>NC_084619.1:66063072-66208072 GCF_033978795.1 Nerophis ophidion | reverse complement strand
CTTGCAAACCAGCAGCAGTTTGGTGAACAAACATGTTCCATGCAGTTATGCAGGACTTCAAAGAAAGCATTTCATCATTTTTGCACACCGGACTGTGGAACACGGGATAAACCCCCACGGCTAATAACCAATCTATTCATTTATACTTTTTATCCTGCACTACCATGAGCTAATGCAACGGAATTGTGTTCTTATCCGTACTGTAAAGTTCAAATTTGAATGACAATAAAAGGAAGTCCAAGTCTCTAAGAGTGGAAAATCCCCGCTACTTGCGAGGGTTGCACTGCAAAAAAGGCAAATAATGGACGTGGCGATAAAAATCCCTAAATATTCTTATTTTGATACACTAAACCAGGAGTCACCAACCTTTTTGAAACCAAGAGCTATTCATGGGTACTGATTAATGCGAAGGGCTACCAGTTTGATACACACTTAAATAAATGGTATTTCTGTCTGTCAATCCGTCGTACATTTTTTTTCCTTTTACGGAATGTATTTTGTAGAGAATAAATGATGAAAAAAAAACACTTAATTGAACGGGTTAAAAGAGGAGAAAACACGAAAAAATGAAAATTTTATTTTGAAACATAGTTTACTTTCAATTTCGACTCTTTAAAATTCAAAATTCTACCGAAAAAAAGAAGAGAAAAACTAGCTAATTCGAATCTTTTTGAAAAAAATACAAAAATTATTTATAATTAATTAGTAATTTTTCCTGACTAAGATTAATTTTAGAATTTTGATTAAATGTTTTAAATAGGTTAAAATCCAATCTGCACTTTGTTAGAATATATGACAAATTGGACCAAGGTATATTTCTAACAAAAACAAATCACAATCACAAAAATATTAAACGTAAATTCAAAAGACTTTGAAATAAGATTTAAATTTGATTCTACAGTTTTTCCAGATTTGCCAGAATTTTTTTTTAATTTTAATCATAAGTTTGAAGAAATATTCGAAAAAACAGAAGCTAAAATGAAGAATAAATTAAAATGTATTTATTATTATTTACAATAAAAAATGTTTTTTTCTTAAACATTGATTTAAATTGTCAGGAAAGAAGAGAAAGGAATTTAAAAGGTAAAAAGGTATATGCGTTTAAAAATCCTAAAATCATTTTTAAGGTTGTATTTTTTCTCTAAAATTGTCTTTATGAAAGTTTTAAGAAGCAAAGTAAAAAAATAAATGAATTTATTTAAACAAGTGAAGACCAAGTTTTTAAAATATTTTGTTGGATTTTCAAATTATATTTTAATTTTGTCTCTCTTAGAATTAACCAGCTTGCTAGTAAATAAATACAATTTAAAAAAATAGAGGCAGCTCACTGGTAAGTGCTGCTATTTGAGCTATGTTTAGAACAGGCCAGCGGGCGACTCATCTGGTCCTTACGGGCGACCTGGTGCCCACGGGCACCGCGTTGATGACCCCTGCAATAAACCCTTTTAAATGGAGTGACACACAATGACAGTGTACAGTTTTGTGCACTAGTGTCAAACTCAAGACCCACTTCATTTTATTTGGCCCTGGGAAGCCTGGAAATAACATGAGTCAATAAAGTACTGTCACTTTTCCAACTAAATGTATTATTTCTTTCTACTGTGTGAGGAAAACATATATATGTACTCCATGTAATCAGGAATCTAACCTAAATATTGTCTAATTATGCACAAATATATGATCAAATTTTCAGAACATTTTCTAAATAAAAATAAATACTAATAATAATGATTTCAAAGCAAGTTATCCATCAAATTGTGCAATGTAAAAGTAGCTATAGATTTCATGGTTAATCTTTTACAGCATTTTTCTCAAAATGAAAACTATTTTTTTTTAAACTGTAAAAAACTGTGGTGCCGTTTTGGAATCTTACAGTAATACACCGAAAAATCTACACTTGTTGATTTGCGGTGAAAAAAACAAAAAAATGGTAGCACAGGTGCCTAAATTTTACCGTAAAATTGCAGTTTTTTTATTTACAGTAAAAACAACAACCAATGTAAACAGTAAAATTCTGGCAACTGAGCTGTCTTTTTTTTACCATGAAAATAGCAGTACTAATTTTCCATTTACAGTAATATACACTACATTTTGGGGTGAAATTATTACAACTTACCATATTTTTTTTGAATTTTACTGTTTAAAAAAACCTACTAATAAAATGCATAAAAAATAGTGTCATAAAACAAACAAGCAGCTCAGGTGCTGAAATTGTACTGTAAAATGTAATTGTTTTTATTAAAAACATGAAAATAAAAAATAATAATAATTTTACAGTATAATTCTGGCAATTGAGCTGTCTTTTTTACCATAAAAATAGCAGTACTAATTTTCCATTTACAGTAATATACACTACATTTTGAGGTGAAATTATTGCAACTTACCATATTTTTTTTACATTTTAGTTTTGAAAAAAATCTAGTAATAAAATGCATGAAAAATGGTGTCATAAAACAAACAAACTGACAGTTTAGGTGCTGAAATTGCACCGTATTCTTTTTTTTTTAAAGTAAAAAAAAAAAAGTAAATTTAACAGTAACATTCTGGCAACTGAGCTGCCTTTTTTTAAGAAACATAAAAACAGCAGTACTGTTTTTCCATTTACAGTAATATACACCAGTGGTCCCCAACCACTGGTGTATATTGTTTTTATTAAAAAAATTTATAAAAAATTATTCTGCGGCCCGGTACCAATCGGGCCACAGCCCGGTACCGGGCCGCAGAAGAATTTTTTATAAAAAAAAAAAATTAAAAATAAATAAATAAATATTATATATATATTTTTTAATTAAATCAACATAAAAAACACAATATACACTTCCAATTAGTGCACCAACCGCAAAAACCTCCCTTTTTCATGACAAAAACGTCCCTTTTTCATGACAAAGAAGAAAAAAAAGAAAAAAAAAGGCCGCACGGCGACTAAAATAGAGTGTACATGAGAGCGGTGGTGCAGTAATCTGTGTTATGGCTAACAGTGCAGATTTCTATTTGTTTTGGATTTTTATATTAATGACATGTGTTAGAATGAAAGCATAACGTCGTAAAAGATTATTCAATATATTCTTTGAGGCTGAAAAGAGTGTTTTATCCAACTACCTGTTTAGTAGCTGAGATAGGCTCCAGCACCCCTCGGCGAACCCAAAAGGGACAAGCGGTAGAAAATTGATGGATGGACGGATAGATCAAACTTTTTAATAGATTACTGGATTTCTAAAATGATTGATCGCTGCTGCCATAATATAATATGCAGGATGGGCTTTCAGCGTATTTTTATAAAAATTTCGTATTTGATATTTTAGTTAATTGTGTGTAATATTGACTAGAACACTTTTGTAAAAATGCTTATATTTATTCCGCTGGCTGACAATCTAAAAAAAAGATAATTAAATGAGTGCATTTTGTTAGTGGCAGAGGTAGAATCCAGGTTAGTGCAGCCATGTTTTATTGTGAAGCTTACTTTGTGTAAGAATAATTGTATATAAGTTAACACACAATTTGTTTCCCCATGAGTTCAGGTCGCCCTGCGAGAAAACAAAAGCTGTCTTTGATCTTATCAAACAAAAGGCCAACCACTTGTAAACTTTGTGCGATTCGATGCGACGTGGAGGTGTCGGTTTCTTTGATCTATTGGATAGCCACCGGAAGACCTTATCGTGACCCGAAATCTACAAAGCAGAGAGGGAGCAAACCCGACACCGCTCCAATCACCTTTTTTGTTTGAACTGCTTATGACTTAGTGCCGCAGAAGTTTATGACCACCTCCCCTTAGAATCAGCTGCAGCCATGTAATCAGAAAATGCCAAAATAAATGAGGCGTGTGTAACCCTTTCCTCAGAGCGTGGGGAGACATTGTACGAGGGTGCAAGTGCACGCGCTCTCCCCATGAGCTAAGTTGAATCCTGTCTGTTTGATTCCTTGCTTCTTGTCCTATTTAATAGATAGTTCGGTGTTTGGACCTGACACTTTGCACTAAACAGGACCTCACAGTGTGCATGTTTGAATGCTTTGCAACTTAATAATAAGAAATGAATACAACAATTTTGTGTCGACAAAAGCGCAACACCACGTTTGTTGAGGTCTACCTAAGCTGAGATAGTTCCACAACGACAAGACGGTGGACTGGGATTGAATTAGTTGGTCGACAGCGAACTTAAAGGACGGAAGAGAAGTCAGAAGAAGAGAAGAAATAAGAAATGGAGATGAGGAGTTTGTGTTTTACCTCAGCCGTCTTAAGAAGCGTTAGGTCCTCCTTTAAGCGCTTCATGAGCTCTTTTCGCATGTGTTTTGGTGACTGTCCAACTTCCTGTTTGGCCTAGAATGTGCTTTGTGTTTGATTGCGAGCAAATACAACAGTAACAGCAAAGAAGGCTCTTGGAAAGTAGAAAACATGCAGAAGACAAAAGAGGGTCCCACCACCAGATGATTCAAGTGACCCCCTGCCCTCCGAGATTAGTGATCAAGAGTTGGACCGCAGTTAGTCAAGGTTGACTTTGCAAGATGATTGTTGTGCGTCTCGGAATGAAAAAGCAAGAGTAATAACTAAGCTGGGATCATCAGTCGGGACTATTACCAATGATTCCAAGTCAGCTGCACCCCAAAAAATCCCGATACCAGGTCAAATAATCACCCACCCATTGACCCAAGCCACCTCACACACTCACACCAAACACAGGGTTAGTACAATATAGCACAGTTCACATAAAAAAAAATGACATAGTAAACAGGCTTTCATCAGCGCTAATAGTCTGTATTGATGTTGCAAGCAGAGGCCAACAAGTACTTGACCACACTAAACACGGAGCGACATCACCATGGCAACAAAGCTAAGTGGGTATTATCTGCGAGAGAGAGAGAGCTGCATAAGATGGACACAAACAAAGCATAATAATAATAAGAATAATAAAAAGGGCTCAAAGCCAGACAAAGACGTCTCACACAGCTCACAAAGCCTGCTGTGGAGGCGGGTAAATAACGAATACAACAACATGCGGCAGATATGATAGCGATCTATGCTAATAAACAAAAGCAGTGAAGTTGTCACCTTGTGTAAATGGTAAACAAAAAGAGAATACAACAAATCCTTTTCAACTTATATTCAATTGAATAGACTGCAAATACAAGATATTTCATGTTCACACTGAGAAAACTTGCTGAAATAAGCAGGGGCGTCCATGATAACTTTGCTTGGATGGCAACATATGTTGCTCAGACACCTGTATGTACCTTTAAGCATTAATGGTGCCTTCACAGATGTGTAAGTTACCCATGCCTTGGCCACTGATACACCCCCAAACCATCGCACATGCTGCCTTTTACACTTTGACCCCAGAACAATCTGGATGGTTCTTTTCCCTCTTTGGTCCAGAGGACACGATGTCTACAAATTACAAAATTTCTTTGAAATGTGGACTCGTCAGACCACAGAACGTTTTTTCACTTTGCATCAGTCCATCTTAGATGAGCTCGGGCCCAGAGAAACCAGCAGCGTTTCTGGATGTTGTTGATAAATTGCTTTCACTTTGCATAGTAGAGCGTTCACTTGCACTTACAGATGTAGCGACAAACTGTAGTTACTAACAGTGGTAATCTGAAGTGTTTCTGAGCTCATGTGGTGATAGCCTTTACACACCGATGTTGCTTTTTGATGCAGTACTGCCTGAGGGATTGAATGTTTGTAATATCATGGCTTACGTGCAGTGATTTCTCGAGGTTCTGTGAACCTTTTAATGATATTACGGAGCGTAGATGATGAAATCCCTAAATTCCTTGCAATAGCTGGTTGAAAAATGTCATTCTTAAACAATTTGCTAAGGCATTTGTTGACAAAGTGGTGACCCTCGCCCTATCCTTGTTTGTGAATGAGTGAGCATTTTAGGAAAGCTGCTTATATACCCAATCATGGCATCCACCTGTTCCCAATTAGCCTGTTCACCTGGGGGATGTTCCAAATAAGCGTTTGATGAGCATTCCTCAACTTTCTCAGTCTTTTTCACCAGTTTTTTTTAAACATGTCGCAGGCATCAAATTCAAAATGGGCTAATATTTGCAAAAAACAACAATGCTTTTTCAGTTCGAACATTTAATATCTTGTCTTTGCAGTCTATTCAATTGAATATAAGTTGAAAAAGGATTCGCAAATCATTGTATTCTCTTTTTATTTACCATTTACACAACGTGACAACTTCACTGCTTTTGGCTTTTTGTAGAACGACATGCGGCAGCTCCAATAGCAATCTATGCTGATATGGTTCACCACTCCCAAGTCAGCCAAGAAGCCACCAGGTGTTTCACCAACACATGCACCCATGAACGCCTCACAGTGATGACATGCAAACATGCCAGGCAGCACCGCCTCCATGCAGGTACCTCTTTCTTCTTGTTCTTCAGCATGTTCTGGAACTTGGAGAGTTCCTTGTCCTGGTCCGCTTTGATGCGCTTGGCTTCGTCCCGCAAGCGGCTGGTGTGGTCCTGCTCCAGGCGCTCGATGGTCTGCTTTTGCTTCCTCTCCATGCCCTCTACTTCCTGGTCGTACTGGCGCTTCTTGGCCTGCACACACAGCAGCGGGTACAGTGCTCCCCCGTACCAATAGTGGACTAGTACTGTCCAGGTGGCTCAGTAAAATATTTCTAAGTCAACAATAAGTTGTATTTAATTAATTGCAGGGTCCGTGGTGTACAAAGAAGACAGCTGTGCAAAACAGCAGCAAGCGGCTGTGGCCTGCGGGCCGGTTCTAACACTAATCAAATATCATCCCAGGGGTTATAGAACATTAATTCGTGGGCTGGATCTGACCCGCGGGCCTTGATTTTGACACATAAGTGTTAAATAAATAATAACGAATAATTAATGGTTTCATAATGCTGTATAACAGACTGTATTTATGTGTTTCACAAATAATGCTGTAAAACAGACTGTATTTATATTAATCACATGTGAATAATGCTGTATAATAGACTGTATTTATTTTATTAACGTGAATAATGCTGTATAATAGACTGTATTTATATAATTCACATGTGAATAATGCTGTATATTAGACTTTATTTATATTATTCACATGTGAATAATGCTGTTTAATAGGCTGTATTTGTATTATCAATAATGCTGTATATCAATGCTGAATAATACTGTATTTATATTATTCACATGTGAATAATGCTGTATAATAGACTGTATTTATATCATTCACATGTGAATAATGCTGTATAAAGCACTATTATTCAGATGTGAATAATACCGTATAATAGACATTATTCATATTATTCACAGGTGAATAATGCAGTATAATAGACTGTATTTATATTATTCACATGTGAATAATGCTGTATAGTAGACTGTATTTCTAGTATTCACATGTGAATAATGCTGTATGAAAGACTATATTATTCACATGTGAATAATGCTGTATAATAGACTTTATTTATATTACTCACATGTGAATAATGCTGTATAAAAGACTATATTATTCACATGTAAATAATGCTGTATAATAGACTGTATTTATATTATTCACATGTGAATAATGCTGTATAATAGACTGTATTTATATTATTCACATGTCAATAAGGCTGTATAATAAACTATTTATATTATTCACATGCGAATAAAGCTGTATAGTCGACTGTATTTATGTTATTCATATGTAAATAACGCTGTATAATACACTGTATTTATACTATTCACATGTGAATAATGCTGTATAACAATAGACTGTATATTATTCACATGTGAATATGCCTGTATTTATATTATTCACATGTGAATAATGCTGTATAATAGACTGTATTTATTTTATTAACATGTGAATAATGCTGAATATTAGACCGTATTTATATTATTCACATGTGAATGATGCTGTTTAATAGGCTGTATTTATATTATTCCAATATTGCTGTATATTAATGCTGAATAATACTGTATTTATATTGTTCACGTGTGAATAATGCTGTATAATAGACTGTATTTATATCATTCACATGTGAATAATGCTGTATAAAACACTATTATTCAGATGTGAATAATACCGTATAATAGACATTATTTATATTATTCACAGGTGAATAATGCAGTATAATATACTGTATTTAAAGTATTCACAGGTGAATAATGCTGTATAAAATACTATATTATTCACATGTGAATAATGCTGTATAATAGACTGTATTTATATTATTCACATGTGAATAATGCTGTATAAAAGACTATATTATTCACATGTAAATAATGCTGTATAATAGACTGTATTTATATTATTCACATGTGAATAATGCTGTATAATAAACTATTTATATTATTCACATGTGAATAATGCTGTATAATAGACTGTATTTATATTATTCACATGTGAATAATGCTGTATAATAAACTATTTATATTATTCACATGTGAATAATGCTGTATAGTAGACTGTATTTGTTATTCATATGTGAATAACGCTGTATAATACACTATTTATACTATTCACATGTGAATAATACTGTATAACAATAGACTGTATATTATTCACATGTGAATAATGCAGTATAATAGACTGTATTTATATTATTCCCCCTGTGAATAATGCTGTATAAGAGACTGTATTTATATTATTCACATGTAAAAAATACTGTTTGTCTATAGTGAGCTAACTGCGGTGCTGAATCTCCCCCAGGGATCAATAAAGTACTTTCTATTCTATTCTATAATTTGACCAAGTTGTAAACTGTAGGTTAGATATAATAATTCAATATGATGAAATCAAGAGTAAAATTATTTATTCAGTGTTAATATTTGAGTGGGCCCCGGGCCCCTCTGTAGTGTAAAAGTTGGGCAGCGAGGTCAGTAAGGTCTGATCTCCATGGTAACATTTCAATCATGACATGCAAATGGAGGTGTGCACTAGGAGATGGTGGAAGTGACTCACTGTCGTTTCCTGCTCAAAGCGCCGCAAGATCTGGTCTCTCTGCTGCTGCAGCTTGTTGCTGAGCTGCTGCTGAGCTCGCTGCTCCTCTTTCTGCAGCAGGCGCAGCTCTCGCAGCTCCTGCCGCCTGAGGAAAGCGCAACATGCAGCGATGCTTTGTATTCTTGTGCACTTGAAACATGACCACCAATAAACATCTCACTGTGTGCCTTCAAGAGGTAACACGTCGCAGCAGATTACCCATCTTCACTTAAGTGGTGAACTATTTAAAGATATGCATGCTAAATAGGTCAGGTTCCTTATTTTGGATCGGCAGTACCACGGGGGAGATTAAGAGTCGAGACACACACCTTAGGAACCTCATCTCCTCGTTCTTGGCGTCGTCATCCGTCACTATCTTCGACGTGGTCACGCTGACTTCCACGCCGTCCACCATGAACTTGCGCGTTTTTTTCAGAGTCTTCTTCTGGCGTTTTAACTCCTACAAAAGTGAAACGTTGGGAAAGTTAGGTGGTTGTTGTGTGGGTTCCCTTTTGACGCCAGTCCAACACAAATACGACAGCGGAGACCCCGGACTGTTAAACGACTGAAGCTCTACATAAAACAAGAATGGGAAAGAATTCCACTTCCAAAGCTTCAACAGTTATTTTCCTCAGTTCCCAAACGTTTATTGAGTGTTGTTAAAAGAAAAGGTGATGTAACACAGTGGTGAACATGCCCTTTCCCAACTACTTTGGCACGTGTTGCAGCCATGAAATTCGAAGTTAATTCCATCGATCCATTTTCTACCGCTTATTCCCTTTTGGGGTGGCGGGGGGCACTGGCGCTTATCTCAGCTACAATCGGAAGGCGGGGTACACCCTGGACAAGTTGCCTCCTTATCGCAGGGCCAACACAGATAGACAGACAACATTCACACTCACATTCACACACTACGGCCAATTTAGTGTTGCCAATCAACCTATCCCCAGGTGCATGTCTTTGGAAGTGGGAGTGAAGTGAAGTGAATTATATTTATATAGCGCTTTTCTCTAGTGACTCAAAGCGCTTTACATAGTGACACCCAATATCTAAGTTACATTTAAACCAGTGTGGGTGGAACTGGGAGCAGGTGGGTAAAGTGTCTTGCCCAAGGACACAAGGGCAGTGACTAGGATGGCGGAAGCGGGAATCGAACCTGCAACCCTCAAGTTGCTGGCACGGCCGCTCTACCAACCGAGCTATGCCGGAGGAAGCCGGAGTACCCGGAGAGAACCCACGCATTCACGGGGAGGACATGCAAACTCCACACAGAAATCCCGAGCCTGGATTTTAACCCAGGATTGCAGGACCTTCGTATTGTGAGGCAGACGCACTAACCCCTCTTCCACCGTGAAGCCCTACGAAGTTAATTATGAGTTTAAACATCAAATATCTTGTTTTTGCCGTGCATTCAACTGAATATGGGTTGAAAAGGATTTGCAAATCATTGTATTCCGTTTATATTTACATCGAACACAATTTCCCAACTCATATGGAAACGGGGTTTGTACATCCCTCGTCCATTAAGAAGTAAAAAGTCAATGCTGGTCACGGCATGTTCTTGCTGTCAATTTTTTAGACCTTACAGAAAATAAGGGTGGTTGCCGTGGTTAAATTCCAGCCCTGTGTTATGTTAACTGAAGACTAGATGGCCTCTAGGTGTGTTGAGGAGTCTTGCCTCAGGTCAGCTACCTACCTGTACAGACACTGAACCTCCTCCGTCTTTGCTCTTGGACAGGAAGCTGGAGATGGACAGGTTGAGGTCTAGACTGCTGCTGTCTGCAGCTGAGCTACTTCCGGAGTCAGAGTCCTTCTCCATATCCTGGCATCTCACAGCAGGACTTCCTTGCTCTGCCTTGGTCTCTGAGTCGCTCTCTGGGATACTTTGGATGGTGCTGTCTTCTGCCGGAGTGGGTTCCTCCTCCCCAATTGGGAGCGCTCGTCCCGCATCCTCAGTGGCGTCATCGCAGACTCCGTTCGTAGTCCGCAGATCCTGATCTGACGGCTTTGAAGTCTTCTCGTCTGCTTCCGGCCTCTCCTGGTCCTCACTGGGCTTGGTTTGTGCGGCTACGTTCATGTTGGTGTCCACTACTTCTTTATTGCCTTCGCTGTCAACACTGACCTCTGTTCCATTTGCCAACTCGTGCTGAAGCATCTCATCCGGTTTGCCGACTTGCTCCACGTCCAGTTCCTGGGACGCAGATTCTGGTTTGGCACGTGCAACCTCAAGGGCTTCCTCGGATTCTGTGGAGTCGGCGATTGCCGGATTTGACTCTTCCAATTCTTCTTTGGTCACTTCTTCCGGCTCTTTTGTTATTTCTAACACTTGGGGAGAATCATTTTCCTTTTCGTCCTTTGTCTGAACATCTGTCACCAGCTCTTCCGCGGACGTAGAAACCTCATCAGCTCGGCCCTCTGGCTCCGTACGCTCTTGCGGGACCGTGTCTTCACTACTGGCGTCCGGCACCTCATCGAGCTTCTCCTCCTCCTCCGCCTTGTCGGCCTCGCTTGTCCCGAGACCTTCGTCCGAGAGCTCGTCTTTGGCCGGCTCAGCCTCCGTCTTTTCTGTGACCGATTCCAGCGTGGAGGGCGTGGGCGGAGCCTTGTCCTCCTCTGAGCTCGCCATGCTGGCGTCTGACGGTGCTCTCTTGTGTCCAGGACCCGACTGAGGGGTAGAAAAAAAAAACCCCCAGAAAAGATTAAAATCAAATTATTATTGAGTCACTAGGGCTAGGCGATACATGCAGTTTGTAAGATATATCAATATATGTTTTAAACAAGATATAAATTAACAATGCATAATAGTGTGAGAGTCCAGTCCATAGTGGATCTAGCATAATAGTGTGATAGTCCAGTCCATAGTGGATCTAACATAATAGTGAGAGTCCAGTCCATAGTGGATCTAACATAATAGTGAGAGCCCAGTCCATAGTGGATTTAACATAATAGTGTGAGTCCAGTCCATAGTAGATCTAACATAATAGTGTGAGAGTCCAGTCCATAGTGGATCTAACATAATAGTGTGAGAGTCCAGTCCATAGTGGATCTAACATAATAGTGTGAGAGTCCAGTCCATAGTGGATCTAACATAATAGTGTGAGAGTCCAGTCCATAGTGGATCTAACATAATAGTGTGAGAGTCCAGTCCATAGTGGATCTAACATAATATTGTTAGAGTCCAGTCCATAGTGGATCTAGCATAGTAGTGAGAGTCCAGTCCATAGTGGATCTAACATAATAGTGAGAGTCCAGTCCATGGTGGATCTAACATAATAGTGAGAGTACAGTCCATAGTGGATATCACATAATAGTGTGAGAGTCCAGTCCATAGTAGATCTAATATGATAGTGTGCGAGTCCAGTCCATAGGGGATCTAACATAATAGTGTGAGAGTCCAGTCCCTAGTGGATCTAACATAATAAAGTGAGAGTCCAGTCCATAGTGGATCTAACATAATAGTGTGAGAGTCCAGTCCATAGTGGATCTAACATAATATTGTGAGAGTCCAGTCCATAGTGGATCTAACATAATATTGTGAGAGTCCAGTCCATAGTGGATCTAGCATAGTCGTGAGAGTCCAGTCCATAGTGGATCTAACATAATAGTGTGAGAGTCCAGTCCATAGTGGATCTAACATAATAGTGAGAGTCCAGTCCATAGTGGATCTAACATAATAGTGAGAGTCCAGTCCACAGTGGATCTAGCACAGTAGTGACAGTCCAGTCCATAGTGGATTCAACATAATACTGAGAGTCCAGTCCATAGTGGATCTAGCATAATAGTGAGAGTCCAACCCATAGTGGATCTAACATAATATTGTGAGAGTCCAGTCCATAGTGGATCTAACATAATAGTGTGAGAGTCCAGTCCATAGTGGATCTAACATAATAGTGAGAGAGTCCAGTCCATAGTGGATCTAGCATAATAGTGAGAGTCCAATCCATAGTGGATCTAACATAATAGTGAGAGTCCAGTCCATAGTGGATCTAACATAATAGTGAGAGAGTCCAGTCCATAGTGGATCTAACATAATAGTGAGAGTCCAGTCCATAGTGGATCTAACATAATAGTGAGAGTCCAGTCCACAGTGGATCTAACATAATAAGGTGAGAGTCCATTATTTTCTGTGCTGTCAATACTTATCTTGACTAACTGGGTGAATAAAAATGTTTACAGTACACTTGTCATTCACTTCAATTTCCCTGAATCTCGCTCCAAAAAAAAAAAATCCTTATATGTATGCTTTCACCGGAATATATATGGAGATATAGATCGAAATATACTTTTTTGTCCATATCGCCCAGCCCTATGGGTCTCGTGCACTTTGTTAGTACCAGAGGTGTATCAGGCTCCTCCTCCTCCTCCTCCTCTTTGCTGTCCTCGATCTCCTCGGTGACCTCTGCTTTGGCCTCGGCGATGAGCTCCCGCAGAGGTTTGCTGTCGACGACGCTGGTGACAAAAGGATGCTGCAAGGGCGACACGCAGGATTTGAACATGAAGCCGTCGCTAATAGCATGTGTCCTTCTGCGGTAGGGTTGCAACATTCCGGGAATGTTCAAAGTTGGAAACTTTCCATGGGAATTAACAGGAAATGAATGGGAATTAACATTGAATGCATCATACTAGATCTTGCAGTATTAAATTATTAGCTAAGAAAACCTTATTTAATGCAAATTCAGCTGAATTCCGACCCATCACATGCCCAGATAATTCCCATTCCCATTATTCACATGTTAATATAAATACAGTCTATTATACAGCATTATTCACATGTTAATAATATAAATAGTCTATTATACAGCATTATTCACATGTGAAAAATATAAATACGTTATACATTTACAGATCGAAATGTACCTTTTTTGTGATGTGTAAAGTTCAACTAGCAAATACTAAATCAAGAAATATAGTTTTTTCTGCCTTCTGTTCTGATAGTCATTCCGTTGTCATACAAGAAAGTAGGTTAAAGATTGATTTACCATGCTGATTGACTGTTCATTTATTTATTGAGCCTATTTCTATTCATTTGTCCATCAGTCCAATATTTCTAAAAGACTACTCCAATTGTTAAGCTGACTATTTATATCCGTCTGTGGCATTGCATTAGTCTTTTACAAGAATAAATAAGTACAAAGAGAATAATGCCACGTACAGTATCTGATGTGTGGAGACATTTCACCCCAACCAATGTCTGCGGAAAGGCGGTGTGTCGGATCAATTGTATTGAAGTTACCACAAAACTGTGTTTCCATGAGTTCTGGGCGAGAGGACAAAACCGGTCTTTGATCCGACCAATCAAAAGGCTTGTAAAACTCCACTGTGTAGAATGGGAAAAAACATGAAGGTATCGGTTTCTTAGATGTATTGTAATCCGCAGAAAGATTCAGTCTTGACCCGAGATCTACAAAGTGGAGAGGAAGCAGGACCGGCCCGAGCTACAGGGACCTTTTCTTTGAACTGTTTTACGACATTTTCTTTGAACTGTTTGTAATCAAAGGCAACGGCTGTTTACGACCCACCCTCCCTTAGAAACAGCTGTTGCCATGTAATCAGGGAAAGTCCAAACAAAAGAAGGAAACATACAATCTTTCGTCAGAGTGTGGTGACACTGTACAAGTACACAGGTGTAAGCGTTTCTCCTCCATCCATCCATCCATCTTCTTCCGCTTATCCGAGGTCGGGTCGCGGGGGCAGCAGCCTAAGCAGGGAAGCCCAGACTTCCCTCTCCCCAGCCACTTTGTCTAGCTCTTCCCGGGGGATCCCGAGGCGTTCCAAGGCCAGCCGGGAGACAGTCTTCCCAATGTGTCCTGGGTCTTCCCCGTGGGGTCCTACCGGTTGGACGTGCCCTAAACACCTCCCTCGGGAGGCGTTCGGGTGGCATCCTGACCAGATGCCCGAACCACCTCATCTGGCTCCTCTCGATGTGGAGGAGCAGCGGCTTTACTTTGAGTTCCTCCCGGATGGCAGAGCTTCTCACCCTATCTCTAAGGGAGAGCCCCGCCACACGGCGGAGGAAACTCATTTCGGCCGCTTGTACCCGTGATCTTGTCCTTTCGGTCATGACCCAAAGCTCATGACCATAGGTGAGGATGGGAACGTAGATCGACCGGTAAATTGAGAGTTTTGCCTTCCGGCTCAGCTCCTTCTACACCACAACGGATCGGTACAACGATCCACTCTTCCCCCACTCGTGAACAAGACTCCTAGGTACTTGAACTCCTCCACTTGGGGCAGGGTCTCCTCCCCAACCCGGAGATGGCACTCCACCCTTTTCCGGGAGAGAACCACGGACTCGGATTTGGAGGTGCTGATTCTCATTCCGGCCGCTTCACACTCGGCTGCGAACCGATCCAGTGAGAGCTGAAGATCCCGGCCAGATGAAGCCAACAGGACCACATCGTCTGCAAAAAGCAGAGACCTAATCCCGCGGCCACCAAACCGGAAACCCTCAATGCCTTGACCTTCAAGGCGTTTCTCCTCATTGAGCCAAATTTCATTCTGTCTCTGTCTAATTCCTTTCTTCTTGTCTTGTTTAATAGATGCCAGCAGTGTTTAAACCGGACACGGTGTATATTTGCAAATACTGTGCAAAGAGCTATGTCCGGTATGCCACAAAGATGCAGCAGCTTAAAGACAAGCATCCAATAATATATCATTATTGGAATTCCCCATTCATTCCCATATATTCCCACGGACGGTGTCCAACTTTGAATAATCAAAAAATGATCAATATTTCCAAACTTCCCGAGCTTAACTTCTTGTGTTTTTGGAAAGTTTTCCGGTAATTTACCGGAAACTTTCCACTCCTTTGAAAACCTAATCTGCAGGGATAACGGCACTGAGCATGTCGGCCCACCTGTAGCAGCTGCAGGGGGCTCCACCGATTGTCCACGTTCTTGTCAAGTGCTCTGCGGAGAAAGTCGCTGAATTGCGGTGTCCTGGAGTGACACGTTTGAAAACATCAAATTGGAGCTCAGATTTCACTCTGTGCTTGTACACTTTAAACACACAACATGTCCCTTATCTGGAAACATTCCACCACCCCCCACCCCCCAGGGTGAGAACCCCGGCACACGTCATCTCACCAGCGAGAGGGATGCATAAGTGTGGGCGGCTCGGACTTGGCTATTTTCAGCAGCACTCTCATGGGATTCATCTCGTGGTTGGGCGGCTCGACCTGCGCCAGCTCGATCAGGGTCACCCCCAGGGACCAGATGTCCGCCTTGTAGTCGTACGGGCGGTCCTTGGAGGTCTCACACATCACCACCTCTGGAGCCATCCTGCACACGGACATGAAGAGGTCCCATATGACACTTCTTAGACCATGGGTGTCAAACTCTGGCCCGCCATGTAATTTATTTTGGCCCTTGAGACAATATTAAATTAACATTAGAGCTGGCTCGCCGGTATTATACAGCGGCGGTGCATTCACCGCTGATTCTAATACTTACCAACCTTCACGATTTTCCCAGGAGACTCCCGAATTTCAGTGACACCCCCCCCGAAAATCTACCGGGGCAACCATTCTCCCGAATTTCTCCCGATTTCCACTCGGACAACAATATCGGCGGCGTGCCTTAAAGGTACTGCTTTTAGCGTCCTCTACAACCTGTTGTCATGTCCGCTTTTCCGCCATACAATCAGCGTGCCGGCCCAGTCACGTAATATATGCGGATTTTATATACACACACACACACACACACACACACACACACACACACACACACACACACACACACACACACACACACACACACACACACACACACACACGTGAATGCAAGGCATACTTGGTCAACAGTCATACAGGTCACACTGAGGGTGGCCTTATAAACAACTTTAGCACTGTTACAAATATGCACCACACTGTGAACCCACACCAAACAAGAATGACAAACACATTTCGGGAGAACATCCGCACTGTAACACAACATCAACACAACAGAACAAATACTCAGAATCCCTTGCAGCACTAACTCTTCCGGGACCCTACAATATACACCCCCGCTACCAACAAACCTCGATTTTGCATGTCAGTATAAAGTTATATAAGCCTAGCGTGTTCAATATTCAATGCAAAACTTGTTCGGGTCCCTATTAAAAGGTTAAGTTGTCATTGTGGATTGAACTTTCACAGTATCATGTTAGACCCGCTCGACATCCATTGCTTTCCTCCTCTCTAAGGTTCTCATAGTCATCATTGTCACCGACGTCCCACTGGGTGTGAGTTTTCCTTGCCCTTATGTGGGCCTACCGAGGATGTCGTGGTGGTTTGTGCAGCCCTTTGAGACACTAGTGATTTAGGGCTATATAAGTAAACATTGATTGATTGATTGATTCTACTTTGGCCCAAGGCTTTGTTCAGTTTAGAATTTTGGCCCACTCTGTATTTGAGTTTGACACCCCTGTCTTAGACTATTCTGACTGCGACTAGGAGGTCCCACAATAGTATAATCCAAGTGTCAAATTTCCACTGGGAACACGTTTTGTGCGTCTGCAGCTTTAGCGGCACTAATGAGCGGCCTGTCCACGACAGTGTAGCGCTCCAAGAAGTGCTATTGTGCTCTTTTTGCATCTACACGGTGACCCTACACTTGTACAACGCAATAGATGGCATTTATCTCAGGCACACATCACACATGTGCGAGGGTGCAGTTCCACGCGTTCTCCTCATGAGCTAAATTGAATCCTGTCTCAGTTTGACTCCTTGCTTCTTGTCTTGTTAAATATATAGTTCGGTGTTTGAACCTGAAAAAGTAGATTTTACGTTTGGTGATCACAAACAGGCTAGAGTGGCACATATTAGTGATAAGGTTGTTAGAGTGGCTGTGGCAGCATCTTGAGGGTTCCAGGTTCGATCCCAGCTTCTGCCATCCTAGTCACTGCCGTTGTGTTCTCGGGCAAGACCCTTTACCCACCTGCTCCCAGTGTCACCCACACTGCTTTAAATGTAACTTAGATATCGGGTTTCACTATGTAAAGCGCTTTGAGTCACTAGAGAAAAGCGCTATATAAATATAATACACTTCACTTTACTATAACATCATTTAAGAGTCTGTTACCATACAAAGGACCATTGCTTTGTCTCAGCGCTAAACACTCATTCATGACTGGCATCCTTCAAGACTCAACTCGCTAAATGAGGGTCGCCCCCTTCCTAACTTGTGTGATAGCACAACTAAAACATGATCCTGTGGCGCTGCAGAGATGACTACATAGAATTGTAAGAAGCTGTTGTGCCCAGGCTGCATGACTCACCAGTACGGCGTGCCGATGAAGGAATCTCTCCTCTGCAAGGTCTTTGTATTTTTCGCAGAAACACCAAAATCCGCTGAAAAACAGGAAATGATCTGGTCATCCTTTCCTCCATTTGCTGTGCCAAAGCGCCGTTTATCAGTGCCTCAAACAGCACAGTTGTAGTTTGTACTTGTAATTCTGTACTTCTTCATATTAGTCTTGTCCAACACAATGTACACTCAGGTTTTCCCATACCAATATTTTGATACCTTTCGGTAAGGTGACCACAAAAAATGTCATTATTGTCTTTATTTTAACAAAAAATCTTAGTGTACATGAAACATATGATTACTATTGCAAGTTTGTCCCTAAATAAAATAGAGAACATACTAGATAACTTGTCTTTTAGTAGTAAGTAAACAAACAAAGACTCCTAATTAGTCGTATGCAGTCATTTATACACCTATTATTTTGTCAAAATGATTAAGGGCAAGTGGTGGAAAATGAATAATTAATCCATTTGTTCATTAATTGTTAATATCTGCTTACTTGCTCTTTCAACATGTTCTATCTACACCTCTGTTAAAATGTAATAATCACCTATTTTTCCCGGTACATTTTTGGAGCGGTATAGTACCGAATATGATTCATTAGTATCGCGGTACTATACTAATACTGGTATACCGCACAATCCTAATGTATTATTTATCATTTAATTTCTTAGCACATGAAACATGTTTATTATCGTAAGTTTGTCTTAAATAAAATGTTGAACATACTAGACAACTTGTCTTTTAGTAGTAAGTAAACAAACAAAGACTATTAATTAGTCGTATGTAGTAACATATTGTGTCATTTATACACCTATTATTTTGTACATATTATGAGGGACAAACTGTAAAAAATGTATTATTAATCTACTTGTTAATTTACTATTAACATCTGCTTATTTTCTGTTTTAACATGTTCTATCTACACTTCTGTTAAAATGTAATAATCACTTATTTTTCATTAGTTTTGGATGATACCACGCATTTAGCTATGGATCTGATACCAAGTAGTTACAGGATCATACAATGAAATATAATACCTAATAAACCAATAATAATATGGTTAAGAAATACTGATGTAAAGGGTAGGTGTCACGCTGTTTTCTGTTTTAACATGTTCTATCTACACTTCTGTTAAAATGTAATAATCACTTATTCTTCTCTTCTTTGATACTTTACATTAGTTTTGGATGATAGTGCACATTTAGGTATAGATCCGATACAAAATTCTTACAGGATCATACATTGGTCATATTCCAAGTCCTCATGTGTCCAGGGACATATTTACTGACTTTATAAACAAAATATGATTTTTTAAAAATTAAAAAATATTTTGTGATGCTAAAAAATGTCGAGTAGTACCGACTATGTACGCTCCTGTACTTGGTATCATTACAGTGGATGTCAGGTGTAGATCCACTCGTGGCATTTGTTTACATTGTGACGCCGGTGAGCTATTGTATCCTCCTGCGGTGTGTAGTGAAGCATATATAGCTATTCCTGGTCCTCCAGTGATAATGCTATTTGCGAGAAACGTACTTTGTCGCCATGGAGGCCAGGATTAGTGATTTACAAGTAGCTAAAACAATGTGGATGGACTTTATCCGCTAAATAGCGAGCCATATCTTAAAGCAGCTCTTCCTGAGGGTGTTACAGTGTTATAACATCACCTTTATCTTGACTTTTTACACCAAAATGCGTCCATTCTCCCTTTTCTGTCTACACACTGTGTCTTCTTGTAAGTACTCTGTGTGCGCGCTGCCGAACATGCTACTCTGCCCGTAAAACCGGCAATGTACCGACGTGACGTCATACTCGTTACAAAAAAAAAAGGCGCAATAGTACCGAATATGATTCATTAGTATTGTGGTACTATACTAGTACCGATACACACATTAGGTCGATCATCAAGTGCCTTGATAATTATTACTCGCCAGGCCACGCCGTCAACCTTCTGCCTACAAAGTGTGCATCATCAAAGAACCAGCAAGCTCGGGGTGCTACAGGAAAACCTGGAATACTTTTGCGTTTTTACTAGGGGTGTAACGGTACACGAAAATTTCGGTTCGGTACGTACCTCGTTTCAGAGGTCACGGTTCTTTTCATTTTCGGCACAGTAAGAAAATAACAAAATATACATATTTTGGTTATTTTAATCCGAGTCTGAATCCGAGCTCATGTCGCTATACCTTTCTGTTCTATCCGCCATGTTTGTTTGTTTTGGTTTCACGCGGTGACGTCACAGGAAAATGGACGTGTGGATATAGCGATGGTGAAAATCGGGCACTTTGAAGCCGTTTTTCGGGATATTGCGTGATGGGTAAAATTAAAAAAAAAAACTTTGAAAAATAAAATAAGCCACTGGGAACTGATTTTTATTGGTTTTAACTCTTCTGAAATTGTGATAATGTTCCGCTTTAACAAATTTGCTAAATCTTCCACCAGAAATATTTTTCTTAGTGGAATATTTGATGTGAAGTAATCGGAAACTTGGATAGGTCAAAAATTCATAATAACATTGATTTTGATTCAATATTATGTTTTGAGCAATGACAGTTTGAAAGAAAAAAAAAACAGCATTGTTTTATTAGTCAAAGTTGCATCCATCCATCCATTTTCTACCGCTTATTCCCTTTTGGGGTGGCGGGGGGCGCTGGCGCCTATCTCAGCTACAATCGGGCGGAAGGCGGGGTACACCCTGGACAGGTCGCCACCTCATCGCAGGGACAACGCAGATAGACAGACAACATTCACACTCACATGCAACTTTTTCTAAATTACATTTAGCCTTTAAGCTTTTTATTTCACTTTTGTTTATTTTAATAGTATTTTTAGAATGTGCTGTGGGCCGCAAATGGCCTCCGGGGCACGCTTTTGACACCCCTGCTATTAATAATAAAAAATAAAATCAGATAAATCTATGGGTAAAAAGCAAAGCCTGGCGACGCTTGCACGTTTATCATAACTCTCTCGCTCTCTCTGTCCCTGCCCTTCCCTCACCAATGTTGCTGCGCACGCAATTTTTTGTTTTGTTTTTAACCCCTTCTTAACCCTGAACGTACATTGAAAATACACGCAACCCTAACTTTAAATGCCGGACATTTGAGGCATTTTAGAAACTCCACCCGGACAGCCCCGCAAAAGAGGACATATCCGGTGAAAAGAGGAGGTATGGTCAATCTATCGTAGCCCGGTCGCTGTGTTGTTTTTTTTGATTGATTGAAACTTTTATTAGTAGATTGCACAGCACGGTACATACTGCGTACAATTGACCACTAAATGGTAACACCCGAATGCGTTTTTCAACTTGTTTAAGTCAGGGTCCATGTAAATCAATTCCTGGTGCCTCGGTGTGCATTGTTTACACAACGTGCGGTGCACTACTTAATATGTCCGTGTGGAAACTCGTTCGGTACACCTCCGAACTGAACCGAAACCTCCGTACCGAAACGGTTCAACACAAATACACGTACCCGTTACACCCCTAGTTTTTACGCAACCTGCAGAATGTAAAAATCCGTCACTCGGGGAAACAGAACAGTCATCACATAGTTAAAAAAAAAGAAGAACCAGCGCATGAATGACTTGTGTAAACACGGAGCTGTGCAGCGAGCACTTGGCTCCGCCGGGTGCCACGGTGCTGATGGGAGCCCCAAAAATTGACTTAACTAATTATCTCCTTAAGCCTTTAAGTGGCTCCGTGGGAGGCTTGTAAGTGGCCACCCAGGACACCAACAGCGAGAGACGACAACAACTAATCTACTTTTGTTCCGCGCAGTATTCTGCAGGGGCTTTTAACTGGGGCTTTGGCAGGAACACAAGCAATCATTTCCAGGATGAATAATCCTTCCCGGTTAGTCACACACACACGGTCTAATGCAAGGAATAAATCTAGCGGGAGGATGAACGCTTTTTTCTTTTTTTTGGACAACACGGGAGATTGGGGCGGTACAGCTCGGTTGGTAGAGTGGCCGTGCCAGCAACTTGAGGGATCCAGGTTCGATCCCTGGTTCCGCTATCCTAGTCACTGCCGTTGTGTCCTTGGGCAAGACACTTTACCCACCTGCTCTCAGTGCCACCCACACTGGTTTAAATGTAACTTAGATATTGGGTTTCACTATGTTAAACCGCTTTGAGTCACTAGAGAAAAGCGCAAGTTGGAAAAATAGATTGTTGTCCTGCCTTAAAACAGTTTTTGAATTCTTATGGTTCCGGCACTAGTTTTGCCTTTAAGTTATGTACATTAGTACTGTAGCAAAAAGTGGCCAGACAGAACTACCAATCACGTCTTTGGTATTGCTGCGTGATTTCCTTTAGAATGATGTATTACCTACAAGCCTGCTTGCAAAAGTTGAAAACCTTTAATAATAATAATTTACAGTAATGATGAAGTAGTAGTAAATATAATTTACTACTACTTCACCCCTCAGAAATCATTTTTTATACTGTATATCAGGGGTCACCAACCTTTTTGAAACCAAGAGCTACTTCTGATTATTATTTATTATTATTATTAGTACTGATTATTACTTATTATTATTATTGGCTTTTATCTAGTTTGCACTTTGTAATTGCACTTTCCATCCATCCATTTTCTACCGCTTATTCCCTTTGGGGGTCGCGGGGGGCGCTGGCGCCTATCAGCTACAATCGGGCGGAAGGCGGGGTACACCCTGGACAAGTCGCCACCTCATCGCAGGGCCAACACAGAGACAGACAACATTCACACTCACTTTGTCTGTGTTATTTCTATTATCATTATTATCGACTAATTTTTGCCTTATTATTTTTATTTTCTTATTTTAATGATGTTGGATGTGTGTTGTTGTTGTTGGGGACAAGTGTTGTAAATTAGCTTTGGCTACAAACTCTATGATGCATACTTTCTTTGATTGATTGACTGATTGATTGATTGAAACTTTTATTAGTAGATAAAATAGTTCAGTACATATTCCGTACAATTGACCACAAAATGGTAACACCCGAATAAGTTTTTCAACTTGTTTAAGTCGGGGTCCACGTTAATGAATTCATGGTTTTGTACTTACGGACTGTGTAAAATTTACTCTGTTTTCATCAAACAATTGTTTGCAATAGAAAAAGAGAAGGAACTACCGTATTTTTCGGACCATAGGGTGGTAGAGGTCATATCATGTTTTTTTTTTTCTACATTTAAAACACTTCCCAAAAATAAAATCAATTCAAATCAATTATGAATTGAATCGTTAGCCTCAAGAATTGAGTTAAACTGAGTATTGACTTTGAATCAAAAAAACTTGACGTGAATATTGGTTGTTTTTTTATCGATATAATTGATCAAAAATCGAATCGTTGCCACCAAGAATCCAATTGAATCGAATTGTGTGGTGCCCAAAGATTTTATTAAACAAAACCAAATTTCTTTCATGTAATATATACATCCAATGTTATTAAAAAAGTGTGGATTTTGAATCGAGAATCGTTTTGAACAGGATGGATTTTGAATCGAATCGTTACCCCCAAGAATCAAATTGAATCGTGTGGTGCCCAAAGAGTCAGAGGCCTACTCTGCGCCTCCTACTCCACACTGGAAACGAATAGTTAAAAGAGCAGAGCTTTCTCTTCTCCTGAATAGGAAATACTCAGAGACTGATGTCAGTACTCTATGTTATCATTAATTATTAATGATATTTATATTTGTGGAAACACTGATCATCTTAATGATTTCTCACAATAAGTATATATAGAAACAGATAAATATTTTTATAAATATATTTCGACTCTTTAAAATTCAAAATTCAACCGGAAATAAGAAGAGAAAAGCTAGCTAATTCGAATCTTTTTGAAAAAAATTTAAAAAAGAATTTATGGAACCTCATTAGTAATTTTTCCTGATTAGGATTAATTTTAGAATTTTGATGACATGTTTTAAATAGTTTCAAATCAAATCTGCACTTTGTTAAAATATGCAACAAATTGGGCCCAGCTATATTTCTAACAAAGACAAATAATTATTTAGAATTTTAATCATAAGTTTGAAGAAATATTTCACAAATATTCTTTGTCGAAAAAACCGAATTAAATTAAAATGCATTAATTATTCTTTACAATAAAAAAAATAAATCTACTTGAAAATTGTTATAACTTCACCTTTATTTTTACTTTTTACACCAAAATGCGTCCATTCTCCCTTTTCTGTCTACACACTATGTCTGCTTGTAAGCACACTGTGTGCGCGCGCTGCCGGACATGCTCCTCGTGCCCATTAAAAGAACAAAAAAATACACGGGGAAACAATACTTTCCAAACAGAGTATAGTACCGTTTTTGATTAATCAGTATCGCGAAAAATTCTACACAAGCTGACCATTGACTACTCTAACTTATATCCCAAGTTTTGGTTTTTAAAAATATTTTCCTTTATGAACATACAAACTGGGGGTAAAAGTGTGGTGAGATAACGTGTGGCTTGAGATTATACCAAGTTTCACTTCTCCATCCAGGGAGAGGAGAATGTTGCCGGCCTTCAGGTCTCTGTGGATGATCTTGTTCTCGTGGAGGTAGACCAAGGCCTCCAAGGTCTGCTTGCACACCACACGTATCTGAGGCTCCGTGAGGGGCCTCTCCAGTTCTGCAGGCGCGCACAGACACTTTGTGAGTCACATTTTCTTTCACATTCCGTTGTAGTGTCACAACACACACTTTGTCCATGTAAACATTGCCACGCAATAGCAACCAATAGCGACCAGAGGGAACCGGATGCCGCTCTCTTACAAAATCCAGCTCGTGCGAGGGGGAAACGCTCAGTGAGTTCAACGCAACAGGAAACGCATTTGCACACAGCGGAGGGGCGTTTCTACATCTCCAGTAAAGGAAGGTGAAACTCCATGCATTAGACACACTGCTTGAAATTGGAGCTAGCATAATTACACACTTCACCAGACGAAAAGAGCAGAGAAACCCACAGAGTTGGCATTGGAGGGAGGAAAAGCAGCAGAAGTTTATTATGCTGCAGTTATGTGAGGCGGGGACTTACCCAGCATGATGGCGTCCACTGCGCCGCCCGCACAGAACTCAATGAGGATCTGCAAAGAGCATAACAATAAATGTCCAATGGGATACATTTAAAATCACGTCTTTTAGAGGAACTCTTCATTTTCATTCTTATTTATCTCCTTCATTTTTGATCAGTAGACAATTCAACCCCCCCTTCAACATAATAAGTAGTCTTACTTCATGGGTACACTGCAAAAACTGAAATCTAAGTACTGTATTTCCTTGAATTGCCGCCAGGTATATAGTATGTGCCTGCCTAGAATTACTGCCGGATCAAACTCATTTCGCAAAATAATTAGCGCACGCTTAGCATTACCGCCGGCTCAGGATTAACGCCGGGACAAACTCGTTTCGCAAAATGTTATTTTTATTAGCGCATGTCTAAAATTTCCACCGGGTCAAACGTGTCACGTCACGAGTGACACTTCACCTGTCATCATTTTCAAAACGGAGGAGGCTGATTTCAATCATTTGAAATCGCATAAAGGGAAGAAGATTAAGAGCTATTCAGTAGGATTTAAGGTCCAAGCTATTGAATATGCTAAAAAGAACAGTAAGCAGCTATGTTTTATTAATATACCGTAGCTGCGTGTGTCAAATATGAGTCATTAAATGACTCCCGCCTCCTGGTGGTAGAGGGGGCTAGTGATCCGTCTTGCGATTCCTCGGCTGCAGAAGAAGTGACAACAAGCAGCAAGAGTGAGCAGCGTGTCTATTTCTTCCTCTCGCTTGCACTTTTAACATGGAGGATTATATATCTAAAATAAAAGTTTTCTGAACTGGACTTTCAATCGAAGCAGGAAGATAAAGGAAGATCTCCATCGAGACGGAGAGACTTTTAAAACTGAAGAAAGATAAGGAAGACTTCACTTCACGAATAACAAGTGCACTTTTCTTGGGAGAAAAAAAGAATGAGACCCCCATCCCTTAAAAACAAGTGTTGCCATGTAATCAAGGAAAGTCCAAAGAAAATAGGAAGCGCACAATCTTTCGTCCGAGCGTGGCACACTGTACGAGGGCACAGGTGTACGCGCTTCTCCTCATTGAGTCACATTTAATTCTGTCTCTTTTTAATTCCTTGCTTCTTGTCTTGTTTAATAGATGTCATCAATGTTTGAACCTGACACGGTGTATATTTACAAATACTGTGGAAGGAGTTACATCAAAAATGCAGCAGCATATAGACAAGTGGCCAGTAATATATCATTATTGGAATTCCCCATTCATTCCCTTGGACGATGTCCAACTTTGAATAATCCAAAAATGGTCAATATTTCCAAACATCCCGAGCTTAACTTCCCGGGGTAAGTTTCCGGAAAGTTTCAGGAAACTTTCCACTCCTTTGCAACCCTAATCTGCAGGAATAATGGCACTGCACTGCAAAAAGTCAGTGTTCAAAAACGAGAAAAAAATAAATTACAAAAATAAGGGGTAATTTATTTAAACTAACTAAAACGATCCGACAATTCGGCTTGTCAATACATTCCAAAATAAGCAAAATTAGCTAACCTCAACGAACCCCAAAATACCTTAAAATAAGTATATTCTCACTAATAACAAGTGCACTTTTATTGGTAGAAAAAAACGAGACCTTTTTGCTCAATATGTTGAAAAATATTCTTAAATGAAGTAAATGCTAGTGCCATTATCTTGACATAATGATATAATTTCTTTTTTCATGCTTGAAGTAAGAAATTATTATTTTAAAAAGTAATTTTATACTTGAGTGTTGATTACACAGCTTTGCAACACTTGATATTCTAGTTTCAAGCATGTTTTACTCAATATAGGTCATCACATCTCAGCAACAAGCTGTAATATCTTACTGACATCATTGAGGACCAAAACCCTTAAAACAAGCAAAACACTAACATATAATCTGCTTAGTGAGATAAATGATCTTATCAGACAGAAAATAAGCAAATATAACCCTTATTTCAGATATTTCATCTTACTTAGATTTCAGTTTTTGCAGGGTACAAACCAAACAAATACATCCAAATGTAATAACAAACAAAAAACAAGTACAAACCGGACAAAAAAAAGAAGTACACCTCACGGGATGATACAAAACAAAGACAAAACCAGACAAAAAAATAAGTGAAATAGTAAATATAAAGCAAAATGTTGACACTTACAGCTGTCCATATGATCTTATTGCTGTCTTTATATATTTGTTTTCAATTGGAATATATTTCTACAATATATTATCTCATTGTAAAGACAATTCCATAGTTAAACCCCCACCACTGATATACACATTTGTTTTAAAGTTGTCCTTGAATACTTATATTTGAAAATACCTTTTCTTCTTTGCTCTTGACAACATTTTTTGTAATTTCGCTGGTAATGTTATACATTTAGCCTTTAACATAACACATCACGTCTGTAACTTTAGAGGAAATCTGTATCACAGGCCGAACAGAGAGACCTTTAATTATAGGAACTACATTATCGATTGGGCTGGGTTCCAAGGAGAGAATCAATTTGGGTAAATTGTTAATGGACATTTTAGAAGGAGTCCACATTGACGCTGAGATGTCTTCATTTCTAATGGAATGGTCCTACTGGGATTATCGACAGATTAGTGTGTTTATGGAAAATCTCGTCCGAAACCTTTCATCATACATTTGATGCTCTCCCTGGGATTGATGGGATGTTTATATCGTCACGTTTGGATGAAGAGTTACCGCATTTTTCCGACTATAAGGCGCAATTCAAATCCTTTCATTTTCTCAAAAACAGTGCACCTTTATGTATGGAATAATTCTAGTTGTGCTTACCGACCTCGAAGCTATTTATTTGGTACATGGTGTAATGATAAGTGTGTCCAGTAGATGGCAGTCACACATAAGAGATGCATGTAGACTGCAAGATGAAGCTAGTAAACAACACCAAAACTTGAAATGTTCCATCGAGGATAAAGAACCTTACTTACAGCAGAAAGTGGCCGTGCCAGCAACATGAGGGTTCCTGGTTCGATCCCCACCTTCTACCAACCTCATTTTTATTTCAATCAATCAATCAATGATTATTTATATAGCCCTAAATCACTAGTGTCTCAAAGGGCTGCACAAACCACAACACAAACCACAACGACATCCTCGGTAGAGCCCACATGCCCAAATATAATGACAAAAAGTGGCAATGTTGACACAAAGCTGCCATGCAGGCAGTTTTTTTTTTCTTTTGTCTTTATTTTTTATTTTTTTCCATTGCTCAAAAAAAAAAGACAAAAAAATCTATGTTATAATGAATTATTACTTAAAAATGATCACATTAAAATGTTTTATGTGGAAAAAATATTGCATATGTTGTGTGGTTGCCATATAAAAACATCAAAGTTTTGACAAAAGAGCACAAAACAAACAAAATAAAAGTTCAGACTTAAAATCGACAGATATATCGGAAGTTGATCTTGAAATTTAAGTGTTTAAAGTAAAAAAAACACTAATAAAAATGCATAACTTTATGAGTGGGGAACCTTTCCGATGTCAAATATATTTAGTAGGATTTTATTTAACTTTTCACTGTGATTACTCAAAAATATTAAATAATTAAAATCAATGGTGTCCTGCATTATTGATCTTTGAGGGCTTTAATTGCTAAATAAAGGAACTCTCCTGAAGGAACCAATAAAGTATTATCTTTCTATCTATTTGACAGTTATTGAAATATCTTGTGTGACATCATGCACAAAAATGCACTTTATTTGTTTTTAATTATTGCAGTGGCATTCTGTACAAAAAGTAAACTTTAATTTAGTGTTGTCTTGACATGTCATCTTAGTGACATCATGCACAAAAGTGCACTTATAGCTTGTTTTAAAATGTTTCTGACAATCTTGCACTTTCTGTTTTGGAAATGACATGAATGTTTGTGCCACTGCTTAATAACTGTTTGATAAATACACTTTTAGTTGTGATTTCCCTCTCTGCATGAAAGTTTAAAAGTAGCATATATTAATGCAGTATGAAAAATGTTTGAATGTAGACACATAGAATCATCATACTGCTGTGATTATATGTTCATTCAAGGCTAAGGCAAACTATTCAGATATATATGGTGTATCGTGACATGGCCTAAAAGTATCGAGATATTCATAAAAGGCCATATCGCCAAGCCCTAATTCACACTACACTCTGTCAGCATTTCAGTTCCACTTCAGCATTGGAGCGTTCACACGCAATTCTTCCAGGAATTGCCTCATCTAGTAATAATATAACAATACTGTAGAGAGGTGGAGCCGGCGAACGAGTAGCGGGGCAGCACACCCCGGAGCCCTGCCCAAGACGGCGGCAAGGGGGCGGAGAATGCGGCTGCCGGGAGCGACGCTACGAGCCAGATCAGGTGCGTGGCTCGCACACCGGCACACAATCATCTTATCTCCTCTGGCTGTATAAAAGGGGAGAAGGATGAGAGATCGGGGCGGAAGGAGTTGGAGAGCCTGCAAGGACGGATGAAAAGCGGCAGCAGCGAAAGAGAGAGAGAACAGCGCACGAGAGACGGAGACGCGCCCGGTTGAAAAGCGACCGAGGAGCGAGCAGCGGAGAACCGGAAAATCCATCCATCCATCATCTTCCGCTTATCCGAGGTCGGGTCGCGGGGGCAGCAGCCTAAGCAGGGAAGCCCAGACTTCCCTATCTCCAGCCACTTCGTCTAGCTCTTCCCGGGGGATCCCGAGGCGTTCCCAGGCCAGCCGGGAGACATAGTCTTCCCAACGTGTCCTGGGTCTTCCCCGTGGCCTCCTACCAGCTGGACGTGCCCTAAACACATCCCTAGGGAGGCGTTCGGGTGGCATCCTGACCAGATGCCCGAACCACCTCATCTGGCTCCTCTCGATGTGGAGGAGCAGCGGCTTTACGTTGAGCTCCTCCCGGATGGCAGAGCTTCTCACCCTATCTCTAAGGGAGAGCCCCGCCACCCGGCGGAGGAAACTCATTTCGGCCGCTTGTACCCGTGATCTTATCCTTTCGGTCATGACCCAAAGCTCATGACCATAGGTGAGGATGGGAACGTAGATCGACCGGTAAATTGAGAGCTTTGCCTTCCGGCTCAGCTCCTTCTTCACCACAACGGATCGATACAACGTCCGCATTACTGAAGACGCCGCACCGATCCGCCTGTCGATCTCACGATCCACTCTTCCCCCACTCATGAACAAGACTCCTAGGTACTTGAACTCCTCCACTTGGGGCAGGGTCTCCTCCCCAACCCGGAGATGGCACTCCACCCTTTTCCGGGCGAGAACCATGGACTCGGACTTGGAGGTGCTGATTCTCATTCCGGTCGCTTCACACTCGGCTGCGAACCGATCCAGTGAGAGCTGAAGATCCCGGCCAGATGAAGCCATCAGGACTACATCATCTGCAAAAAGCAGAGACCTAATCCCGTGGCCACCAAACCGGAACCCCTCAACGCCTTGACTGCGCCTAGAAATTCTGTCCATAAAAGTTATGAACAGAATCGGTGACAAAGGACAGCCTTGGCGGAGTCCAACCTTCACTGGAAATGTGTCCGACTTACTGCCAGCAATGCGGACCAAGCTCTGACACTGATCATACAGGGAGCGGACTGCCACAATAAGACATTCCGATACCCCATACTCTCTGAGCACTCCCCACAGGACTTCCCGAGGGACACGGTCGAATGCCTTCTCCAAGTCCACAAAGCACATGTAGACTGGTTGGGCAAACTCCCATGCACCCTCAAGAACCCTGCCGAGAGTATAGAGCTGGTCCACAGTTCCACGACCAGGACGAAAACCACACTGTTCCTCCTGAATCCGAGGTTCGACTATCCGGCGAAGCCTCCTCTCCAGTACACCTGAATAAACCTTACCGGGAAGGCTGAGGAGTGTGATCCCACGAACCGGAAAACACAAAGCTTTATTTGAAAGAAATAAAGAGTCAAGCCTGCTCGACGATCATGTCCTTCCTGGGTGGTCAGTGGAACCCGAGCGGCGACAGGGAAAGTCGTCCACAAATACATTTTATTTGACATTAAAATAGCAAATCACTATGATACAGGAGATGGAATATTATCACTTTTAGATTAGATTAGCTCAGGGGTCGGGAACCTTTTCGGCTGAGAGAGCCAAGAAGCCAAATATTTTAAAATGAATTTCCGTAAGAGCCATATAGTATTTTTTTAACACTGAACACAACTAAACGCATGCATTTTTAAATAAGACCAACATTTGTAGAGTATAATAGATCTTTTATTCTTTGTAATAACATTGTTATTCTCAAACTAACTGTGGAGTGGGCGTGGCCTGCGGGCCTGCAGCGAAGCGGGGTGTTGCCAGGACCGGCCTCGAAATCAGCGACAGGTGCGTAGTTGGCTCACTTGGGCCTTGTTATCTAATCACCTGTCGCTCTGTTTATAAGCAGCAGCCCGGAGGAGAGATGGGGCTGGGGCTGGAGCCAGAGTACGAGCGAGAACGAAAGAGAAAAAGACAACTGCTGGAAAGCAACTGAGAGACTTATTGAAAATAAAAAAATAATAAAACCCTGAAACAGGCTCTTATGTCGGTGCTTGGTGGTCTGAAGAACCCCAAGGAGGGCAAGCCCTAAACGAACCAATAATAAATAAATCACTTCTTACCCTTTAAGGGGAACATTATCACCAGACCTATGTAAGCGTCAATATATACCTTGATGGTGCAGAAAAAAGACCATCTATTTTTTTAACCGATTTCCGAACTCTAAATGGGTGAATTTTGGCGAATTTAACGCCTTTCTGTTTACAGAGCTGGAGGCGATGACGTCAGAATGTGACGTCGCCGAGGTAACACACCCGCCATTTTCATTTTCAACACATTACAAACACCGGGTCTCAGCTCTGTTACTTTCCGTTTTTTGACTATTTTTTGGAACCTTGGAGACATCTTGCCTCGTCGGTGTGTTGTCGGAGGGTGTAACAACACTTAACAGGGAGGTATTCAAGTTGCACCACTGGCCCGAAGATTAGAAAGTGTCTGCCGCCAGACCCCCATTGAATGTGCCGGAGTGTCTCCACATTTGACCGGCGATGCTAAGGCAGACATGGCACAGAGATGTATGGATAACCTGCAAATGCATTTGCAACGATAGTCAACGAAATCAAAAAGGTGAGTTTTGTTGATTTTGACTGCCAGCTTATCGATGCTAACATGCTACGTTAATCGATGGTAACATGCTATTTACCGGCGGTGCTAAAGCAGACATGGTACAGAGATGTATGGATAACCTGCAGATGCATTTGCAACTATAAAATCAACTAAATCACAAAGGTGAGTTTTGTTGATGTTGACTGCCAGCTAATCGATAATAACATGCTACGCTAATTGATGCTAACATGCTACGCTAATTGATGCTAACATGCTATTTACCGGCGGTGCTAAAGCAGACATGGAACAGAGATGTATGGATAACCTGTAGATGCATTTGCAACTATTTTACGTTTCCTTCCACTCACATTTAATGCGAAAAAAACACTTACCAATCGACGGATTAAAGTTGCTCCAGTGTCAAAAGATGCGAAAGTCCTGATCGTTTAGTCCGCACATTTTACCGACGATGCTAACGCAGCTATTCGGCCATGCTATGGCTATGAATAGCGTCAATAGCTATTCGCTCAATAGCTTCAGTTTCTTTTTCAATATTTTCATACTCCAACCATCTGTTTCAATACATGCGTAATCTGTTGAATCGCTTAAGTCGCTGAAATCGAGTTTGAATCCGAGCTAATGTCGCTGTATTTTGCTGTGGTTTTCCCATTGTTTGTTTACATTGGCAGCACTGTGTGACGTCACAGGGAAATGGCCAGTGTCTTCGCAGAGAGCCGAAAATAAGGCACTTTAAAGCTTTATTTAGGGATATTCCGAGAGTCCGGTAAAATTTTGAAAAAAACTTCAAAAAATACAACAAGCCACTGGGAACTGATTTGTATTGTTTTAACCCTTTTGAAACTGTGATAATGTTCCCCTTTAATGCAACTTCTTGAACAAGTGCGGTTGAAAAAAGGATGGATGGATTCAAATGCATGAGCATGTTTTATATTTTCAACGTTATTTTTAACACTTTCATTACAAGTGGAATTATTCATTACTTATTGTGTTAAGCAATGTCAGCTCAGATTTATCCAAGAGCCAGATGCAGTCATCAAAAGAGCCACATCTGGCTCGCGAGCCATAGGTTCCCTACCCCTGGATTAGATAGTACTTTATTCATTTTTTTCAGGAGAGTTCCTTCAGGAAAATAACAACTGTCAACACAATCCCATTCAAGATTAGACAAACATTACAGGGGGACAGAACAGGATCGCTGGGGGGGGGGGGGGGGTGGTGGGAGAAAAAATAGAAGATTAAAGTAAAATAAAATAAAATTAAAAAAATCGGTCTAAGCCTGCGGCGCTCTAACCAAAGCATTATGGTGGTGTCAGATGATAGACCAAAAATCTCTGAGCGCTACAACCAAACAGTGTCCTCCATTCAGGGATTGGACTCAATCTATTTCCTTTTTGCTGTTGACATCTGCACCCATTCAATAATTTCAGCATTCAAAACAAGGAGCGACTACCTCCCTCCACCTGGGAGACGCGGCCGCATTGCACAATAACTCCCACAACAACACAGGTTACACATTCATCATGCCGGTTAAGGACGAGAGGTTGGGGGGGGGGGGGGGGGGGGTGAACCGCCGTCCGGTTCTGAATTATTTACGGGCACTTTCGCCGCTGTCCGAAACGAGCTCCATTATCTGAGCGTAGATGCGGGGGACACATGACACCACCTGCAGAGACGTGATTGCAAAGAGGCCCGGTCGGTCGTTGCACACGGCGTGAGACCGGCCTGGGCAATTGTTTTGACTCGGGGGACGGGGGGACAAATTTAGAGAAAAAAAAATGTGTCTAGGGGCCGGTATGTCAGATTTTTTGTAAGACTAATACAAATCCTCACAATAATTTCTTTGTCATTCTTGTTTGGTGTGGGTTCACAGTGTGGCGCATATTTGTAACAGTGTTAACCTTGTTTATACGGCCACCCTCAGTGTGACCTGTATGGCTGTTGACCAAGTATGCCTTGCATTCAGTTGTGTGTGTGTGTGTGTGTGTGTGTGTGTGTGTGTGTGTGTGTGTGTGTGTGTGTGGAATGCTAGAACATTTTTATGACAGACCGCCTTAAAAAACAGAATGGAATTTTACATTTTATTAGACACCCAAAAAGTGGGAATTACAATATTACCTATGACCGATAAAACACTGAAAATTGACAACATATAAATGTCACCCCGCCTCTCCATTGGCATATTTTGCAATCAAGCGAAATGCAACAAACACAGTAAAAGTCGGCTCAGTGGCCTACTGGTCAGAGTGTCCGCCCTGAGATTGGTAGGTCGTGAGTTCAAACCCCGGCCGAGTCATACCAAAGACTACAAAAATGGGAGCCATTACCTCCCTGCTTGGCACTCAGCATCAAGGGTTGGAATTGGGGGTTAAATTACCAAAAATGATTCCCGGGCGCGGCCACCGCTGCTGCTCACTGCTCCCCACACCTCCCAGGGGGTGATCAGGGGTGATGGGTCAAATGCAGGGAATAATTTTACCACAGCTAGAATATATGAATGCTGAGGGTAAAATAAACCCACATACAATCTGATATACCACCAAGCTTTAGAACTTTATTGTGAAAATCTCTTTCCGCCTCTGTCCCTGACACACGCATTCCAGGCTGGCCGCCCTGGAAACACTCTGTGGAAACGCTCCCCACCCACACTGCTTGGTGCCTCGTCTGAGCTGCCCTGACTTAGATGACCATAGTTGTTTGAATAATTATATATAAATAATCACACAACTCTTATGCTTAAAGTCCTTTGCTGTAGTTATCATCTATTGTGCTCAAGCTGGACTTTTTCTGTTTGGTGGAAAGGCACATAACTTGTTATCTTCCACTGCAAGTTAGCAGTTTGACTCGCTGCAGAGGTTTTATGTCTTTCAGCTTGCTAACAGCCAAGGACGAACTAGCACCTCAGCGAAGATAAGCGGGCAGACAAAGCAGAGACAGGGCGCAATCACAAGGTCCCCAGCCCGTTCCGTTCTGAATAATCAGGTATTGTGCGTACTGAGCTGCTGGCATAATGTGTGACCCCTCCTTTTAGAAGCAGCCTCGGCGATGTAACTAGGGAATTCCCAAACTGAATAAATAGAGGAGCGTGTGGGCTGTTCCTCAGACTGTAATAGAGTGTGCAGCTCCATGCGTTCTCCTCATGAGCAAAATTGAACTCTGTCTCTGCCTGATTCCTTGCTTCTTGTTCTGTTTAATAGATAGTTTGGTGCTTAAACCTGACAATATTAACTAATTAGATTAACTAGCATATCATGCAAAAGTGCAGATTCCAACCATTGAAATACTTTGTATAGTTCAAGACTTACGGTCATTTGAAAACATCACTGCACATCATATTGGCAAATACACTTTCCATCTTAAAGATCTAAAAAAAATGATTTGGGAATGTCCGGCGGGCCAGATTGTTAAGTTCACCGTGGCCCCCGGGCCTTAATATCCCCAGGTTTGACAGGAGATTTACTGACTGTGTAACAAGACGGCAGAGGAGGTCTAAGTCTGCTCTTCAATCAATTATATGATGCTCCACTAATATTAATGATCTATTTTAATGATGAAAAACTATATATGAGGTCATTTGGTTTAAGTGCAAAACTAAACACACACCTGCGCAAGAGTGAAGTTGAAACAGATGGTGCTTAAGAGCTCATAATGATGGCTAAAAGATATGCCGCTTTTTCAAAAGCTGGGTCCAACTGTGCAGGGCTGATTAGCGTTTCCATTAAAGGTTTAAAAAGAAGCGATCAATGAAGGCGCCCCCTCGAAAAGATAGATGTTTTAATACTCTTGAGTGACTTTTGTGCTCCGTTTTGGCGGCTCAACAGTTCCTATTTCTCTGCAGGCACTTACTGTAAGACAGTGTTTTCCAACCTTTGTTGAGCCAAGTAAAACATTTTTTTTACTGAAAAAAATCCAGGGGGGCACTATCCCATCCTGGTCACCATTGTTGTGTGCCAATCTTGTCACTTATTAGCAATCTACGCTTAATAATACACCAAAAGAAAGCTTATCGACTTTTATTCCGGCTCGTACTTTTTCCACTTCCAGGTGTCCAACACACAACACATGTCATCATATCCTGTGTCCCTCACGCTTAAGTTCCCCTTACAATGGTTCCAGTATTGTCCCGTGACCCGAGTAACCAACACATAGCAGACACCGCCAGCAGAAAATGTTAAAAATGGATAGAAGAAGTCTGAGTAGGTATTCCAACATTTCGGTACACTTTGACAACCATTTAGGACCTGGATCTGGCGAGAACGACATGAGAAGATGCTTGGCCCCCCCACCCCGTTTCTTTGCGGGTAGCATGAGTCATTATTCATCTAAATGGGAATATAGGAACATCCTGGCAGTCGGCACCCTAATGACAGCAGACATTGTACAGTAAGTGATGTTTTATTATGTTTGTTATCTCTAATAATGTCATCTAAATGGGAATATAGGAACATCTTACAGTTGGGTTCCTAATGACAGCAGACATTGTAAAGTAAGTGATGTTTTATTATGTTTGTTATCTCTAATAATGTCTGTAGTGAGTAATAAGTCAAAAAGAAAAAAAATGAAAAATTGTGATGCGTTTTTTAAATGAATGCACCACGTATGCTTAAAATTATCAAAAGACATGAATATTGAATGTTATATATGTGCCCATTACTACATATATACTTACATCATGCACACAAAACCTTAAAGGGGAACATTATCACCAAACCTATGCAAGCGTCAATAAATACCTTGATGTTGCAGAAAAAAGACCATGTATTTTTTTAACCGATTTCCGAACTCTAAATGGGTGAATTTTGGCAAATTAAACGCCTTTCTGTTTATCGGTCTTTTAGCCATGACGTCACCGAGGTAACACACCCGACATTTTCATTTTCACATTACAAACACTGGGTCTCAGCTCTGTTATTTTCCGTTTTTTCGACTATTTTTTGGAACCTTGGAGACATCATGCCTCGTCGGTGTGTTGTCGGAGGGTGTAACAACACTAATAGGGAGGGATTCAAGTTGCACTACTGGCAAGAAATCTTCCACCAGACCCCCATAGAATTTGCCAGAGTGTCTGCCGGCGATGCTAAGGCAGACATGGCACAGAGATGTATGGATAACCTGCAGGTGCATTTGCAACGATTAAGTCAACGAAATCACAAAGGTGAGTTCTGTTGATGTTGTTGACTTATGTGCTAATCAGACATATTTGGTCACGGTATGACTGCCAGCTAATCGATGCTACGCTAATCGATGCTAACATGCTATTTACGCTAGCTGCATGCACATTTGAAACTAGATACCCACATTTAATGCGAAACAAACACTTACCAATCGACGGATTTAAGTTGCTCCAGTGTCACAAGATGCGAAAGTCCTGATCGTTTGGTCCGCACATTTTACCGGCGATGCTAATAAGGCGGCCATGCTATGGGCCACTTCATTATGTACACCCATGCTATGGCCGAATAGCGTCAATAGCTATTCGCTCAATAGCTTCAGTTTCTTCTTCAATTTCGTTTTCGCTATCTGCCTAAATACTCCGACCATCTGTTTCAATACATGCGTAATCTGTTGAATCGCTTAAGCCGCTGAAATCCGAGCTAATGTCGCTATATCTTGCTGTGGTAACCGCCATGTTGTTTGTATTGGCAGCCCTGTATGACGTCACAGGGAAATGGACGGGTTGATATAGCGATGGTGAAAATCAGGCACTTAGAAGCAGTTTTTCGGGATATTCCGGGAGGTGTAACGTTTTGAAAAAAAACTTCGAAAAATAGAACAAGCCACTGGGAACTGATTTTTTATTGTTTTTAACCCTTTTGAAATTGTGATAATGTTCCCCTTTAATTCAGGCATTTGGATGTTTCTAAGAGCTTTACAGCAAGCATGTGATTTGAACTTGAAGAAAAAGACTGAAAATAAGCCGGGTGGTGTCCTGGTGGGGGCACAAGGGGGGCAAACAATTGTGACTCCTCGTAGTACACAACCAACCAATCATGGATGTTCTTATAGGCAAACAACCAATCATCATTGATGTTTCTCGTATAGTTTGTCCTCATCCTGTGGAGTTGCTACGCTACGTAGCTTCCATTTTTTAAGTTAATATTTTTTTATGGAAAACCGTAGTTTTTACCACTGGATTATCTCATAATGATTGTAAACGATAAGCAAAATTCTTTCGTTGCAGGCACCGAACCCCACCAGTTTCATTTACGCATTCACCGAACCCTTCTTTACTGAAAAATAAAATTTTTTAGTTTTCTTTTCAAATTCAAGATAAAGTTATATGTTTTTGGTAACACTTTGTTATGGGGAACATATTATAAGTAGCAACTATTTAATTTAGAGTTATTTGGACACTCAGTGGACATATTCTAAGTAACAAAGACTTAATTTAGAGTTATTTGGACACTAGAGGAATATATTCTAAGTAACAAAGACTTAATTTAGAGTTATTTGGACACTAGAGGAATATATTGTAAGTAACAAAGACTTAATTTAGAGTTTTTTGGACACTAGGGGAACATATTCTAAGTAACAAAGACTTAATTTAGAGTTATTTGGAAACTAGGGGAACATATTTTAAGTAACAAAGACTTAATTTAGAGTTATTTAGACACTAGGGGAATATATTCCAAGTAGTAAAGACTTAATTTAGAGTTATTTGGACACAAAGGGAAAATAATTCTAAGTAACAAAGACTTAATTTAGAGTTATTTGGACACTCGGGGAACATATTCTAAGTAACAAAGACTTAATTTAGAGTTAGTTAAGCACTCTGGGAACATATTCTAAGTAGCAAAGACTTAATTTAGAGTTATTTGGACACTAGGGGAACATATTTTAAGTAACAACGACTTAATTTAGAGTTATTTGGACACTAGGGGACATATTCTAAGTAACAAAGACTTAATTTAGAGTTATTTGGACACTAGGGTAACATATTCTAAGTAGTAAAGACTTAATTTAGAGTTATTTGGACATTAGAGGAATATATTGTAAGTAACAAAGACTTAATTTAGAGTTATTTGGACACTAAGGGAACATATTCTAAGTAACAAAGACTTAATTTAGAGTTATTTAGGCACTCGGGGAACATATTCTATGTAACAAAGACTTAATTTAGAGTTATTTGGACACTAGGGGAACATATTTTAAGTAACAAAAACTTAATTTAGAGTTATTTGGACACTAGGGGAATATATTCCAAGTAGTAAAGACTTAATTTAGAGTTATTTGGACACAAAGGGAAAATAATTCTAAGTAACAAAGACTTAATTTAGAGTTATTTGGACACTCGGGGAACATATTCTAAGTAGTAAAGACTTAATTTAGAGTTATTTGGACACTAGGGGAACATATTCTAAGTAACAACGACTTAATTTAGAGTTATTTGGACACAAAGGGAAAATAATTCTAAGTAACAAAGACTTAATTTAGAGTTATTTGGACACTCGGGGAACATATTCTAAGTAGTAAAGACTTAATTTAGAGTTATTTGGAGACTCGGGGAACATATTCTAAGTAGTAAAGACTTAATTTAGAGTTATTTGGACACTCGGGGAACATATTCTAAGTAACAAACACTTAATTTAGAGTTATTTGGACACTAGGGGAACATATTTTAAGTAACAAAGACTTAATTTAGAGTTATTTGGACACTAGGGGAACATATTTTACGTATAAAAGACTTAATTTAGAGTCATTTGGACACTAGGGGAACATATTCTAAGTAATAAAAACTTAATTTGGAGTTATTTGGTTAGGGTTAGGGTCAGGGTTATAATGAGACCATGCCGAATAAGGCATTAATAAGTACTTAATAATGACTAGTATAGATCCAATATGTTACCATGTTTTTTTTTTACTGGCGCACAAAATGAACCGTGCAAAATGCAGATAGGGAGAAGTTTGTATTTACACAATGACTTGGGTGTGTTTGGACCTCCGCCGAACCCCTGAGGCCGACTCACCGAACCCACAGGGTTCAATCGATCCCAGGTTAAGAACCACTGCTTTAAAACGACAACAACCTACCCAAAGTTTCCCTTCGAAGTAGAAGGCGTCCAGCAGTTGGACAATGTGATGGTGGTTGCAAGAGGCCAGGATGTCAATTTCCACCATGTAGTCTTCCAGCTCATCCTCCGTCTTTGTGTCGATAACCTTGGCGGCGGCGAGGGTGCCGTTGAGCTTGTTCTGGGCCTGAAAGCAAAAACACAATGTGAAATGTCGACTTATATTCTAGGCTTTCCATCTTTCTATGGTGAGACAGCTATCGTAATAATCCACGACAACATACAGTGGTGCCCTTTGTCAGGTTCAAACACCGAACTATCTATTAAACAGGACAAGAAGCAAAGAATCAAACAGAGACAGGATTCAAAGGATTCAATTAAGCTCATGAGGAGAGCGCGTGGAACTGCACCCTCGTACTTGGTCAAACCGCGCTCAGGAGAAAAAGTTCCACACATTTGGGCATTCCCTGATTACATAGCTGAAGCTGCTTCTACGGGGAGGGGTCACATTACGCAGCAGCCCCGCACTGGGTCATAAACAGTTAAAACAAAATGTGATGGAGCGGTGTCGGGTTTGCCCCCTCTATGCTCGTTCGCCTTATCTTCTTGGAGACGTCGGGTCCTGACAAAGCCCCATCCCGTGGCTGTCCAGATCTGAAAAACAGACACTTCTACGGCGAGGCGTATTCCATGGCACACAGTAGAAATTTACAAGGGCCACCTGAACTGCAAACAAACAAGTTGTGTGATAACTTATGTACAATTATTCTGACACCCTGGTTTTTGTACGCAAGTTTTGTTTTTTTACGAACATTACCTGGAACATGGCTTTCGTATACTGTCTCGGTTATCGTACGGCCAAACATGGCGAGTTACAAACCAGGATCCAAGTTCTCTGACAAAGAACACCCACGGTGGAAGACTTTTTTTTGCAAGGTTACCCACCGCAAGGCCGGGGATAATAGGCTGGATGCCCGAAACGCAGAGACTGAGAGGCCGTGTGTAAAAAAAAAAGTGTCTTTAATCATGCTCACACCGAGAGAATCCGTACGCTAAACACAAAGTTTAGACAGGGAAACTGATGCAACAGAACCGATCATGCAGGTTTGCAAGTGATTATCTGGCATCGCCCTGGTGACGACCCTGTGTTTAAAAACCCTCCTGATTGGTGGTTACAAACAGGGCACGCCCACAGTCTCCTCAAACAGGGGAAAAGGGAATTACAGTATTTCCTTGAATTGCCGCCGGGTCACTAATTAATTTAAAAGCTCTTCTCATTCCGGCGCTTACCAAAGGCATGCGGTAAAGGCAAGCATGCGCTAAATATTTTAAAACCTCTTCTAGCTCCGGCACTTACCAAAGGCATGCGGTAAAGGCAAGCATGCGCTAAATATTTTAAAACCTCTTCTCACTCCGGCACTTACCAAAGGCATGCGGTAAATTTAGGCATGCGCTTAAAAATTTGAGTGTGATGTAAGGATACCATCATGAAAAGCACATTTAATAAAAAAAAACGTTATTATGGTCTTACCTTTACTTATAAATGAAGTCCATGCCAGCTCCTTCTGATCAAATGCATCGATAACTTGTTTATAGAAGTCTTCCTTATCTTTCTTCAGTTTTAAAAGTCTCTCTGTCTCGATGGAGATCTTCCTTTATTACCTCCTTCTTCGATTGAAAGTCCAGTTTATAAAACGGTTTTATTTTAGATATGTAATCCTCCATGTTAAAAGTGCAAGCGAGTGGAAAAAATAAACGATCGCTGCTCACTCTGGCTTCTTGTTGTCACTTCTTCTGCAGCCGAGTAGTCGCAAGAAGGATCACTAGCGCCCTCTACCACCAGGAGGCGGGAGTCATTTAATGACTCGTATTTGGGCGGCATGGCGTAGTGGGTAGAGCAGCCGTGCCAGAAACCTGAAGGTTGCAGGTTCGCTTCCCACCTATTGACATCCAAATCGCTGCCGTTGTGTCCTTGGGCAGGACACTTCACCCTTTGCCCCCGGTGCCGCTCACACTGGTGAATGAATGACAGGTGGTGGTCGGAGGAGCCGTAGGCGCAAACTGGCAGCCACGCTTCCGTCAGTCTACCCCAGGGCAGCTGTGGCAACTGATGTAGCTTACCACCACCAGGTGTGAATGAATGATGGGTTCCCACTTCTCTGTGAGCGCTTTGAGTATCTAACAATAGAAAAGCGGGATATAAATCTAATCCATTATTATTATTATTATTTGACACACGCAGCTACGGTATATCAATAAAACATAGCTGCTTACTGTTCTTTTTAGCATATTCAATAGCTTGGACCTTAAGTCCTACTGAATAGCTCTTAATCTTCTACCCTTTATGCAATTTCAAATGATTGAAATCAGCCTCCTCCATTTTGAAAATGATGACAGGTGAAGTGTCACTCGTGACGTGACGAGTTTGACCCGGCGGAAATTCTAGGCATATGCTAATTATTTGGCAAAACGAGTTTGACCCGGCGGAAATTCTAGACATGCGCTAATAAAAATAATATTTTGCAAAACGAGTTTGACCCGGCAGTAATTCTAGGCAGGCGCTTACTATATACCCGGCGGCAATTCAAGGAAATATGGTAAATTAAACACAAAACCGGAAACAGTTGTGATACAATCACTCTATCATAAAAAATAAGAGTTGTAGAAATGATTGGAAACTCAAGACAGCCATGACATTATGTTCTTTACAAGTGTATGTAAACGTTTGACCAGCTGGCCTGAGAACGCCTCGGGATCCCCTGGGAGGAGCTGGACAGAGCTGCTGGGGAGAGGGAGGGTTTCTCTGCTTGGGCTGCTGCCCCCGCAACTCGACCTCGGATAAGCGAAATGGATGTTTTTTTACAATTTGTTTTCGTTAGATTCATAACCAAAACAGGGTAACCCTGTATTTTTAACCACAGGTCTTCATTAAAACATTTAATAAACACGTGTTCATTATTGGGTGTGGCGACTGAGGTTGCAAAACAAAAAAAAAAAGCCCACAGAGCCAATGACAAATGCAACTATTGTCAGCAAAGCTTATCACCTGACCCACTCACACTGAAGTATGCTCACTTCCTGACAGCTTTTCCGCCCCCTTTCTGTTTTTTCTGCCCCTTTAAACCCACGGTGACAAAGTCACATGTTATGTTACAGTGAGGAAGCAGTGAGTTTGTAGGACTGCGGTACAAAAACAGTAGCAGGGGAGTTTTCTTTAAAAAAGGCCAGCTTTACCAACTAAGAGGAAAAAGAGGGAGGGAGTGAACGTTTATAGGAACAAGTGATCCTATGTTTACCCAGTTCTAACCTGACCCACACCCAGTCTGTGCAGGCTGATGTCACTCTCAGTTTTGGTCCCATACAGTAAGTCAAGCCATCCTATCAACAAAAACAATGATTTTTAATTAGTCTGTGATTCCAGGCCCTGCTGGACGTACACCATGGCATCGGTATTCTGTCCAAAGTGTTGTAAAGACGTAGATATATCAACTTTAGTCTGTATGGACCTGACGGCAGACTCCTGGCTCTCATCACAGCAACGTACTCAGCTAATGACTGCAAACGAGCAAATGGAGATTTCTGCCCCATGAGCGGTATTATTGTAGATCGAAGGAAACCCCGCATTGGTTTGGAGAAAGCTCACACCACTGCAGCAGAATAGACGTAAATACATGTATGGTTATGTCTTTGCTAAACTGTTTGATAAGAAAACTGAAGTTGGCCGAGTCAACGGTCACTAGAGGTGGGAATCTTTGGCCAACTCACAATTCGATTACCACTCAGGGGCTAGAATTTGATTATAAATGGATTATTATTGGTTCTTTAATTATTAATGTGCATGTTATTATCCTAGTGCAGGGGTCGGGAACCTTTTTGGCTGAGAAAGTCAAATATTTCAAAATGTATTTCCGTAAGCGCCATATAATATTTTTTTTAACACTGAAAACAACTAAACGCGTGCATTTTTAAGTAAGACCAACATTTCTAGGGTATAGAGGTCTATTATTCTTTGTAATAAAATTGTTATTCTGAAGCTAACTGCTGAGGGGGCGTGGCCTGCGAGAATGCAGCGAACTGGGGTGTGCCAGGACAGGCCTCGAAATCAGCGACACCTGGGCCTTTATATGTAATCACCTGTCGCTCTGTTATAAGCAGCAGCCAGGAGAAGAGACGGGGTTGGGGCTGGAGCCACAGCGCGAGCGAGAACGAAAGAGAAAAATGCAATTGCTGGAAAGCAACTGAGAGACTTATTGAAAAATAAAACAATATTGTAACCCTGAAACAAGCTCTCATTTCGGTGCTTGGTGGTCTAAAGAACCCCCAGAGGGGCGAGCCCCACACTAACCAATAATAAATAAATAACTTCTTACAATTACGCAACATCTCGAACCGGTGCGGTAGAAAACGGATTAATGGAATAAGAATGCATGAGAATGTTTTATATTTTGAACGTTATTTTTAACACTGTGATTACAAGTGGAATCATTCATTACTTATCATGTTAAGCAATGTCAGCTCAGATTTATCCGAGAGCCAGATGCAGTCATCAAAAGAGCCACATCTGGCTCCCGAGCCATAGGTTCCCTACCCCTGTTCTAGTGTATACTGTTAATATTTTGTATAATATTATACACTACATTAAATTAATTATACGTATAGAAAGCTTCTCCTTTAGTGTCTATATATATATATATATATATATACACACATATATATATACACATATATATATATATACACATATATATATACACACACACATATAATATATATATATATATATATATATATATATATATATATATATATATATATATATATATATATATATATATATATATATATATGTATATACATATATGACCAAAAAAGTTGGGAAAGGTTGCAATAAATACTGATAAAGTTGAGAAATTCTCATCAAACACTTATATTGAACATTCCACAGGTGTGCAGGCTAATTGGGAACAGGTGGGTGCCATGATTGGGTATAAAAGCAGCTTCCATGAAATGCTAAGTAATTCACAAACAAGGATGGGGTGAGGGTCACCACTTTGTCAGCAAATTGTCGAGCAGTTTTAGAACATTTCTCAACAAGCTATTGCAAGGAATTAAGGGATTTTATCATCTACGGTCCGTAAAATCATCAAAAAGTTCAGAGAATCTGGAGAAATCACTGCACGTAAGCGATGACATTACGGACTTCGGATCCCTCAGGCGGTACTGCATCAAAAACCGACATCAGTGTGTGAAGGATATCACCACATTAGCTCAAGAACACTTCATAAAACCACTTTCAGTAACTACAGTTGGTCGCGCCATCTGTAAGTGCAAGTTAAAACTCTACTATGCAAAGCCAAACCCTGTTATCAACAATATCCTGAAACGCCGCTGGCTTGGCTGGGCCCGAGCTCATCTAAGATGGACTGATGCAAGGTGGAAAGTTATTCAGTGGTCTGACGAGTCCACATTTCAAATTATATTTGGAAACAGAGGACGTGGTGTCCTCCAGAGCAAAGAGGAAAATAACCATTCGGATTGTTATGGGCGCAAAGTTCAAAATCCAGAATCTGTGATGGTATGGGGGTGTATTAGTGCCCAAGGCATGGGTAACTTACACATCTGTGAAGGCACCATTAATGCTGAATAGTCCAGACAGGTTTTGGAGCAACATATGTTGTCATCCAAGCAACGTTATCATGGACGCCCCTGCTTATTTCAGCAAGACAAGTGTTACAACAGCGTGGCTTCTTAAAAAAAAGAGTGCGGGTACTCTCCTAGCCCTTCTGCACTACAGACCTGTCGCCCATCGAAAATGTATGGCGCATTATGATGCGTAAAACACGACAGCGAAGACCCTGGACTGTTGTACGACTGAAACTCTACATAAAACCAGAATGAAAAAGAATTCCACTTTCAAACCTTCAAAAATTAGTTTCCTTAGTTCCCAAACGTTTATTGAGTGTTGTTAAAAGAAAAGGTGATGTAACACAGTGGTGAACATGCCCTTTCCCAACTACTTTGGCACATGTTGCAGCCATGAAATTCTAAGTTAATTATTTGCAAAAAAATAAAATAAAGTTTATGAGTTTGAACATCAAATATCTTGTCTTTTTAGTGCATTCAACTGAATATGGGTTGAAAATGATTTGCAAATCATTGTATTCCGTTTATATTTACATCTAACACAATTTCCCAACTCATATGGAAACGGGGTTTGTGTGTATATATATATATATATATGTGTGTGTTTTCTTTATTTCAAATGAATAAATATATGGGTTGTACTTGTATAGCACTTTTCTACCTTCAATGCGCTTTCACACTACTTCCACATTCGCCCATTCACACACACATTCACACACTGATGGAGGGAGCTGCCATGCAAGGCGCTAACCAGCACCTATCAGGAGCAAGGGTGAAGTGTCTTGCTCAGGACACAACAGACGTGACGAGGTTGGTACTAGGTGGGGATTGAACTAGGAACCCTCTGTTTGCGCACGGCCACTCTTCCACTGCGCCACGCCGTCCCTTTTTCATGACTGTTTACATTTAGGATGGTTTGTGTCATGTTTGAAAATAAAGAAAACGCATTGAATAAGAAGATATGGCCTGTACTAATATATTTAGATATATATGTATATATATATATATATATATATATATATGTATATATATATATATATATATATATATATATATATATATATAACTGGGATAGGCTCCAGCACACCTATGACCCAAAATGAGGCCAAAACATTATAAAACATGTTAGTAATCTTTACAGAAATGTGTGACCTATAAAATGTCAGCTGGGATAGGCTCCAGCACACCCAAAATAAGGCCAAAGCCGTATATACATGTTGCCATGTTAGTAAACTTCACAGACATGTGTGACCTACAAAATGTCAGCTGGGATAGGCTCCAGCACACCCAAAATGAGGCCAAAGCATTATAAAACATGTTAGTAAGCTTTACAGAAATGTGTGACCTATAAAATGTCAGCTGGGATAGGCTCCAGCACACCCAAAAAGAGGCCAAAACAGTGTCAAACAAGTTGCCATGTTAATAAACTTCACATACATGTGTGACCTACAAAATGTCAGCTGGGATAGGCTCCAGCACACCCGAAATGAGGCCAAAGCATTATAAAACAAGTTAGTAAGCTTTACAGAAATGTGTGACCTATAAAATGTCAGCTGGGATAAGCTCCAGCACGCCCAAAATGAGGCCAAAGCGGTGTACAACATGTTGCCATGTTAGTAAACTTCACAGACATGAGTGACCTACAACATGTCAGCTGGGATAGGCTCCAGCACACCCAAAATGAGGCCTCAAACAAGTTGCCATGTTAGTAAACTTCACAGACATGTGTGACCTACAAAATGTCAGCTAGGATAGGCTCCAGCACACCCAAAATGAGGCCAAAGCGGTATATAACATGTTGCCATGTTAAACTTCACAGACACGTGTGACCTACAAAATGTCAGCTGGGATAGGCTCCAGCACACCCAAAAAGAGGCCAAAACAGTGTCAAACAAGTTGCCATGCTAGTAAACTTCACAGACATGCGTGACCTACAAAATGTCAGCTGGGATAGGCTCCAGCACACCCAAAATGAGGCCAAAAACAGTGTCAAACAAGTTGCCATGTTAGTAAACTTCACAGACATGTGTGACCTACAAAATGTCAGCTGGGATAGGCTCCAGCAGACCCGAAATGATGCCAAAGCGGTATACAACATGTTGCCATGTTAATAAACTTCACAGACATGTGACCTACAAAATGTCAGCTGGGATAGGCTCCAGCAGACCCAAAATGAGGCCAAAATAGTGTCAAACAAGTTGCCATGTTAATAAACTTCACAGACATGTGTGATCTACAAAATGTCAGCTAGGATAGGCTCCAGCAGACCCAAAATGAGGCCAAAGCGGTATACAACATGTTGCTATGTTAATAAACTTCACAGACATGTGTGACCTACAAAATGTCAGCTGGGATAGGCTCCAGCACACCCAAAATGAGGCCTCAAACAAGTTGCCATGTTAATAAACTTCACAGACATGAGTGACCTACAACATGTCCGCTGGGATAGGCTCCAGCACACCCAAAATGAGGCCACAAACAGTGTGAAACAAGTTGCCAAGTTAGTAAACACAACAGAAATGTGGGACCTACAAAATGTCATCTAGGATAGGCTCCACCAGTCCCAAAATGAGGCCAAAGCGGTATACAACATGTTGCCATGTTAATAAACTTCACAGACGTGTGACCTACAAAATGTCAGCTGGGATAGGCTCCAGCAGACCCGAAATGATGCCAAAGCGGTATACAACATGTTGCCATGTTAACAAACTTCACAGACGTGTGACCTATAAAATGTCAGCTGGGATAGGCTCCAGCAGACCCAAAATGAGGCCAAAACAGTGTCAAACAAGTTGCCATGTTAGTAAACTTCACAGACGTGTGACCTACAAAATGTCAGCTAGGATAGGCTCCAGCAGACCCAAAATGAGGCCAAAGCGGTATACAACATGTTGCTATGTTAATAAACTTCACAGACGTGTGACCTACAAAATGTCAGCTGGGATAGGCTCCAGCACACCCGAAATGAGGCCACAAACAGTGTCAAACAAGTTGCCATGTTAATAAACTTCACAGACATGAGTGACCTACAACATGTCAGCTGGGATAGGCTCCAGCACACCCAAAATGAGCCCACAAACAGTGTGAAACAAGTTGCCAAGTTAGTAAACACAACAGAAATGTGGGACCTACAAAATGTCATCTAGGATAGGCTCCACCAGACCCAAAATGAGGCCAAAGCGGTATACAACATGTTGCCATGTTAATAAACTTCACAGACATGTGTGACCTACAAAATGTCAGCTGGGATAGGCTCCAGCACACCCAAAATGAGGTCAAAACAGTGTCAAACAAGTTGCCATGTTAGTAAACTTCACAGATGTGTGTGACCTACAAAATGTCAGCTGGGAAAGGCCCCAGCACACCCAAAATGAGGCCAAAGCATTATAAAACATGTTAGTTAGCTTTACAGAAATGTGTGACCTATAAAATGTCAGGTGGGATAGGCTCCAGCACACCCAAAATAAGGCCAAAGCGGTATACAACATGTTGCCATGTTAATAAACTTCACAGACATGTGTGACCTACAAAATGTCAGCTGGGATAGGCTCCGGCACACCCAAAATGAGGCCACAAAGTGTCAAACAAGTTGCCATGTTAGTAAACTTCACAGACATGAGTGACCTACAACATGTCAGCTGGGATAGGCTCCAGCACACCCAAAATGAGGCCTCAAACAAGTTGCCATGTTAGTAAACTTCACAGACATGTGTGACCTACAAAATGTCAGCTTGGATAGGCTCCAGCACACCCAATATGAGGCCTCAAACAAGTTGCCATGTTAGTAAACTTCACAGACATGTGTGACCTACAAAATGTCAGCTTGGATAGGCTCCAGCACACCCAAAAAGAGGCCAAAACAGTGTCAAACAAGTTGCCAAGTTAGTAAACTTCACAGACATGTGTGACCTACAAAATGTCAGCTGGGATAGGCTCCAGAACACCCAAAAAGAGGCCAAAACAGTGTCAAACAAGTTGCCATGCTAGTAAACTTCACAGACGTGTGACCTACAAAATGTCAGCTGGGATAGGCTCCAGCACACCCAAAAAGAGGCCACAAACAGTGTCAAACAAGTTGCCATGTTAGTAAACTTCACAGACATGAGTGACCTACAACATGTCAGCTGGGATAGGCTCCAGCACACCCAAAATGAGGCCTCAAACAAGTTGCCATGTTAGTAAACTTCACAGACATGTGTGACCTACAAAATGTCAGCTTGGATAGGCTCCAGCACACCCAAAATTAGGCCAAAAACAGTGTCAAACAAGTTGCCATGTTAGTAAACTTCACAGACATGTGTGACCCACAAAATGTCAGCTGGGATAGGCTCCAGCACACCCAAAATTAGGCCAAAAACAGTGTCAAACAAGTTGCCATGTTAGTAAACTTCACAGACATGTGTGACCTACAAAATGTCAGCTGGGATAGGCTCCAGCACACCCAAAAAGAGGCCAAAACAGTGTCAAACAAGTTGCCATGCTAGTAAACTTAAGACGTGTGACCTACGAAATGTCAGCTTGGATAGGCTCCAGCACACCCAAAAAGAGGCCAAAACAGTGTCAAACAAGTTGCCATGCTAGTAAACTTCACAGACGTGTGACCTACAAAATGTCAGCTGGGATAGGCTCCAGCACACCCAAAATGAGGCCAAAACCGGTGTCAAACAAGTTGCCATGTTAGTAAACTTCACAGACATGTGTGACCTACAAAATGTCAGCTGGGATAGGCTCCAGCACACCCAAAATGAGGCCAAAACCAGTGTCAAACAAGTTGCCATGTTAGTAAACTTCACAGACATGTGTGCCCTACAAAATGTCAGCTGGGATAGGCTCCAGCACACCCAAAATGAGGCCACAAACAGTGTCAAACAAGTTGCCAAGTTAGTAAGCACTACAGAAATGTGGGACCTATAAAATGTAATCTGGGGTAGGCTCCCGCCTTCTAATGTGAGTCAATTGGGGGGACAGCTGTACCTCTTCCCGGCTTGATAAGACAAGTGATATGATGTGGACAGGACTCTCTCTGCTGTGTTGGATCCACTTTGGACTGGACCAGGGGGAGGGAACCTATGGCTCTAGAGCCAGATGTGGCTCTTTTGATGACTGCATCTGGCTCTCGGATAAATCTGACGTTGCTTAACACGATAAGTAATGAATAATTCAACTTGTAATCACAGTGTTAAAAATAATGTTACAATTATAAAACATTCTCATGCATTTTTAATCCATCCATCCGTTTTCCTACCGCACCTGTTCAAGAAGTTGCGTTACTGGTAAGAAGTTATTTATTTATTACTGGTTAGTGTGGGGCTTGCCCTCCTGGGGGTTCTTCAGACCCCCAAGCACCGACATGAGAGCCTGTTTCAGGGTTAGAATATTGTTTTATTTTTCAATAAGTCTCTCGGTTGCTTTCCAGCAATAGTATTTCCAGCCCCAACCCCGTCTCTCCTCCTGGCTGCTGCTTATAACAGAGCGACAGGTGATTTGATAACAAGGCCCAGCTGGGCCAGCTACGCACCTGTCGCCGCAGGCCACGCCCCCTCCACAGTTAGCTTCAGAATAACAATGTTATTACAAAGAATAAGAACTCTAGAAATGTTGGTCCTACTTAAAAATGTATGTGTTTAGTTGTGTTCGGTGTTAAAAAAAAAAAAAATGATATGGCTCTTACGGAAATATATTTTAAAATATTTGGCTTTTTTGGCTCTATCAGCCAAAAGGGTTCCCGACCCCTGGACTGGACTCTCACGGCTGTATTGGATCCACTATGGATTGAACTTTCACAGTATCATGTTACTGTAAAAGTCCATGGCTTTCGGTTCCCCTAGAGGGGGGCGGGGTTGCCCACAAATGCAGTCCTCTCCAAGGTTTCTCATAGTCATCATTGTCACCGACGTCCCACTGGGTGTGAGTTTTCCTTGCCTTTATGTGGGCTCTACCGAGGATGTCGTTGCGGTTTGTGCAGCCCTTTGAGACACTGGTGATTTAGGGCTATATAAATAATTATCAGCTACAATCGGGCGGAAGGCGGGGTACACCCTGGACAAATTGCTAGCCCGATTGTAGCTGAGATAGGCGCCAGCGCCCCCCGCGAACCCGAAAGGGAATAAGTGGTAGAAAATGGATGGATGGATACATAATTATTGATTGATTGATTGATTGATGTGGTTCTCTACCATGATGGCGTTATGACGTGTGTGTCACGACAAGGGTGAGGTAATCCAACATACCTTGTAGACTTTCCCGAAGGCTCCATCGCCAAGTTCCCCGATGATGTCCCAGATCTCCTCGGGGTTGACGTCTCTGTGCACGTGCTCGTACTGCTTCTTCTTCCGGTCGGGGCCGAGCTTGAAGATCTTGCGAAAATTAAAAAAAGACATCTTTTTTTTTTTGGTTGTTTTTTTTTTTTTTAGGACCTGGGAGGGGTGTCAGCACAGCGTCCTTCTATCGCTGATTCAAGCTCTGGAGTGGCGACAATGTTGTCATTTCACGCCGTCCAATTTCCACCGGCCGCGGCTGGCGTCTGCGAGCGAGTGTCCGTCATGCGGGCGGCGGACGCGGAGTGGAGGGGGGCGGGAGGAGGGGGTTACGTGTTCCGCCAAAAAACTGAAAAAATGGTATTCCTCTTGGTTGTGTCTGAAACATTCGAATAGACACGACGAGCGTAAGCTTCAAAGTGGCGACGCGCCTTAATTTAACGTCACAGCCATTATGGAACTCCAAGACGCGCCCCCGCCCTCCGTTAGCTGACCACCATACTCTAAGGTAGCCAGCTAGCGGCAACTTGGCTTATTCCGCCAAGAACCTTCACAATAAAAGCACGCGGAATAGCAGGCTGAGCATCTTCATTCAAGAATTTATTTATGTATTTTCTACGGCGTATATATTCCCTATCCGACGCTATATTGTGATGCTAAACAAATCAAAACCACTCACCCTAAATGCCTGAACCGTGTTTATATATTTGTTTTTAACCGGAACACTTCCGCTATGATGCTGTTAACACACGCACACTTGACAGCTGATTAGCCGTATCGACTTCCTGTAGAACCCCCAAAGCTACAAGAAGGAAATGAAATCCATCCATTTCCTACCGCTTATTCCCAAATGTCTCTTGTAAGTCGAGATAGGTGTTGGCTGCATATAACTACATTACTGGCTACATTTTAGCACACATCCCAAAAAAAAAAAAGTTGTGGTTAGAAAGAATATACAAATATAACGGATGTAGTTGCTATTCAGTGTCTTCAGTCTGGTTTTAAGTAAACAGCTGTGTGCAAAAAGCCTTTAAGCTTGTAAATAACAATAATAATAGATTTTATTTGTAATAAAGCACTTTACGTTGAGCAAACAACCTCAAAGTGCCAAAGTGTAAAAAATAGTAATAATAATAGTAAAAAGATAATACAAAAAAATAAAATATAAAACTAGAAACAGCCCAATAGCTAAAACCAGCATTCATGTCTATAAAAAGGCTTTTTTTTTAAAAAAAGATGGGGTTTTAAGCCTTTTTTAAAAGCATCCACAGTCTGAGGTGCGCTCAGGTGGTCAGGGAGAGCGCTCCACAGACTGGGAGCAGCGGAGCAGAAAGCCCGTTATTAATAATAATATTAAAACTGAAAATTACCCCTGAAGTACTCGTAAAACATATAAAAAGTCAAAATATTGTGTTCTAACTACCCTATTATTGTACTTTTAAAGGAGGAATGAAGCAATTAATTTACAATTGTCCATTATAGGGATGTCACAGTGTGAACATTTCTTATCACGGTTATTGTGACCAAAATGATCAAGCATTATAAACAAAGTAATATGACAGAAACAAAAATTATACTAAAAATAAATATAAATAAATGTGAAAAACTTGCAGGATGGCATATTCAGTCGGCTTTTTCCGTCACAATCCTTCACAATAAAAGCACGCGGAATAGCAGGCTAAGCATCTTCATTCAAGTATTTATGCGTCACATTTTCTACGGCGTATATATTCCATATCCCACGCTATATTGTGATGCTAAACAAATCAAAACCACTCACCCTAAATGCCTAAACCGTGTTTATATATATTTTTTTAACCGGAACACTTCTGCTATGATGCTGTTAACACACGCAAACTTGACAGCTGATTAGCCGTATCGACTTCTTGTAGAACCCCCAAAGCTACAAGAAGGAAATGAAATCCATCCATTTTCTACCACTTATTCCCAAATGTCTCTTGTAAGTCGAGAAAAAAGTTGGCTGCATATAACTACATTTAACTACATTACTGGCTACATTTTAGCACACATCAAAAAAAAAAAGTTGTGGTTAGAAAGAATACACAAATAATATAACGGATGTAGTTGCTATTCAGTGTCTTCGGTCTGTTTTTAAGTAAACAACTGTGTGCAAAAAGCCTTTAAGCTTGTAAATAATACTAATAATAGATTTTATTTGTAATAAAGCACTTTACGTTGAGCAAACAACCTCAAAGTGCCAAAGTGTAAAAAATAGTAATAATAATAATAGTAAAAAGATCATACAAATAAATAAAATATAAAACTAGAATCAGCCCAATAGCTAAAACCAGCATTCATGTCTATAAAAAGGCATTTAAAAAAAAAAAAAGATGGGTTTTTAAGCCTTTTTTTAAAGCTTCCACAGTCTGAGGTGCCCTCAGGTGGTCAGGGAGAGCGTTCCACAGACTGGGAGCAGCGGAGCAGAAAGCCCGTTATTAATATTAATATTAAAACTGAAAATTACCCCTGAAGTACTCGTAAAACGTATAAAAAGTCAAAATATTGTGTTCTAACTACCCTATTATTGTACTTTTAAAGGAGGAATGAAGCAATTAATTTGCAATTGTCCATTATAGGAATGTCACGTGTGAACATTTCTTATCACGGTAATTGTGACCAAAATGATCAAGCATTATAAACAAAGTAATATGACAGAAACACAATTATACTATGAATAAATACAAATAAATGTGAAAAACTTGCAGGATGGCATATTCAGTCGGCTTTCTCCCTCACAATCCTTCACAATAAAAGCACGCTGAATAGCAGGCTAAGCATTTTCATTCAAGTATTTATGCGTCACATTTTCTACGGCGTATATATTCCCTATCCCACGCTATATTGTGATGCTAAACAAATCAAAACCACTCACCCTAAATGCCTGAACCGTATTTATATATTTGTTTTTAACCGGAACACTTCCGCTATGATGCTGTTAACACACGCACACTTGACAGCTGATTAGCCGTATCGACTTCCTGTAGAACCCCCAAAGCTACAAGAAGGAAATGAAATCCATCCATTTCCTACCGCTTATTCCCAAATGTCTCTTGTAAGTCGGGATACATTTTGGCTACATATAATTACATTTAACTACATTACTGGCTACATTTTAGCACACATCCCCCCCCAAAAAGTTGTTGATAGAGAGAATACACAAATAATATAACGGAAGTAGTTGCTATTCAGTGTCTTCGGTCTGGTTTTAAGTAAACAACTGTGTGCAAAAAGCCTTTTAGCCTGTAAATAATAATAATAACAGATTTTATTTGTAATAAAGCACTTTACGTTAGCAAACAACCTCAAAGTGCCACAGTGTAAAAAATAGTAATAATTATAACAATAGTAAAAAGTTAATACAAATAAATAAAATATAAAACTAGAAACAGCCCAATAGCTAGAACCAGCATTCATGTCTATAAAAAGCCTTTTTTTTTTTTAAAGATGGGGTTTTAAGCCTTTTTTAAAAGCATCCACAGTCTGAGGTGCCCTCAGGTGGTCAGGGAGAGCGTTCCACAGACTGGGAGCAGCGGAGCAGAAAGCCCGTTTTTAATATTTATATTAAAACTGAAAATTACCACTGAAGTACTCGTGAAACGTATAAAGAGTCAAAATATTGTGTTCTAACTACCCTATTATTGTACTTTTAAAGGAGGAATGAAGCAATTAATTTACAATTGTCCATTATAGGGATGTCACGGTGTGAACATTTCTTATCACGGTTATTGTGACCAAAATGATCAAGCATTATAAACAAAGTAATATGACAGAAACAAAATTGTAGTATAAATAAATACAAATACATGTGAAAAACTTGCAGGATGGCATCTTCAGTCGGCTTTTTCCGTCACAATCCTTCACAATAAAAGCACACGGAATAGCAGGCTAAGCATCTTCATTCAAGTATTTATTTGTGTATTTTCTACGGCGTATATATTCCCTATCCGACGCTATATTGTGATGCTAAACAAATCAAAACCACTCACCCTAAATGCCTGAACCGTATTTATATATTTGTTTTTAACCGGAACACTTCCGCTATGATGCTGTTAACACACGCACACTTGACAGCTGATTAGCCGTATCGACTTCCTGTAGAACCCCCAAAGCTACAAGAAGGAAATGAAATCCATCCATTTCCTACCGCTTATTCCCAAATGTCTCTTGTAAGTCGGGATACATTTTGGCTACATATAATTACATTTAACTACATTACTGGCTACATTTTAGCACACATCCCCCCCAAAAAAGTTGTTGATAGAGAGAATACACAAATAATATAACGGAAGTAGTTGCTATTCAGTGTCTTCGGTCTGGTTTTAAGTAAACAACTGTGTGCAAAAAGCCTTTTAGCCTGTAAATAATAATAATAACAGATTTTATTTGTAATAAAGCACTTTACGTTAGCAAACAACCTCAAAGTGCCACAGTGTAAAAAATAGTAATAATTATAACAATAGTAAAAAGTTAATACAAATAAATAAAATATAAAACTAGAAACAGCCCAATAGCTAGAACCAGCATTCATGTCTATAAAAAGCCTTTTTTTTTTTTAAAGATGGGGTTTTAAGCCTTTTTTAAAAGCATCCACAGTCTGAGGTGCCCTCAGGTGGTCAGGGAGAGCGTTCCACAGACTGGGAGCAGCGGAGCAGAAAGCCCGTTTTTAATATTTATATTAAAACTGAAAATTACCACTGAAGTACTCGTGAAACGTATAAAGAGTCAAAATATTGTGTTCTAACTACCCTATTATTGTACTTTTAAAGGAGGAATGAAGCAATTAATTTACAATTGTCCATTATAGGGATGTCACGGTGTGAACATTTCTTATCACGGTTATTGTGACCAAAATGATCAAGCATTATAAACAAAGTAACATGACAGAAACAAAATTATACTATAAATAAATGTGGAAAAACTTGCAGGATGGCATATTCAGTCGGCTTTTTCCGTCACAATCCTTCACAATAAAAGCACGCGGAATAGCAGGCTAAGCATCTTCATTCAAGTATTTATGCGTCACATTTTCTACAGCGTATATATTCCCTATCCCACGCTATATTGTGATGCTAAACAAATCAAAACCACTCACCCTAAATGCCTAAACCGTGTTTATATTTTTGTTTTTAAACAGAACACTTCCGCTATGATGCTGTAAACACACGCACACTTGACAGCTGATTGGCCGCATCGACTTCCTGTAGAACCCCCAAAGCTACAAGAAGGAAATTAAATGTCTCTTGTAAGTCGAGTTAGATGTTGGCTGCATTTAATTACATTCAGCTACATTACTTGCTACATTTTAGCATAATTTTTTATTATTATTTTTTTTTCATATATTTTTTTTAATTTTTGTATTTAATTTTTTTTAATTAAATCAACATAAAAAAAGACAAGATACACTTACAATTAGTGCACCAACCCAAAAAACCTCCCTTTTTCATGACAAAAATGAATAAATAAATAAATAAAATAAAACCCGCCACACGCCGGGCCGCGGGAAAAATGATCAAACGTTGACTGGTCCGCAGCTACAAAAAGGTTGAGGACTATTTAGCACACATCCCAAAAAACAAAGTTGTGGTTAGAGAGAATACACAAATAATATAACGGATGTAGTTGCTATTCAGTGTCTTCAGTCTGGTTTTAAGTGAAACTTAAGTGAAACTGTTTCTGTGCAAAGAGCCTTTTAGCCTGTAAATGTTATTAATATTAATTTTACAACTGAAAATGATCACTGAAATACTCGTAAAACATTTAAAAAGTCAAAATATTGTGTTCTGACTACCTTATTATTGGGCTCTACCGAGGATGTCGTTGTGGTTTGTGCAGCCCTTTGAGACACTTGTGTTTTAGGGCAGTGGTCCCCAACCACCGGGCACTGATTGTTACCGGGCTGCTGCAGAAGAAATTTTAACAATTGTTTTATTTTTTTATAATTTCTTTTTATTAAATCAACATAAAAAACACAAAATACACTTACAATTAGTGCACCAACCCAAAAAACCTCCCTTTTTCATGACAAAGAAAAAAAAAAGAACCCCCCCCCACCGCCGGGCCGCGGGACAAATTGTCAAGCGTTGACCGGTCCGCAGCTACAAAAAGGGGCCTAAACATTGATTGATTGATTGATTGAGGTTATTGTGACCAAAATGATCACGGTTATTATTATCATCGCAGTAATTTTAAATGTGATCAAAATAAAAAATAAAAACTACTAAAATCCTTGAACCAAATTAAAACTTTTTTCAAACACACACATTGAAAATGTTTATATGTACCTGAAGTAGAAAGCTGAACGTGCATATGAAAGCAACACAAGCATTATAAACAAAGTAATATGGCAGAAACAAAATAAATACTATAGATAAATACAAATAAATTGGAAGTTTGCAAGATGGCATCTTCAGTCGGCTTTTCCCGTCACAATCCTTCACAATAAGAGCACGCGGAATAACAGGCTAGGCATCTTCATTCAAGTATTTATGCGTCACATTTTCTACAGCATATATATTCCCTATCCCACACTACATTGTGATGCTAAACAAATCAAAACCACTCACCCTAAATGGCTAAACTTTGATTATATATTTGTTTTTAACCGGAACACTTCCGCTATGATGCTGTTAGCACACGCACACTTGACAGCTGATTAGCTGTATCGACTTCCTGTAGAACCCCCCAAAGCTACAAAGGACCAAACAAATCTATGTTATAATGAATTATTACTTAAAAATTATCACTTTAAACTGTTTAATGTGGAAAAAATATTGCATTTGTTGTGTGGATGCCATATAAAAACATCAAAGTTTTGACAAAAGAGCATAAAACAAACAAAATAATAGTCCAAACTTAAAATCGACAGATATATCCACAGTTGATCTTGAAATTTAAGTGTTAAAAGTAAAAAAATATTTTTTTTTTATCACTTTATGAGTGGGGAACCTTTAGGATCTCACGTATATTTAGTCGGATTTTATTTAATTTTTCACTGTGATTATTTAGAATTATTAAATAATTAAAATCAATGGTGTCCTGCATTATTGAGGGCTTTAATTGCTAAATAAAGGAACTCTACTGAAGGAATCAATAAAGTACTATCCATCTGTCTATCTATCTATCTATCTATCTATCTATCTATCTATCTATCTATCTATCTATCTATCTATCTATCTATCTATCTATCTATCTATCTATCTATCTATCTATCTATCTATCTATCTATCTATCTATCTATATATCTATCTATCTATCTATCTATCCATCTATCTATCTATCTATCTATCTATCTATCTATCTATCTATCTATCTATCTATCTATCTATCTATCTATCTATCTATATAGCTAAATACTGCATATTTCAGTTTTACTATAAAAAACAAAGTTGTCTTTGACAGAAAAGGCAAAAAACCTTATTTGTTTTACTTTATATGCGAAGTGAATTGAATTATATTTATATAGCGCTTTTTCTCTAGTGACTCAAAGCGCTTTACATAGTGAAACCCAATATCTAAGTTACATTTAAACCAGTGTGGGCGGCACTGGGAGCAGGTGGGTAAAGTGTCTTGCCCGAGGACACGACGGCAGTGACCAGAATGGCGGAAGCGGGGATCGAACTTGCAACCCTCAAGTTGCTGGCAAGTTGATTTAGAGATTTACCGTAAGCATTAAATAATAAAATAAAAAAATTTATTTGACTTATTTTTAACATTTTAGTGACTGAGACCCTTTATGCTCCTCAGGAGCCTTAAGGATTAAAAAAAAAAAAATCCATATATTTTGTTATGGTTTGAAAATGAAAAATATCAAAATGGCCCCCGCATGCTTACATTTTTCCGTGTGCGGCTGTCACGCCAAATTTCTTATAAAAATAAAGACGTTTTGTTAACGCTATATTATAAAAATATAACGCTATATTATAAAAATAAAAACGTTTTTTAACGCTATGTTATAAAAAACAATTAAAAAAACAATTTACAAACACAATCTTTGGGATGACATCAGAGGAAACGTGACCCCGGAAGTAAATGCGTCATCCCATAGCTTGTGTTTGTAAATTGTTTTTTTATTTTTATTTTTATTATATAGCGTTATCAAAACGTCTTTATTTTTTATAATATGGCGTTGTATTTTTTTATAATGTAGCGTTAACAAAACGTCTGTATTAATCCTGACCCCGGAAGTAAATTTGGCGTGACACGGCCCTCTGTGGAAAAAGTTTGGACACCCCTGCTATAAACAAAGAAAATACCCTCCAGCTTTAAAAATGTACTTTTGTGTTGTAGCGCCCCTCTGTGGCAGCTCGGCTCATTCTACCTCACATTGGGAGTCGATTAAATACCACCCCGAAAGGGACAAGCGGTAGAAAATGGATAAATCTTGGAATAATAATAATTAAAAAAAACAAACAAACAGTCAAACTGCTAAAAAGATGTGGTGTATATTAGTTTTCCTGCAGAAAAGTCTTGTAAAGGCTGATGCATGTGAGACCGCCCTGCACACTCACTTTGGGTCTTCTTTCAGGGGCCGGCCCTATTTGGGGAGGAGAAGAGCTCTAAACACTCCTTTTGGGGAGGAGAAGAGCTCTAAAAAACTCCTTTTGGGAAGGAGAAGAGCTCTAAACACCACTTTTACTGCGCCGTCAAGACCAGCAGAGGACCATGCATCCTCTCTAAGATGCACACAGTTTATGACCCATGTTGTGCAACGTTGCTCCGGATCTTTGTTTTTGGCTTTTCCTTCTGTTTAGTGGTGAAACATTGCAAGTTCTGGCGAGATGCAGCTCAGGACGGTGCTGGACGTCAATGTGGTGGATGTCCAGAAGAGAAGGAATCCATCCAAACACTATGTAAGTTGAACTCTTCAACTTTTCACGTCATTGACATTATTTTAGTGCAGGGGTCGGGAACCTATGGCTCTAGAGCCAGTTGTGGCTCTTTTGATGACTACATATGGCTCTCAGATAATTATATTTATATAGCGCTTTTCTCTAGTGACTCAAAGCGCTTTACAAAGTGACACCCAATATCTAAGTTACATTTAAACCAGTGTGGGTGGCACTGGGGGAAGGTGGGTAAAGTGTCTTGCCCAAGGACACAACGGCAGTGACTAGGATGGCGGAAGCGGGAATCCAACCTGGAACCCTCAGGTTGCTAGCACGGGCACTCTCCTAACCGAGCTATGCCGAGTAACCGTGTAATACTATTCCATATCAGTAGGTGGCAGTCGGTAGCTAATTGCTTTGTAGATGTGGGAAACAGCGGGAGGCAGGGCGCAGGTAAAAAGGTGTCTAATGCTTAAACCAGGGGTAGGGAACTTATGGCTCTAGAGCCAGATGACTGCATATGGCTCTCAGATAAATCTTCGCTGACATTGCTTAACACCATAAGTAATCAATCAATCAATCAATCAATCAATCAATGTTTACTTATATAGCCCTAAATCACTAGTGTCTCAAAGGGCTGCACAAACCACTACGACATCCTCGGTAGGCCCACATAAGGGCAAGGAAAACTCACACCCAGTGGGACATCGGTGACAATAATGACCCAGTGGGACGCCGGTGACAATAATGACTATGAGAACCTTGGAGAGGAGGAAAGCAATGGATGTCGAGCGGGTCTAACATGATACTGTGAAAGTTCAATCCTTAATGGATCCAACACAGTCGCAAGAGTCCAGTCCAAAGCGGATCCAACACAGCAGCGAGAGTCCCGTTCACAGCGGAGCCAGCAGGAAACCATCCCAAGCGGAGGCGGATCAGCAGCGCAGAGATGTCCCCAGCCGATACACAGGCAAGCAGTACATGGCCACCGGATCGGACCGGACCCCCTCCACAAGGGAGAGTGGGACATAGAAGAAAAAGAAAAGAAACGGAAGATCAACTGGTCTAAAAAGGGAGTCTATTTAAAGGCTAGAGTATAAATAATTCCGCTGGTAATCACAGTTTCAAAAATAACGTTCAAATTATAAAACATTCTCATGCATTTTAATCCAACCATCCGTTTTCTACCGCACCTGTACAAGATGTCGCGTTAATGGTAAGAAGTATTGTATTTATTATTGGTTAACTTTTAGAATAACAATGTTGTTAAAAAGAATGAGAGACTTATTATACTCTACAAATGTTGGTCATACTTAAAAATGCACAAATTTAGTTGTATTCAATGTTGAAAAATGTTATATGGCTCTTACGGAAATACATTTTGAAAAATTTGGCTTTCATGGCTCTCTCAGCCAAAAAGGTTCCCAACCTCATCATCATCAGGTTTGATTGCAATCTGTCCGAAATCCTGTTGCTAAATGACATGAATAACCTGGTTTACTCTTTTGTTTACATTTGCAAATGCTGACATGTTTTAAAAATCAGGGGTGTGCAACCTGCGGCCCCACCACATCCCACCTCCCCCCGGATTGAAAATAATCAAAATACTTGTTCTTATGCTTTCTGATTGACACTTTTATTAGTAGATTGCACAGTACAGTACATATTCCGTACAATTGACCACTAAATGGTAACACCTCAATACGTTTTTCAACTTGTTTAAGTAGGGCTCCACGTTAATATAATTTAATAATAATTCAGAATGAACGTGGACTTGGATTTGTTTTGCTTCTTCCACGCAAAGGATGATTTGCACGAGCCAAACGTGGATGTAAGTACATATTTGATTTATTTAAACACTATAATTCAAAAACAGGAAATCAAAGGGCGCGCACAATGGCGGATAACAAACTAGACCAGGGGTGTCAAACTCAAATACAGAGTGGGCCAAAATTTAAAATCTGAACAAAGCCGCGGGCCGAGGTTGAACAAATTAACCTTTTAATAGGGACCCAAACAAGTTTTGCATTGAATATTCAACAAGCAAGGCTTATATAACTTTGTAGTGACATGCAAAATTCTATCAATCAATCAATGCTTATTTATATAGCCCCAAATCACAAATGTCTCAAAGGACTGCACAAATCATTACGACTACAACATCCTCGGAAGAACCCACAAAAGGGCAAGGAAAACTCACACCCAGTGGGCAGGGAGAATTCACATCCAGTGGCACGCCAGTAACAATGCTGACTATGAGAAACCTTGGAGAGGACCTCAGATGTGGGCAACCACCCCCCCCCCCCTCTAGGGGACCGAAAGCAATGGATGTCGAGCGGGTCTAACATGATACTGTGAAAGTTCAATCCATAGTGGCTCCAACACAGCCGCGAGAGTTCAGTTCAAGTGGATCCAAGACAGCAGCGAGATTCAAATAATAATAACAATACTAATTAAAAATTATCAATGGCATATCAAATCAAATTTAAATAAAAATTGAATGCCTCTTTTGTATTTGCAGCCTTCTGAGGTAAATATCAACATTAACTTTTTCCAGAGGCTAATACATTTGAAAATAAACTAATGAATACATCAACCATTCAGGCCTTTTTACTGCTCAGTTAATGTCGGGGCTCAGGTGGGCGGGGTTTGGGGGGTTTGTTGGTAGCGGGGAGGGGGGGTTGTATATTGTAGTGGTCCGGAAGAGTAAATGTTGCAAGGGGTTCTGGGTATTTGTTCTGTTGTGTTTATGTTGTGTTACTGTGCGGATGTTCTCCCGAAATGTGTTGGTCATTCTTGTTTGGTGTGGGTTCACAGTGTGGCGCATATTTGTAACAGTGTTAAAGTTGTTTACATGGCCACCCTCAGTGTGACCTGTATGCTGTTGATCAAGTATGCCTTGCATTTACTTACATGTGTGTAGAAGCCACATATATTTACGTGACTGGGCCGGCACGCTGTTTGTGAGGAGGGAAAACAGACTTGACGAGAGGTTGTAGGGGACGCTAAAGGCAGTGCCTTTAAGGCACACCCCCAATATTGTTGTCCGGGTGGAATTTGGGAGAATGGTTGCACCGGGAGATTTTCGGGAGGGGCACTGAAATTCGAGAGTCTCCCGGGAAATCGGTGAATGCGGTGTTACAGCGGCACCGCTGTATAGCAACGGCGGGCCAGCTCTAATGTTAATTTGATATTGCCTCAAGGCCCGCCGGCCAGAGTTTGACACCTATGAACTAGACTATACTCAAAACAAAACTGCACAATGGCATGACTATGTACAAACGAACAAAAGATACTAGCTGTGGCACAAAACAAACCAAAAACTTACGTAGCGTGGTCAAAACAACAAACAGCGTGGCAAGGCATAAAGGTCGGTGAGGTACGGTAGGTAGGATAGGTAGAGTAGGTAGGTAGGTATCGTAGCTAGGTCGGTAGGGAAAGTTGCCAGGAGGAGGACAGAAAACGAATGGCTTAAATAATGACTATGACAATGATTACTAACAGGTGTGAGGGCTGAGGACAGGGGCGTGACTCGAAGACCAGGTGGAAACTAATAAATTACTATGGAAACAAAACAAACCAGGAAGTGCAAAAACAGAACTGAATGTCCAAAAAAACATAACATAACCACACATGACAAAAACAAAACATAATCTACAGGCGTGACGATTATGTATTACTTCAGTACTCTTGTCTTGTTCTGTATATTTGTATTTCCTTATTGTTTTGTATATTGCACAGGATTGCTTATTATTTTTATTGGATAGTAGTCTGTTTATTTCAATTGTTAGTTTTTCCATTATTACCTCTTGTGCCCATATTTGTTTCCCACTACCGCACCTTAAATTAGAGTCCTTAATCTCGTTATATGCAAATATAATGACAATAAAGTCTATTTTATTCTATTATATTCTATCCTAATCAATTTATGGTACTAACATACATCAAGGTAGGTAAGATACGGTAGGTAGGATAGGTAGAGTAGGTAGGTAGGTATCGTAGCTAGGTCGGTAGGTAAAGTTGCCAGGAGGAGGACAGAAAACAAATGGCTTAAATAATGACTATGACAATGATTACTAACAGGTGTGAGGGCTGAGGACAGGGGCGTGACTCGAAGACCAGGTGGAAACTAATAAGTTACTATGGAAACAAAACAAACCAGGAAGTGCAAAAACAGAACTGAATGTCCAAAAAAACATAACATGACCAAACATGACAGAAACAAAACATAATCCACAGTCGTGACGATTATGTATTACTTCAGTACTCTTGTCTTGTTCTGTATATTTGTATTTCCTTATTGTTTTGTATATTGTCCAGGATTGCTTATTATTTTTATTGGATAGTAGTCTGTTTATTTCAATGGTTAGTTTTTCCTTTATTACCTCTTGTGCCCATATTTGTTTCCCACTACCGCACCTTAAGTTAGAGTCCTTAATGTCGTTATATGCAAATATAATGACAATAAAGTCTATTTTATTCTATTATATTCTATCCTAATAAATTTATGGTACAAACATACATCAAGGTCGGTAAGGTCCGGTAGGTAGGATAGGTAGAGTAGGTAGGTAGGTATCGTAGCTAGGTCGGTAGGTAAAGTTGCCAGGAGGAGGACAGAAAACGAATGGCTTAAATGATGACTATGACAATGATTACTAACAGGTGTGAGGGCTGAGGACAGGTGACTTGAAGACCAGGTGGAAACTAATAAGTTACTATGGAAACAAAACAAACCAGGAAATGCAAAAACAGAACTGAATGTCCAAAAAAACCAAAACATAACATGACCAAACATGACAAAAACAAAACATAATCCACAGTCGAGACGATTATGTATTACTTCAGTGCTCTTGTCTCGTTCTGTATACTGTACAGTATTTTGTATTTCCTTATTGTTTTGTATATTGCACAGGATTGCTTATTATTTTTATTGGATAGTAGTCTGTTTATTTCAATTGTTAGTTTTTCCTTTATTACCTCATGTGCCCATATTTGTTTCCCACTACCGCACCTTAAATTAGAGTCCTTAATCTCGTTATATGCAAATATAATGACAATAAAGTCTATTTTATTCTATTATATTCTATCCTAATCAATTTATGGTACTAACATACATCAAGGTAGGTAAGATACGGTAGGTAGGATAGGTAGAGTAGGTAGGTAGGTATCGTAGCTAGGTCGGTAAGTAAAGTTGCCAGGAGGAAGACAGAAAACGAATGGCTTAAATAATGACTATGACAATGATTACTAACAGGTGTGAGGGCTGAGGACAGGGGCGTGACTTGAAGACCAGGTGGAAACTAATAAATTACCATGGAAACAAAACAAACCAGGAAGTGCAAAAACAGAACTGAATGTCCAAAAAAAACAAAACATAACATGACCAAACATGACAAAAACAAAACATAATCCACAGGCCTGACAATTGTTATGTATTACTTCAGTACTCTTGTCTTGTTCTGTATATTTGTATTTCCTTATTGTTTTGTATATTGTCCAGGATTGCTTATTATTTTAATTGGATAATAGTCTGTTTATTTCAATTGTTAGTTTTTCCTTTATTACCTCTTGTGCCCATATTTGTTTCCCACTACCGCACCTTAAATTAGAGTCCTTAATCTCGTTATATGCAAATATAATGACAATAAAGTCTATTTTATTCTATTATATTCTATCCTAATCAATTTATGGTACAAACATACATCAAGGTCGGTAAGGTCCGGTAGGTAGGATAGGTAGAGTAGGTAGGTAGGTATCGTAGCTAGGTCGGTAGGTAAAGTTGCCAGGAGGAGGACAGAAAACGAATGGCTTAAATAATGACTATGACAATGATTACTAACAGGTGTGAGGGCTGAGGACAGGGGCGTGACTTGAAGACCAGGAGGTGGAAACTAATAAGTTACTATGGAAACAAAACAAATCAGGAAGTGCAAAAACAGAACTGAATGTCCAAAAAAACCAAAACATAACATGACCAAACATGACAAAAACAAAACATAATCCACAGGCGTGACAATTGTTATGTATTACTTCAGTACTCTTGTCTTGTTCTGTATATTTGTATTTCCTTATTGTTTTGTATATTGTACAGGATTGCTTATTATTTTTATTGGATAGTAGTCTGTTTATTTCAATTGTTAGTTTTTCCTTTATTACCTCTTGTGCCCATATTTGTTTCCCACTACCGCACCTTAAATTAGAGTCCTTAATCTCGTTATATGCAAATATAATGACAATAAAGTCTATTTTATTCTATTATATTCTATCCTAATCAATTTATGGTACAAACATACATCAAGGTCGGTAAGGTCCGGTAGGTAGGATAGGTAGAGTAGGTAGGTAGGTATCGTAGCTAGGTCGGTAGGTAAAGTTGCCAGGAGGAGGACAGAAAACGAATGGCTTAAATAATGACTATGACAATGATTACTAACAGGTGTGATGGCTGAGGACAGGGGTGTGACTTGAAGACCAGGTGGAAACTAATAAGTTACTATGGAAACAAAACAAACCAGGAAGTGCAAAAACAGAACTGAATGTCCAAAAAAAACATAACATGACCAAACATGACACAAACAAAACATAATCCACAGTCGTGACAATTATGTATTACTTCAGTACTCTTGTCTTGTTCTGTATATTTGTATTTCCTTATTGTTTTGTATAGTGTCCAGGATTGCTTATTATTTTTATTGGATAGTAGTCTGTTTATTTCAATGGTTAGTTTTTCCTTTATTACCTCTTGTGCCCATATTTGTTTCCCACTACCGCACCTTAAGTTAGAGTCCTTAATGTCGTTATATGCAAATATAATCAAAATAAAGTTTATTTTATTCTATTATATTCTATCCTAATCAATTTATGGTACTAACATACATCAAGGTAGGTAAGATACGGTAGGTGGGATAGGTAGAGTAGGTAGGTAGGTATCGTAGCTAGGTCGGTAAGTAAAGTTGCCAGGAAGGAGGACAGAAAACGAATGGCTTAAATAATGACTATGACAATGATTACTAACGGGTGTGAGGGTTGAGGACAGGTGACTTGAAGACCAGGTGGAAACTAATAAGTTACCATGGAAACCAAACAAACCAGGAAGTGCAAAAACAGAACTGAATGTCCAAAAAAAAACATAACATGACCAAACATGCCAAAAACAAAACATAATCCACAGTCGTGACGATTATGTATTACTTCAGTACTCTTGTCTCGTTCTGTATATTTGTATTTCCTTATTGTTTTGTATATTGTCCAGGATTGCTTATTATTTTTATTGTATAGTAGTCTATTTATTTCAATGGTTAGTTTTTCCTTTATTACCTCTTGTGCCCATATTTGTTTCCCACTACCGCACCTTAAATTAGAGTCCTTAATCTCGTTATATGCAAATATAATGACAATAAAGTCTATTTTATTCTATTATATTCTATCCTAATCAATTTATGGTACTAACATACATCAAGGTAGGTAAGGTACGGTAGGTAGGATAGGTAGAGTAGGTAGGCAGGTATCGTAGCTAGGTCGGTAAGTAAAGTTTCCAGGAGGAAGACAGAAAACGAATGGCTTGAATAATGACTGTGACAATGATTACTAACAGGTGTGAGGGCTGAGGACAGGTGACTTGAAGACAAGGTGGAAACTAATAAGTTACCATGGAAACCAAACCAACCAGGAAGTGCAAAAACAGAACTGAATGTCCCAAAAAAACATAACATGACCAAACATGACAAAAACAAAACATAATCCACAGTCGTGACGATTATGTATTACTTCAGTACTCTTGTCTCGTTCTGTATATTGTACAGTATTTTGTATTTCCTTATTGTTTTGTATATTGTCCAGGATTGCTTATTATTTTTTATTGGATAGTAGTCTGTTTATTTCAATTGTTAGTTTTTCCTTGTTTCCCACTACCGCACCTTAAATTAGAGTCCTTAATCTCGTTATATGCAAATATAATGACATTAAAGTCTATTTTATTCTATTATATTCTATCCTAATCTATTTATGGTACAAACATACACTATCAGCATAATACAGTCATCACACAAGTTAATCATCAGAATATATACATTGAATTATTTACATTATTTACAATACGGAAGGTGGGATGTGGAGGGGGTTAGGTTGGGTTGCTATCAGCATACTTCAGTCATCAACAATTATATCATCTGATATAATATAATTTTTATACCTGAGTGAGCTCAGAAAGCATAAGAACAAGTATATAGCTTTGATTATTTACATTTGATTATTAACAATCCGGGAAGGTAGTATGTGGAGGGGGGAGGGTGTTAGTCTAGGGTTGAATTTGCCTGGAGGTGTTCTTTTAGTGCGGTTTTGAAGGAGGATAGAGAGGCACTTACTTTTACACCCGTTAGGAGTGCATTCCAAATTGATGTGGCATAGAAGGAGAAGGAGTTAAGACCTTGGTTCGATGGGAATCTGGGTTTAACGTGGTTTGTGGAGCTCCCCCTGGTGTTGTAGGTTATGGCGGTCATTTACGTTCTGGCACTAGTTTGACGTGTACTTGGGTATCAGGGAGGTGTCGCGGATTTTATAGACTAGGCTCAGTGCAAGTTGTGTTACTCTGTCCTCCACCCTGAGCCAGCCCTCTTTGGAGAAGTGGGTAGGAGTGAGGTGTGATGTGGGGTGGAGGTCTAGAAGTAACCTGACTAGATTGATAAACAAGTTGAGAAACTAATCGGGGTGTTACCATTTAGTGGTAAATTGTACTGTACTGTGCAATCTACTAATACAAGTTTCAATCAATAAATCAATCAAAAAAGGTGCAAGTTCTACCTGCATTCATTTCGACCAAATTGTCCCGAAACACACATTTCTAATGTGGGATGACAACAATAAATAAGTAAATGAGGAAAGGCCCCAAAGGAACTGCTTATGAATGTTCCGATGCTGAAGTTGAACTGACATGCTGATAGAATATAGTATGAAGGTACACCACCTAAAGGCAGGAAAGTTGTCACGTTATGTAAATGGTAAATAAAAAGAGAATACAATAATTAGCAAATCCTTCTCAATTTATATTCAATTGAATAGACTGCAAAGACAAGATATTTCATGTTCACACTGAGAAATTTCTTTTTTTTAATGGCAGAAAGACATTGCAAAAAAAGGCATTTTTACCAGTGCCTTTCCTTTTAACAACACTCAGTAAAAGGTTTGGGAACTGAGGAGACACATTTTTGAAATGGAATTCTTTCCCATTCTTGCTTGATGTACAGCTTAAGTTGTTCAACAGTCTCCCCCCTCATATTTTAGCCTTCACACATTTTCAATGTCTGGACTACAGGCAGGCCAGTCTAGTACCCGCACTCTTTTACAATGAAGCCACGCTGTTGTAACACCGGGCTTGACATTGTCTTGCTGAAATAAGCAGGGGCGTCCATGATAACAACATATGTTGATCCAAAACCTGTATGGACCTTTCAGCATTAATGGGGCCTTCACAGATGTGTAAGTTAGCCATGCCTTGGCCACTAATACACCCCCATACCATCACACATGCTGACTTTTACACTTTATGCCTAGAACGATCCGGATGGTTCTTTTCCTTTTTGGTCCAGAGGACACGATGTCTACAGTTTACAAAACCAATCTGAAATGTGGAACACAGAACACTTTTCCACCCTTGCATCGGTCCATCTTAGATGAGCTCGGGCACAGCAAAGCCTGCAGCGTTTCTGGGTGTTGTTGATAGATAGCTTTGGTGTTATGATCCACTGCCTAGATCATATCATGTTTAGGTTTTGAATCTTTTGTATTATGTTTGGCTAATGTTTACCTTAGTTCCTGATTTCACTTCCTTGTTTGATCTTGTCTCCATAGTTACTTTTACACTTCATGCCTAGAACGATCCCGATGGTTCTTTTCCTCTTTGGTCCACAGTTTCCAAAAACAATTTGAAATGTAGACTCGTCAGACCACAGAACACTTTTACACTATGCATCAGTCCAGCTTAGATGAGCTCAGGCCCAGCAATGCCGGCAGCGTTTCTGGGTGTTGTTGATAAATGGCTTTGGCTTTGCATAGTGGAGTTTTAACTTGCACTCACAGATGTAGCGACCGACTGCAGATACTGACAGTGGTTTTCTGAAGTGCTCCTGAGCCCATGTGGTGATATCCTTTACACACTGATGTGACTTTTTGATGCAGTACCACCTGAGGGATCCAAGGTGTGTAACATCATGGCTTACGTGCAGTGATTTCTCCACATTCTCTGAACCTTTTGATGATATTACGGACCGTAGATGGTGAAATCCCTAAATTCCTTGCAATAGCTGCTTGAGAAATGTTGTTCTTAAACAATTTGCTCAGGCATTTGTCGACAAAGTGGTGACCCTCGCCCCGTCCTTGTTTGTGAACAAGTGAGCATTCCATAGAAGCTGCTTTTATAGCCAATCATGGCACCCACCTGTTCCCAATTAGCCTCTACACCTATGGGATGTTTCAAATAAGTATTGATGAGCATTCCTCAACTTTCTCAGTCTTTTTTGCCACTTGTGCCAGCTTTTTTGAAACATGTTGCAGTTCATCACATTCCAAATGAGCTAATATTTGCAAAAACTAACAACGTTTACCAGTGTGAACATGAAATATCTCGTCTTTGCAGTCTATTCAATTGAATCAAAAGTCAATGAATCCATATTGGATACAATAGGATTAATTAACTTGAGAGTTAGGATCAATTGCATCATCCGTCTCCCGCTGAGGCCACAGGGGGTTCTCACCTCCCCCAAGGCCACAAAGCAGAAGGCACAGACTGCGAGACAGTCCCCTGGGATGGAAGCTGGAGGTTAGGGAAGTCCCCTTTAGGGGAAGCGGAGGAAGAAAAGAAATAATCTCATTATCAATGAGCTAAGCAACTGGAAATGCTTATCCGGTTTTAGGGGAGGAAAGAAGCGACCCTTTGTCTTCGGTCCTTCCTCAACTGCTGGAGTGTCGTTTCCTTGCGGGGACACTCAGCGCTTCACTCGTCCTTGTTGACGTTCTGGACACACGTCGACACACTATCAACATACACTAGAGTTGTCCGATACCAACATTTCCATACTTTTCTGAATAAAGGGGACCACAAGAAATGTCATTATCGTCTTTATTTGAACAAAAATGTTAGTGTACATGAAACATATGTTTATTATTCTCATTTATTCCTTAAATAAAATGTTGAACATACAAACCCCGTTTCCATATGAGTTGGGAAATTGTGTTAGATGTAAATATAAACGGAATACAATGATTTGCAAATCCTTTTCAACCCATATTCAGTTGAATATGCTACAAAGACAACATATTTGATGTTCAAACTCATAAACTTTATTTTTTTTTTGCAAATAATATTTAACTTAGAATTTCATGGCTGCAACACGTGCCAAAGTAGTTGGGAAAGGGCATGTTCACCACTGTGTTACATCACCTTTTAACAACACTCAATAAACGTTTGGGAACTGAGGAAACTAATTGTTGAAGCTTTGAAAGTGGAATTATTTCCCATTCTCGTTTTATGTTCAACAGTCCGGGGTCTCCGCTGTCGTATTTTACGCTTCATAATGCACCACACATTTTCCATGGGAGACAGGTCTGGACTGCAGGCGGGCCAGGAAAGTACCCACACTCTTTTACTACGAAACCACGCTGTTGTAACACGTGGGTTGGCATTGTCTTGCTGAAATAAGCAGGGGCGTCCATGATAACATTGCTTGGATGACAACATATGTTGCTCCAAAACCTGTATGTACCTTTCAGCATTAATGGTGCCTTCACTGATGTGTAAGTTACCCATGCCTTGGGCACTAATACACCCCCATACCATCACAGATGCTGGCTTTTAAACTTTGCGCCCAAAACAATGGAATGGTTATTTTCCTCTTTGTTCCGTAGGACACCACATCCACAGTTTCAAAATATAATTTGAAATGTGGACTCGTCAGACCACAGAACACTTTTCCACTTTGCATCAGTCCATCTTAGGTGATCTCGGGCCCAGCCAAGCCAGCGGCGTTCCTGGGTGTTGTTGATAAAGGGGTTTTGCTTTGCATAGTAGAGTTTTAACTTGCACTTACAGATGTAGCAACCAACTGTAGTTACTGACAGTGGTTTTCTGAAGTGTTTCTGAGCCCACGTGGTGATATCCTTTAAACACTGATGTCGTTTTTGATGCAGTACCGCCTGAGGGGTCAAAGGTCCGTAATATCATCGCTTATGTGCAGTGATTTCTCCAGATTCTCTGAAACTTTTGATGATTTTACAGACCGTAGATGGTAAAATCCCTAAATTCCTTGCAATAGCTCGTTTAGAAATGCTGTTCTAAAACTGTTAAACAATTCGCTTACAAATTGGTGACCCTCACCCCGTCCTTGTTTGTGAATTACTTCGCATTTCATGAAAGCTGTTTTTATACCCAATCATGGCACCCACCTGTTCCCAATTAGCCTGCACACCTGTGGAATGTTCCATATAAGTGTTTGATGAGCATTTCTCAACTTTATCAGTATTTATTGCCACCTTTCCCAACTTCTTTGTCACGTGTTGCTGGCATCAAATTCTAAAGTTAATGATTTGCAAAAAAAAAAAATGTTTATCAGTTTGAACATCAAATATGTTGTCTTTGTAGCATATTCAACTGAATATGGGTTGAAAATGATTTGTAAATCATTGTATTCCGTTTATATTTACATCTAACACAATTTCCCAACTCATATGGAAACGGGGTTTGTACTAGACAACTTGTCTTTTAGTAGTAAGTAAACAAACAAAGACTCCTGATTAGTCTATGCAGTAACATATTGTGTCATTTATACACCTATTATTTTGTACACATTATGAGGGAAAAACTGTAAAAAATATTATTAATCGACTTGTTCATTTACCGTTAATATATATCTGCTTATTTTCCGTTTTAACATGTTCTATCTACACTTATGTAAAAATGTGATACTCACTTATTCCTCTCTTCTTTGATACTTTACATTAATTTTGGATGATACCACACATTTAGGGATCGATCCGATACCAAGTAGTTACAAGAACATGCATTGGTCATGTTCAAAGTCCTCATGCGTCCAGGGACATATTTACTGTCTTAATAGACATAATATGAATTAAAAAAAAAGGAAAACATATATTGTGATAGTAAAAAATATTGATGTAACCATAGTTGTATCGACTAGATACGGCGAACGCTATTGTGTTTAGTATCATTACAGTGGATTTCAGGTGTAGATGCACCCATGGCGGTGAGCAATTGTAATTTCAAACGGTGTGTAGTGAAGCATGTTTAGCTCTTCCTCGTCCTCCAGTGATAATGCTACTTGTAAGAAACTTACTTTATTTGTCGCCATGGAGACCAGGACTAGTGATTTAGAAGTAGCTAAAACACTGCGGATGGATGTTAGCCGCTAGCTAGCTGGCCATGTCTTAAAGCAGCTCTTCCTGAGGGTGTTTCAGTGTTATAACTTCACCTTTATCTTGACTTTTTACACCAAAATGCGTCCATTTTCCCTTTTCTGCCTACACACTGTGTTTGCTTATAAGTACTCTGTGTGCGCGCGCTGCCGAACATGCTCCCCTGCTCATATAACCAGCAATGTCACCACGTGACGACGCGCCGTCATGCCCATTAAAATAAATAAATAAAACCGAGAAGCGGTACTTTTCTGACAAATTATAGTACCGTTTTTGATTCATTAGTACCGCGATACTATACTAGTATACCGTACAACCCTGAAATATCAATGGAATTGAACACTTGTAGGAATGGGAATGTCGCTGAAATCTGCAGCTTTTTTGTGGATGTCATTTTCTGAGATGTGCTGATTGTGGCCCTCCCCCCCGCTTTTCTAACCAGCCTGCACACTTTCAAAACTCATCCTTGCAGATTCTCACCATATGTGTAAACGCCGCGTGCTCAGAAACCCATCCAAGTGCGCTCGTTTTGAAGTGCATTAAGTTCAACCATCTGTTTCCCTCCCCAAAAAAAACCTCAGGGCGCAGCGATCTGCTGGCGGGCCCCTAATTGTTGATGCAAATAGAGAATGTATCAAAGGGGATACGTCTGGCAAGGCTGTGTTTGGTCCTAAATGTGACTGATGTCTGCTACTGGAGCCATATTGCTCTTGCAGCTACTGGATGTGCAAGCACGTCTCTGCTGTCAGGGTGTACTGACACAGTGGGAGCACGTTATGCCCCTAAGAATTTGGATTTTATTGTAGAAGTCATTTATATGCATCTAAGGCTGCGTTCCCACTTACAGTTTGGTACTTTAGTCCAAACCAAAAATGAAAAAAAAGATACAGCAGTAGGTTCGCTTAGCGTTCACACGTTTTTTTCTTTGCAATGTTTTCAAAAGCTTTAGGGCAGCGGTGTCCAAACTACAGTTGTCTTCGTTTTGGCCTGCGAGAAAACAACTTTGATTTTGCTCACTGGACGGAACTAGTTCAATAAGCAATATGGCCGGGAGCGGCGTATTTATATCATATACAAATACACCAGTGGCATAATAGCTGCTAATTTGTTGCCTTCTGGTAGCACACATATGTCTAAAAAAGGCTTTTAAAAAGCCTTTTTTAAAAGCATCCACAGTCTGTGGTGCCCTCAGGTGGTCAGGGAGAGTGTTCCATAGACTGGGAGCGGCGGAGCAGAAAGCCCGGTCTCCAATAGTTCGTAGCTTTGTCCTCGGAAGTTGGAGGAGGTTGGTCTGTCCGGACCGTAGTGTTTGGGTGTGAGCAGTTTTTTGAGGTAAACGGGGGGCATTTCCATGGAGGCACTGGTGGGTTAGTATAGATACTTTGTATTCAATCCTGAGTGGAACAGGAAGCCAGTGAAGGGATTTGAGAACTGGTGTGGTGTGGTCGTTTTTCCGCACTCTCATCAGGATCCTGTAAGTACTGCAGCTTCTAGATCTGGGGATTGTTGCATTTGGACCCGGTCTCCTGCCGGTCACCCCCCTGGTTGGTTCGATGACACATAAGCTGGTTTTAAATGAATCCGAGACAGAGGTGCTTATCTTGATATTTTATTACCAAAGCTTTGGGAGACCAATCTAGATACAACCACCTTTCAATCGCATTGCCCAAATTGATCTAACTCTCAAACAGGAACACATTACTTCTTGAATACGCAACAAGCTCCCACCCTCCCCAGATGGGACATACAGGTCCTTTGTTCAACTAAAGATAAGATATTTAGGGAGTACTCCAACTTCCTACATTCCAAAGCTTCAAGGCTAACACACAGTTTACTTGCGGGCAAACAGAACGAGAACAAATGGAAGAACACTAACTGTTTTAAAATATGACTATGAATATAAAGAAATAATTGTCAGTATCCCCACAAGAAGTGAGTAGCAGTAGTCTAGCCAGGAGGAGACATGGGTTCTTGTGTGTGGGATTCCAAGAAAGAAAAAATCCTTTTTAAGCTTGATTGGTGCACACCTGTGTTGGGATGATTGCGTACATCAGAGTTCATTTGAACCAAACAAAATAACACGGGTGAACACGCCTTTAGACAATCGTACAAATAGCAGTCTGAATCCATTTTTGGTCCATACCAGAGTAACAAAGCCCAAGTGTTTTGCGTTGGAAAAATTCTGTTTTTGTTGACTTTGCAGCCAGTTCAGTTTTAAATTTGTTCTGTGTAGCCTTCCCTAAGCTTCCATGCCTTTTCTTAGGGGCACTCACCTTTGGTTTATTTTTGGTTTAAGCATTAAACAACTTTTTACCTGCACCATGCCTCCCGCTGTTTCCGACATCTACAAAGCAATTATCTACCGGCTGCCACCTACTAATATGGAAGAGTAATATACGGTTACTCTGCCGAGCTCTTGCACTATGCATGACTTATTTTGAATTTTTTGCTATTTTTCTGTGTAGTGTTTTACTTCTTGTCTCGCGCTCCTATTTTGGTGGCTTTTTCAAATTTTTTGGTATTTTCCTGTCACAGTTTCATGTCTTCCTTTGAGCGATCTTTACCGCATCAACTTTGTTTTAGCCATGAAAAATACTTCATTTGTTTTTATCCTTCTTTGTGGGGACATTGTGGATTGTCCTGTCATGTTCGGATGTATTTTGTGGACGCCGTCTTTAAGTCTTTGCTGTCGTCCAGCATTCTGTTTTTGTTGACTTTGCAGCTAGTTCAGTTTTAAATTTGTTCTGTGTAGCCTTCCCTAAGCTTCCATGCCTTTTCTTAGGGGCACTCACCTTTTGTTTATTTTTGGTTTAAGCATTAGACAACTTTTTACCTGCACACTGCCTCCCGCTGTTTCCGACATCTACAAAGCAATTATCTACCGGCTGCCACCTACTAATATGGAAGAGTAATATACGGTTACTCTGCCGAGCTCTTGCTCTATGCATGACTTATTTTGAGTTTTTTGCTATTTTTCTGTGTAGTGTTTTACTTCTTGTCTCGCGCTCCTAATTTGGTGGCTTTTTCAATTTTTTGGGTATTTTCCTGTCACAGTTTCATGTCTTCCTTTTAGCGATCTTTACCGCATCTACTTTGTTTTAGCCATCAAGAATATTTCAGTTGTTTTTATCCTTCTTTGTGGGAACATTGTTGATTGTCATGTTTGGATGTATTTTGTGGACGCCGTCTTATCTCCACAGTAAGTCTTTGCTGTCGTCCAGCATTCTGTTTTTGTTGACTTTGCAGCCAGTTCAGTTTTAAATTTGTTCCGTGTAGCCTTCCCTAAGCTTCCATGCCTTTTCTTAGGGGCACTCACCTTCTGTTTAATTTTTGTTTAAGCATTAGGCACCTTTTTACCTGCACACTGCCTCCCGCTGTTTCCGACATCTGCAAAGTAATTAGCTCCCGGCTTCCGCCTACTGTATTGGAAGCGTATTACACGGTTTCTCTGCCGAGCTCTACACACTCAACAACAACACATCATTTGCAAACTATAATTACCGGTTTGAAAAAAATATTTTTAACCCAAATAGGTGAAACTAGATCATCTCCCACGACACACTCACGGCCTAAATGATAACAAATGATTTACCGGCATTGACCGGATCGTTAACCCCTCATGGTTTTCCAATCTGTCAGACTTGAATGAATTAAAAGAAATTGAGACAGGAGCGAAGGCGCTTTCTTGTCTTTCGAATCAATGCAGCTCCAAAGGAACTTCATGGCTATCTTGTTTGTGCTTCTCTCGCCAGGTGTACATTATAAACGTGACCTACTCGGACTCCACCTCCCACATGGTCTACAGAAGATACAGCAAGTTCTTCGACCTGCAGGTACGTGACACTGGCCGCACCAATAAGTCACCATCAAGGCTAGCTTACCTTGCCCGCCTCCGACATTACACTCAGTTTGACCTTTCGGATGCTGGATGGTCTCCCTAAGACGAATGGATCTCCCTTGGAAATAAGGCACAGCGAGCAAGTCCAGCCAACAGCCATATCACATTCAGTCATGTAAAGGGGAGGAGAGGGAGGAACCAATCATGTCATGTGGAATGTAGAGCTGATAGCTTCAAACTGACAGGCCTGAGGTTCAGATCTGGTGCAACCCTTATCAGTGTTTCCACCACCATGGTACTATGAAGTATGCTGACAGTGCATGGTAGAGATAAAGTTAACACTCTAGTCTTGTTTTATATACACTTAGGTTTTGTTTTGTTAATACGGTTCCTATTAGGGTTGACCCCATACTAATATTTTAGTACCGGTACCAAAATGTATTTTGATACTTTTCTAAATAAAGGGGGCCCGAAAAAAATTGTATTATTGTCTTTATTTGAAAAAAAAAACATGTGTTTATTATTGTAATTTAGTCCTTAAATAAAATAGTGAACATACCAGACAACTTGTCTTTTAGTAGTAAGTAAACAAACAAAGTTATAATTAGTCTGCTGACGTATGCAGTAACATATTGTGTCATTTATACACCTATTATTTTGTCCCTTAAAATCGTTCCTACCCCGATGTTCGTGACGCCAAATTTATGTGGTGGGTGGAAAAGTCCGAATTTTAAACAGGAACAATGGATAGCTTGTTACAACAGTTTTATTTACTCATAATCAGATAGTACAAAGTTGGATTGAATCGATATGTTTACACAGACAATGTCTCCATAGACAAAAGATGATGCGCTCTTTCTTAATTTCTTTTATGAGGGTGCACCATCTTTCATCTCCGGAGACATTGTCTGTGTAAAATCCCTTAAAATTTTAAGGACTAAAATCAAAGGATTTAAATCTTGAAGATGTGGAATATCAGTATCTGCATTGGAATGACCAATATCGCCCCTGTAGCTACTTGGTATTGATACGCCCAAAACCCAATAATGACAATGTGATTTATTTTTTTTACCATTTAGCAAATTTATTAAAACTAAAAACCTTAAAAAAACACATGTACATAAGTTAGGGTTGTTCCGATACCAATATTTTAGTACCGGTACCAATTATTACCAGTATTTCGATACTTTTCGGTACTTTTCTAAATAAAGGGGACCACAAAAAATTTCATTATTGTCTTTACCTGAACAAAAAATGTTAGTGTACATGAAACATATGTTTATTATTGTCATTTGGTCCTTAAATAAAATAGACAATTTGTCTTTTAGTAGTAAGTAAACAAACAAAGACTCCTAATTAGTCTAGGCAGTAACATATTGTGTCACTTATACACCTATTATTTTGTCCCTTAAAATCGTTCCTACCCTCGATGTTCGTGACGCCAATTTTATGTGGTGGAAAAGTCCGAATTTTAAACAGGAACAATGGATAGCTTGTTACAACAGTTTTATTTACTCATAATCAGATCGTACAAAGTTGGATTGAATCGATATGTTTACACAGACAATGTCTCCGTAGACAAAAGATGATGCGCTCTTTCTTAATTTCTTTTATGAGGGTGCACCATCTTTCATCTCCGGAGACATTGTCCGTGTAAAATCCCTTAAAATTTTAAGGACTAAAATCAAAGGATTTAAATCTTGAAGATGTGGAATATCAGTATCTGTATTGGAATGACCAATATCGCCCCTGTAGCTACTTGGTATTGATACGCCCAAAACCTAATAATGACAATGTGATTTTTTTTTTTACCATTTAGCAAATTTATTAAAACTAAAAACCTTACAAAAACACATGTACATAAGTTAGGGTTGTTCCGATACCAATATTTTAGTACCGCTACCAATTATTACCGGTTTTTCGATACTTTTCGGTACTTTTCTAAATAAAGGGGACCACAAAAAATTTCATTATTGTCTTTACCTGAAAAAAAAATGTTAGTGTACATGAAACATATGTTTATTATTGTCATTTAGTCCTTAAATAAAATAGACAACTTGTCTTTTAGTAGTAAGTAAACAAACAAAGACTCCTAATTAGTCTATGCAGTAACATATTGTGTCATTTATACACCTATTATTTTGTACACATTATGAGGGACAAACTGTAAAAAAAAAAAGATTATAAATCTACTTGTTTGTATACTGTTTTAATATCTGCTTATTTTCTGTTTTAACATGTTCTATCTATACTTCTATTAAAATGTAATAATCGCCGAATATAGTGAGTTTTTTTACAAGTAGCATTATCACTGGAGGACGAGGAATAGCAAAACATGCTTCACTACACACCGTAGGAGGATACTATAGCTCACCGGCGTCACTGCTAACAGCAGCTAGCACCCCTGAATATAAACAAATGCCATGGGTGGATCTACACCTGACATCCACTGTAATGATACCAAGTACAATTGCGTAGCTAGTCGATACTACTATGATTACATCGATATCACAACATTTTTTTTTCCAAAATTCTAATTATTTTTATAAAGTCAGTAAATACGTCCCTGGACACATGAGGACTTTGAACATGACCAATGTATGATCCTGTAGCTACTTGGTATCGGATCGATACCTAATTGTGTGGTATCATCCAAAACTAATGTAAAGTATCAAAGAAGAGAAGAATAAGTAATTATTACATTTTAGAACATGTTAAAACAGAAAATAAGCCAGTAAAAATGAACAAGTAGATTAATAATCATTTTTTTACAGTTTGTCCCTCATAATATGTACAAAATAATAGGTGTATAAATGACCCAATATGTTACTGCATACGTCAGCAGACTAATTAGGAGTCTTTGTTTGTTTACTTACTACTAAACGACAAGTTGTCTAGTATCTTCTCTATTTTATTTAAGGACTAAATGACAATAATAAACATGTTTCATGTAAACTAACATTTTTTGTTCAAATAAACACAACAATGACATTTTTTTATGTGGTCCCCCTTATTTAGAAAGGTATCGAAATACTTTTTGGTACCAACATATTGGTATCGGGACACATATTGTTGGTTTTATGAGTTAGTTGTGTTTATGGGAGGTAAGTCACACTAAAGGTAAGTCAAATATGGATTTTGTTCTTATGGTGAGAGTAAACAAAGTCTGAGTTGAGGAGAAAATACCTGGAAATATTTTCCAGAAAATCAGTTCTTCGGGGACAAAGAGAAGAAGCATAACCAGTCTGTTCATCTTGACCCACTTTTGGGTCGACTGGTATGGTAGTCCACAGAATGTAGACTTCATTGGCGGTCGGGTCACTCCGTCACGTCCCTATGAGGTCTATTTGCGTACGCCACCCTGAAGACCCAACTCTTTCCGCGTCTTTGGGACGACACGGCAGAGGAAAGCCTTTGTTCTGGCCTCTCTCGCTAATAACCAGGAAATGTCCGTCCTTCTCGGTTTGACGGAAAAGTCAAATATGTAGAGAGGTGTTGTTTCTGGCCGTGGTTATCTGTGACGAGCAGCAGCTGTCACACTCAAAGTGGGTGGGAAATACAACCTTTTAGTTTACGCCTGTGAATACATGAAGTCTCAAGGGTGAACAGACTGAGAGGTGATGATCGATATTAAACAGATGGTCTTTAGAAAAGGGATTAAACAGATAGCTTTACTACTGTGGCCCAGTGAAGCAGTGATGATGGGAGTTTTACTCAAATAACTGAAATAACTGCTCACATGTACGTACCCAACCATGATTATGGCTTATCGTTACACCCTTAGTACTAAGCATAAACCCCAAAAGCAGTGAAGTTGTCACGTTGTCCATCCATCCATCCATCCATCCATCTTCTTCCGCTTATCCGAGGTCGGGTCGCGGGGGCAACAGCCTAAGCAGAGAAACCCAGACTTCCCTCTCCCCAGCCACTTCGTCTAGCTCTTCCCGGGGTTTTCCGAGGCGTTCCCAGGTCAGCCGGGAGACATAGTCTTCCCAACGTGTCCTGGGTCTTCCCCGTGGCTTCCTACCGGTCAGACGTGCCCTAAACACCTCCCTAGGGAGACGTTCGGGTGGCATCCGGACCAGATGCCCGAACCACCTCATCTGGCTCCTCTCGATGTGAAGGAGCAGCGGCTTTACTTTGAGTTCTTCCCGGATGGCAGAGCTTCTCGCCCTATCTCTAAGGCGGAGGAAACTCATTTCGGCCGCTTGTACCCGTGATCTTATCCTTTCGGTCATAACCCAAAGCTCATGACCATAGGTGAGGATGGGAACGTAGATCGACCGGTAAATTGAGAGCTTTGCCTTCCGGCTCAGCTCCTTCTTCACCACAACGGATCGGTACAACGTCCGCATTACTGAAGACGCCGCACCGACCCGCTTGTCGATCTCACGATCCACTCTTCCCTCACTCGTGAACAAGACTCCTAGGTACTTGAACTCCTCCACTTGGGGCAGGGTCTCCTCCCCAACCCGAAGATGGCATTCCACCCTTTTCCGGGCAAGAACCATGGACTCGGACTTGGAGGTGCTGATTCTCATTCCGGTCGCTTCACACTTGGCTGCAAACCGATCCAGTGAGAGCATAAAGATCCCGGTCAGATGAAGCCATCAGGACCACATCATCTGCAAAAAGCAGAGACCTAATCCTGCGGTCACCAAACCGGAACCCCTCAACGCCTTGACTGCGCCTCGAAATTCTGTCCATAAAAGTTATGAACAGAATCCGTGACAAAGGACGTTGTCACGTTGTGTAAATGCTAGATAAAAACAGAATACAACAAATCCTTTTCAACCTATATTCAATTGAATAGACTGCAAAGACAAGATATTTCATGTTCACACTGAGAAACTTTGTTATATTTTGCAAATAATCATTAAATTAGAATTTAATGGCAGCCCTACATTGCAAAAAAGGCATTTTTACCAGTGTGTTACATGACCTTTCCTTTTAACAACACTCAGTAAACCTTTGGGAACTGAGGGGACCACATTTTATTAACTGATGTGTAAGTTACCCATGCCTTGGGCAATAATACACCCCCAAACCATCACACATGCTGCCTAGAACGCTTTGTTCCTAGACCAGTCCGGATGGTTCTTTTACCCCTTTGTTCCGGAGGACACCACGTCCACAGTTTCCAAAAACAATTTGAAATGTGGACTCGTCAGACCACAGAACACTTTTCCACTTTGCATCAGTCCATCTTAGATGAGCTCAGGGCTCAGCGAAGCCGGTGGCCTTTCTGGGTGTTGTTGATGAATGGCTTTGGCTTTGCATAGTAGAGTTTTAACTCACACTTACAGATGTAGCGACCAACTGTAGTTACTGACAGTGGTTTTCTGAAGTCTTCCTGAGCACATGTGGTGATATCCTTTACACACCGATGGCGCTTTTTGGATCCAAAGTCCGTGATATCATGGCTTACGTGCAGTGATTTCTCCAGATTCTCTGAAACATTTGATGATATTACGGAGCGTAGATGGTGAAATCCCTAAATCCCTTGCAGTAGCTGCTTGAGAAATGTCGTTTTTGAACATTTTGCTCAGGCATTTGTCGACAAAGTGGTGACCCCCGCCCCGTCCTTGTTTGTGAACGAGTGAGCATTTCACGGAAGCTGCTTTTATAGCCAATCATGGCACCCACCTGTTCCCGATTAGCCTGTTCACCTGTGGGATGTTCCAAATAAGTCCTTTATGAGCATTCCTCAACTTTCTTTGTCTTTTTTGCTTTTTTGAAACATGTTGCAGGCCATCAAATTCCAAATGAGCTAATATTTGCAAAAAATAACACTTACAGGTGTAGCGACCAACTCTAGTTACTGCGAGTGGTTTTCTGAAGTCTTCCCGAGCACATGTGGTGATATCCTTTACACACCGATGTCGCTTTTTGGTGCCTGAGGATCAAAAGTTCGTAATATCATGGCTTACGTGCAGCGATTTCTCCAGATTCTCTGAACCTTTTAATGATATTACAGAGCGTAGATGGTGAAATCCCTAAGTCCCTTGCAGTAGCTGCTTGAGAAATGTTGTTTTTGAACATTTTGCTCAGGCATTTGTCGACAAAGTGGTGACCCTCGCCCCGTCCTTGTTTGTGAACGAGTGAGCATTTCCACGGAAGCTGCTTTTATACCCAATCATGGCACCCACTTGTTCCCGATTAGCCTGTTCGCCTGTGGGATGTTCCAAATAAGTCCTTGACGAGCATTCCTCAACTTTCTGTCTTTTTTGCTTTTTTGAAACATGTTGCAGGCCATCAAATTCCAAATGAGATAATATTTGCAAAAACTAACACTTACAGGTGTAGCGACCAACTGTAGTTACTGAGAGTGGTTTTCTGAAGTCTTCCGGGAGCCCATGTGGTGATATCCTTTACACACTGATGTCGCTTTTTGGTGCCTGAGGGATCCAAAGTCCGTAATATCATGGCCTACGTGCAGTGATTTCTCCAGATTCTCCGAAACATTTGATGATATTACGGAGCGTAGATGGTGAAATCCCTAAATTCCTTGCAATAGCTGCTTGAGAAATGTTGTTCTTGAACAATTTGCTCAGGCATTTGTCGACAAAGTGGTGACCCTCGCCCCGTCCTTGTTTGTGAACGAGTGAACATTTCCACGGAAGCTGCTTTTATACCCAATCATGGCACCCACTTGTTCCCGATTAGCCTGTTCGCCTGTGGGATGTTCCAAATAAGTCCTTGATGTGCATTCCTCAACTTTCTCTGTCTTTTTTGCTTTTTTGAAACATGTTGCAGGCCATCAAATGCCAAATGAGCTAATATTTGCAAAAAATAACACTTACAGACGTAACGACCAACTGTAGTTACTGAGAGTGGTTTTCTGAAGTCTTCCCGAGCACATGTGGTGATATCCTTTACACACTGATGTCGCTTTTTGGTGCCTGAGGGATCAAAAGTTCGTAATATCATGGCTTACGTGCAGTGATTTCTCCAGATTCTCTGAACCTTTGGATGATATTACAGAGCGCAGATGGTGAAATCCCTAAATCCCTTGCAGTAGCTGCTTGAGAAATGTTGTTTTTGAACATTTTGCTCAGGCATTTGTCGACAAAGTGGTGACCCTTGCCCCGTCCTTGTTTGTGAACGAGTGAGCATTTCCACGGAAGCTGCTTTTATACCCAATCATGGCACCCACTTGTTTCCCGATTAGCCTGTTCGCCTGTGGGATGTTCCAAATAAGTCTTTGATGAGCATTCCTCAACTTTCTTTGTCTTTTTTGCTTTTTTGAAACATGTTGCAGGCCATCAAATGCCAAATGAGCTAATATTTGCAAAAAATAACACTTACAGGTGTAGCGACCAACTGTAGTTACTGAGAGTGGTTTTCTGAAGTCTTCCCGAGCACATGTGGTGATATCCTTTACACACTGATGTCACTTTTTGGTGCCTGAGGGATCCAAGGTGCGTAATATCATGGCTTACGTGCAGTGATTTCTCCAGATTCTCTGAAACATTTGATGATTTTTTCGGAGCGTAGATGGTGAAATCCCTAAATTCCTGGCAATAGCTGTTTGAGAAATGTAGTCTGAAACAATTTGCTCAGGCATTTGTTGACAAAGTGGTGACCCTCGCCCCGTCCTTGTTTGTGAACGAGTGAGCATTTCACGGAAGCTGCTTTTATACCCAATCATGGCACCCACCTGTTTCCTGATTAGCCTGTTCACCTGTGGGATGTTCCAAATAAGTCCTTGATGAGCATTCCTCAACTTTCTTTGTCTTTTTAGCTTTTTTGAAACATGTTGCAGGCCATCAAATTCCAAATGAGCTAATATTTGCAAAAAATAACACTTACAGGTATAGCGACCAACTGTAGTTACTGAGAGTGGTTTTCTGAAGTCTTCCCGAGCACATGTGGTGATATCCTTTACACACTGATGTCGCTTTTTGGTGCCTGAGGGATCAAAAGTTCGTAATATCATGGCTTACGTGCAGTGATTTCTCCAGATTCTCTGAACCTTTGGATGATATTACAGAGCGCAGATGGTGAAATCCCTAAATCCCTTGCAGTAGCTGCTTGAGAAATGTTGTTTTTGAACATTTTGCTCAGGCATTTGTTGACAAAGTGGTGACCCTTGCCCCGTCCTTGTTTGTGAACGAGTGAGCATTTCCACGGAAGCTGCTTTTATACCCAATCATGGCACCCACTTGTTTCCCGATTAGCCTGTTCGCCTGTGGGATGTTCCAAATAAGTCTTTGATGAGCATTCCTCAACTTTCTTTGTCTTTTTTGCTTTTTTGAAACATGTTGCAGGCCATCAAATGCCAAATGAGCTAATATTTGCAAAAAATAACACTTACAGGTGTAGCGACCAACTGTAGTTACTGAGAGTGGTTTTCTGAAGTCTTCCCGAGCACATGTGGTGATATCCTTTACACACTGATGTCACTTTTTGGTGCCTGAGGGATCCAAGGTGCGTAATATCATGGCTTACGTGCAGTGATTTCTCCAGATTCTCTGAAACATTTGATGATTTTTTCGGAGCGTAGATGGTGAAATCCCTAAATTCCTGGCAATAGCTGTTTGAGAAATGTAGTCTGAAACAATTTGCTCAGGCATTTGTTGACAAAGTGGTGACCCTCGCCCCGTCCTTGTTTGTGAACGAGTGAGCATTTCACGGAAGCTGCTTTTATACCCAATCATGGCACCCACCTATTTCCTGATTAGCCTGTTCACCTGTGGGATGTTCCAAATAAGTCCTTGACGAGCATTCCTCAACTTTCTCTGTCTTTTTTGCTTTTTTGAAACATGTTGCAGGCCATCAAATTCCAAATGAGATAATATTTGCAAAAACTAACACTTACAGATGTAGCGACCAACTGTAGTTACTGAGAGTGGTTTTCTGAAGTCTTCCGGGAGCCCATGTGGTGATATCCTTTACACACTGATGTCGCTTTTTGGTGCCTGAGGGATCCAAAGTCCGTAATATCATGGCCTACGTGCAGTGATTTCTCCAGATTCTCCGAAACATTTGATGATATTACGGAGCATAGATGGTGAAATCCCTAAATTCCTTGCAATAGCTGCTTGAGAAATGTTGTTCTTGAACAATTTGCTCAGGCATTTGTCGACAAAGTGGTGACCCTCGCCCCGTCCTTGTTTGTGAACGAGTGAACATTTCCACGGAAGCTGCTTTTATACCCAATCATGGCACCCACCTGTTCCCGATTAGCCTGTTCACCTGTGGGATGTTCCAAATAAGTCCTTGATGAGCATTCCTCAACTTTCTTTGTCTTTTTAGCTTTTTTGAAACATGTTGCAGGCCATCAAATTCCAAATGAGCTAATATTTGCAAAAAATAACACTTACAGGTATAGCGACCAACTGTAGTTACTGAGAGTGGTTTTCTGAAGTCTTCCCGAGCACATGTGGTGATATCCTTTACACACCGATGTCGTTTTTGGGTGCCTGAGGGATCCAAAGTCCGTAATATTACGGCTTACGTGCAGTGATTTCTCCAGATTCTCTGAAACATTTGATGATATTACGGAGCCTAGATGGTGAAATCCCCAAATCCCTTGCAGTAGCTGCTTGAGAAATGTTGTTCTTGAACATTTTGCTCAGGCATTTGTCGACAAAGTGGTGACCCTCGCCCCGTCCTTGTTTGTGAATGAGTGAGCATTTCACGGAAGCTGCTTTTATACCCAATCATGGCACCCACCTGTTTCCCGATTAGCCTGTTCGCCTGTGGGATGTTCCAAATAAGTCCTTGACGAGCTTTTTTTCAACTTTCTCTGTCTTTTTTGCCACTTGTGCCAGCTTTTTTGAAACATGTCGCAGGCATCAAACTCCAAATGAGCTAATATTTGCAAAAAATAACAAAAAATAACAAAGTTTTTTCTGTGTTAACATGAAATATCTTGTATTTGCAGTGTATTCAATTGAATATAAGTTGAAAAGGATTCGTTGTATTCTCTTTTTATTTACCATTGACAACTTCCCTGCTTTTGGGGTTTGTACTTGAAGCTGAAGCTGAGTTCAAAACATCACATTGCTGCTCTTCCTTCTGCGAGCAGCGTTTTTGAATTGATCTTGTTACACTCCCTCCTACTCATTCATCCGAATATTCCTCGTCTCTCAAACCAGAAACTGAGCTTTTGCTTGTGTGTCCGCCAACTGACACCTCCACATGCCTCTCGCTTTATGGAGCACAATCCCTCGTTTTATACTTTCTAGAAGCTGACAGGCGGGTGGAAAGAAAAAAAAAAAGCATAAAGAGCCGTTTGACACCCTAATATGATCTCATCTGATAAGTATCAATTCAGAGTGGAAAACAAAGGAGGTCAGAGAGTGGACACTTTTCAGTGTTTAATAACCATGTGCTCTTTTAAACGCTGCAACAACAGCCTGGAAGATTTAAGAAGACGTTTACGTTGCTAATGTTATAAACTATCTTTCTCTGGGCTGCAATCATCGTATATTATCCACCTCCTCCTTGCTTACAAGTGCAGACATAAGCAAATTAGCCCATTTTCATGTCAGAAGAGTGCTGATCTACCAACCCCGTGTGTGAATTTGTGTTAGAATTAAATATAAACAATGATTTGCAAATAATTTTCAACCCATATTCAGTTGAATATGCTACAAAGACAACATATTTGATGTTCAAACTGATAAACAGATAATCATTAACTTTAGAATTTGATGCCAGCAGCACATGACAAAGAAGTTGGGAAAGGTGGCAATAAATACTGATAAAGTTGAGGAATGCTCATCAAACACTTATTTGGAACATCCCACAGGTGTGCAGGCTGATTGGGAACAGGTGGGTGCCATGATTGGGTATAAAAGCAGCTTCCATGAAATGCTAAGTCATTCACAAACAAGAATGGGGTGAGCGTCACCACTTTGTAAGCAAATTGTCGAACAGTTTTAGAACATTTCTCAACGAGCTATTGCAAGGAATTTAGGGATTTCACCATCTACGGTCCGTAAAATCATCAAAAGGTTCAGAGAATCTGGAGAAATCACTGCACGTAAGCGATGATATCACGGACCTTTGATCCCTCGGGCGGTACCGCAGCAAAAACCGACATCAGTGTGTAAAGGATATCACCACATGGGCTCAGGAACACTTCATAAAACTACTGTCAGTAACTACGGTTGGTCGCTACATCTGTAAGTGCAAGTTAAAACTCTACTATGCAAAGCCAAACCTATTTATCAACAATACCCAGAAACACCGCCGGCTTTGCTGGGCCCGAGCTCACTTAGATGGAATGATACAAAGTGGAAAAGTGTTCTGTGGTCTGACGTGTCCACATTTTAAATTAAATATGGAAACTATGGACTTGGTGGCCTCCGGAACAAAGAAGAAAATAACCATCCGGATTGTTATAGGCGCAAAGTTCGAAAGCCAGCATCTATGATGGTATGGGGGTGTATTAGTGCCCAAAGCATGGGTAACTTACACATCTGTGAAGGCACCATTAATGCTGAATGGTCCATACAGGTTTTGGAGCAACATATGTTGTCATCCAAGCAACATTATCATGGACGCCCCTGCTTATTTCAGCAAGACAATGCCAAGCCACGTGTTTAAACATCGCGGCTTTGTAGTAAAAGAGTGCGGGTACCTTTCGGGCCCACCTGCAGTCCAGACCTGTCTCCCATGGAAAATGTGTGGCGCATTATGAAGCGTGAAATACGACAGCGAAGACCCCGGACTGTTGAACGACTGAAGCTCTACATAAAACAAGAATGTGAAGGAATTCCACTTTCAAAGCTTCAACAATTACTTTCCTCAGTTCCCAAACGTTTATTGAGTGTTGTTAAAAGAAAAGATGATGTAACACAGTGGTGAACATGCCCTTTCCCAACTACTTTGGCACGTGTTGTAGCCATGAAATTCTAAGTTAATTATCATTTGCAAAAAAAAAATAAAGTTTATGAGTTTGAACATTAAATATCTTGTCTTTGTAGTGCATTCAATTTGATTTTGGGTGGAAAAGGATTATTCCGTGTATAATTACTGTACATCTAACACAATTTCCCAACTCATATGGAAATGGGGTTTGTATGCGCCACACTGTGAAGCCACAGCAAACAAGATTGACAAACACATTTTGGGAGAACATCAGTACCGTAACACAACATAAACACCCAGAATCCAATGCAGCCCTAACTCTTCCGGGCTACAATAGGGGTTCGAGGGGCGGGGTGTATATTGTAGCCTGGAAGAGTTAGGGCTGCATGGGATTCTGGGTATTTGTTATGTTGTGTTTATGTTGTGTTACGGTGCCGATGTTCCCCCAAAATGTGTTTGTCATTCTTGTTTGGTGTGGGTTCACAGTGTGGCGCATATTTGCAACAGTCTTAAAATTGTTTATATGGCCACCTTCAGTGTGACCTGTGTGGCTGTTGATCAACTAATGTATTTCCTTGAATTGCCGCCGGGGCGCTAATTAATTTAAAACCTCTTCTCACTCCGGCAATTACCAAAGGCAGGCGGCAAAAATTTGAGTGTGATGTAAGGATACCATCATGAAAAGCACATTTAATTAAAAAAACGTTATTATGGTCTTACCTTTACTTATAGATGAAGTCCATGCCAGCTCCTTCTGATCAAAATCATCGATAACTTGTTTATAGAAGTCTTCCTTATCTTTCTTCAGTTTTAAAAGTCTCTGTCTCGATGGAGATCTGCCTTTATTACCTCCTGCTACGTCACTCATTGTCACTTCTTCTGCAGCCGAGTAGTGGCAAGAAGGATCACTAGCGCGCTCTACCACCTGAAGCCGGGAGTCATTTAATGACTCATATTTGACAGACGCAGCTATGGTATTGTGACGTCGTCTTGCGGGTTCCCAGAACCACCATGGAAGGACATGGCTTGAGGAGTTTGACTTTGTTTATTTTTTAATAAAACCTCAGTCCAGGTTGACCCCGGTAGTAATTCAAGGCAGGCGCATACTATATACCCGGCGGCAATTCAAGGAAATATGTCTTGCAGTCACTTACACCGTCTTCAAAAAGTAAATATAACAAATGCGTGTATGAGACCCCTGTTATAAACTATCTCTTGTGCACTTAGCATACTCTGGGCTGCAATCATCGTATATTATCCACCTCCTCCTTGCTTACATGTGGTTAAAAGTGCAGACATAAGCACATTATCCCATTTTCATGTCAGAAGAGTGCTGATCTACAAAGCTGCTGGTGTTTTCTTCAAGTGGTCAGTGTGTCACGCAGAGTTCACCCAGGGAGGCAAGCCACTTTTCAGCCTCCACACCCCTGCAGCCTCGCTGGATTCAACACATCGCTGCATTCCAAAGGAGGCTTTCACTGTGTGTGTGTGTGAGAGGGACCTGGCTTAGTTTTGCTTTATTGGACAGAAACTTCCCTACACAAAGTCTCGGTTGTTGCACTTATTTTTAGCTGGCCATCAGTTTTACCCCATCAGCATTCTGAGGGATTCAAAACCACATTGAAGTGATTAGTGGATGAAAAACATGGTCGTTAATTCCAGAGGTGGGTAATAACACGCTACATTTACTCCGTTGCATCTACTTGAGTAACTTTTGGGATACGTTGTACTTCTCAGACAGTGGTTCTCGACCTTGTTGGAGGTACCGAACCCCACCAGTTTCATGAGCGCATTCACCGAACCCTTCTGTAGTGAAAAATAAATGTTTTTTTTTTCAAATTCAAGACAAAGTTATATGTTTTTGGTAACACTTTAGTATGGGAAACATATTTTAAGTAACAAAGACTTACCAGTGATTTAAAAGGGTTAGGGTTAGGGTTAGAGCAGGGGTGTCAAACTCAAATACAGAGTGGGCCGAAATTTAAAACCGAACAAAGCCGCGGGCCAAGGTTGAACAAATTATCCTTTTAATAGGGACCCAAACAAGTTTTGCATTGAATATTGAACAAGCAAGGCTTATATAACTTTATAGTGACATGCAAAAATGAGTATCAATCAATCAATGTTTATTTATATAGCCCCAAATCACAAATGTGGACTCGTCAGACCACAGAACACTTTTCCACTTTGCATCAGTCCATCTTAGATGAGCTTGGGCCCAGCGAAGCCGGGAACGTTTCTGGGTGTTGTTGATAAATGGCTTTGGCTTTGCCTAGTAGAGTTTTAACTTGCACTTACAGATGTAGCGACCAGCTGTAGTTACTGACAGTGGTTTTCTGAAATGTTCCTGAGCCCATGTGGTGATATCCTTTACACGCCGATGTGGCTTTTTGATGCCTGAGGGATCGTAATATCATGGCTTACGTGCAGTGATTTCTCCAGATATTCTGAACCTTTCGATGATATTACGGACCGTAGATGGTGAAATCCCTAAATTCCTTGCAATAGCTGCTTGAGAAATGGTGTTCTTGAACAATTTGCTCAGGCATTTGTTGAGTGAGCATTTCACGGAAGCTGCTTTTATACCCAAACCTGTTCCCAATTAGCTTGTTCACTCATCAATCAATCAATCAATGTTTATTTATATAGCCCCAAATCACAAATGTCTCAAAGGACTGCACAAATCATTACGACTACGACATCCTATGTTTCACCAATCAAATGCAGTTACTGGTGACGTTTGACTCCGTTTCACCAATCAAATGCAGTCACTGGTGACGTTTGACTGCGTTTACCCAATCAAATGCAGTCACTGGTGACATTTGACTCCGTTCCACCAATCAAATGCAGTCACTGGTGACGTTTACTGCGTTTCACCAATCAAATGCAGTCACTGGTGATGTTTGACTCCGTTTACCCAATCAAATGCAGTCACTGGTGGCGTTTGACTCCGTTTCATCCATCAAAGGAGTCACTGGTGACGTTTGACTCAGTTTCACCAATCAAATGCAGTCACTGGTGACGTTTGACTCCGTTTCACCAATCAAATGCAGTCACTGGTGACGTTTGACTCTGTTTCACCAATTAAATGCAGTCACTGGGGACGTTTGACTCCGTTTCACCAATCAAATGCAGTCACTAGGGACGTTTTTCTCCTTTTTACAAATCAAATGCAGTCACTGGTGACGTTTGACTCCGTTTTACCAATCAAATGCACTCACTGGTGACGTTTGACTCCGTTTCACCAATCAAATGCAGTCACTGGTGACATTTGACTGCGTTTCACCAATCAAATGTGGTCACTGGTGACATTTGACTCAGTTCCACCAATCAAATGCAGTCACTGGTGACGTTTACTGCGTTTCACCAATCAAATGCAGTCACTGGTGACGTTTGACTCCGTTTACCCAATCAAATGCAGTCACTGGTGACGTTTGACTGCGTTTCACCAATCAAATGCGGTCACTGGTGACATTTGACTCCGTCTCACCAATCAAATGCAGTCACTGGTGACGTTTGACTGCGTTTCACCAATCAAATGCAGTCACTCGTGACGTTTGACTCCGTTTCACCAATCAAACAGAGCCAGGCGGTCACATGATTAACTGCACACTTTTTATAAACCTTTATTTATAAATTTCAACATTTACAAACAGTTGAAAATAATAATCAAAGTAAGTACAAACCAGCATAAAAACTGTACAAAACAGCGCCAGGGGGTTGTAAATTCAAAGTAACTAAAATAGAATGCAATTTATCATTTATATATATATATATATATATATATATATATATATATATATATATATATATATATATATATATATATATATATATATATATATATATATATATATATATATATATATATATATATATAAAATAAACAAAATGCAAAGCCATAGGCTCACTCGATTTCAGTAAATAACTTAAATTTGGAACACAGCATCATTGTTTTCACAGCTTTTTGGTTTTTAGAGGTAGAGTGTTTTAATGTAGAGTTCTAAATCTTTTTTTAGAGGCACAAAAACCAGGTCGGGTATTGAGAAACTTACATTTATGAATATACTGTAAAACTTACCCAATAGTATAATGAGGTTGCATTTTCACATTTTTTTTCAATACAGTATAAAACCAAATATATATTATTTAATATATATTATTGTTTCAGTTGCTTAAGAGATATTCCTGGCTCGGAATTTGTTCATTGCTATTTTTATGTTTTTCTGCATTACTTGTTGCCGTCATCATTAAACGAACAGGTTACTCATCAGTTACTCAGTACTTGAGTAGTTTTTTTCCACAACATATTTTTATACTTTTACTCAAGTAAATATTTGGGTGACTACTCCTTACTTTTACTTGAGTAACACATCTCTAAAGTATCAGTACTCTTACTTGAGTACAATTTCTGGCTACTCTACCAACATCTGGTTAATTCAGAACATAGAATAGAATAGAATTAACTTTATTGTCATTATATTTGCATATAACGAGATTAAAGACTCCAACTTAAGGTGCGGTAGTGGGAACAAATATGGGGTGAAATAAATGACATAACAGGTAATAAAGGAAAAACTAACAATTGAAATAAACAGACTACTATCCAATAAAAATAATAAGCAATTCTGTACAATATACAAAACACTATAGAAGTACAAAATACAAATACTGTACAATATACAGAGCAAGACAGGAGTACCGAAGTAATAAATAATGATCGTATTGCACTCGAAGGGTAGTATTGCACAGTAGGGTATTAGGGTATTATATTGTATAAGGGTGAATTATTATTATTATAAGTTAAAGTTCAACATGGTGACGGCTTTGGGAAAGAAGCTGTCTCTGAGCCTGTTTGTTCTGTCTCTGACGCACCTGTAGCGCCTGCCCGATGGTAGCAAGTCGAACAGGTGGAAGCCAGGGTGTGTGCTGTCCTTGGTAATGTGTTTTGCTCTGTTGAGGCAACGGGAGTTGTGTAAGTCCTTCAGGGAGGGCAGGGGACAGCCGATGATTTTTTTGTGCCGACTTTAAGACCCTCTGAATCGCCCGTTTGTCTGCTTCAGTGCAGCTGGCGTACCACACTGCATAGCAGTGTGGTACGTACATACAGTCGCGATCAAAAGTGTACATACACTTGTAAAGAACATCATTTCTGCAACTTAGAGATGTCCGAGAATATCTGACTGCCGATATTATCGGCCGATAAATGCTTTAAAATGTAATATCGGAAATTATCGGGATCGGTTTCAAAATTATCGGTATCGGTTTCCAAAAGTAAAATTCATGACTTTTTAAGACGACGTTGGGAGAAGTAAAGAGCGCCAATTCACCAAGTCACATAATATCTACGGCTTTCCAAACACACAAGTGAATGCAAGGCATACTTGGTCAATGTCGTAGATGTTGTTGGCTTTATTCCATAAGTCAGCACTATGGTTAGTTTGTCACCCGGCGTATGCAATATAAAAGAAGAGTCTAGTTCACCTTAATCTCTTTATAGTAAACAAAGTGTCAGTGAATGTCAAAACAGCAGCCAGACTTGGAGTCAGATTCTCTCACCCCCTCCAACATTCCTCCGACCTCCTCTGGCCTAAGATTCCACTCGGAACAAGTTCTCTTGTCTATTAGCCCGTGTTGTTGTTTATTTGGCTGGCTGTCCCGTCCCTGTGAGTTCTATTACGTAAAATGTGTTTAAAAAAACTGGGTAAGTTTCCTATATTCTTCTTATTTCTGGTCAGGGAATTAGATATAAATGAATTATGGAAATTGTAAACAACATTAAAGGCCAATGCATTCAGAGCTTTTTGGAATAAAGTGCAACCAACACTTTAGGTTGAATTAAGAAGAAGAAAACCCGTTCTGCTTGTACATATGAGTTGGGAAATTGTGTTAGATGTAAATATAAACGGAATACAATGATTTGCAAATCCTTTTCAACCCATATTCAGTTGAATGCACTACAAAGACAACATATTTGATGTTCAAACTCATAAACTTTATTTTTTTTTGCAAACAATAATTAACTTGGAATTTCATGGCTGCAACACGTGCCAAAGTAGTTGGGAAAGGGCATGTTCACCACTGTGTTACATCACCTTGTCTTTTAACAACACTCAATAAACGTTTGGGAACTGAGGAAACTAATTGTTGAAGCTTTGAAAGTGGAATTCTTTCCCATTCTAGTTTTATGTAGAGCTTCAGTCGTTCAACAGTCCGATTTCGTATTTTACGCTTCATAATGCGCTGCACATTTTCCATGGGAGACATGTCTGGACTGCAGGCGGTCCAGGAAAGTACATGCGCTCTTTTTTTGCGAAGCCACGCTGTTGTCGCACCTGCTGAATGTGGCTTGGCATTGTCTTGCTGAAATAAGCAGGGGCGTCCATGAAAAAGACAGCGCTTAAATCAATCAATCAATCAATGTTTGTTTATATAGCCCTAAATCACAAATGTCTCAAAGGACTGTACAAACCACTATGACTCCGACATCCTCGGAAGAATGGCAGCATATGTTGTTCCAAAACCTGTATGTACCTTTCAGCATTAATGGTGCCTTCACAGATGTGTAAGTTACCCATGCTTTGGGCACTAATGCACCCCCATACCATCACACATGCTGGATTTTGAACTTTGCGTCGATAACAGTCTGGATGGTTTGCTTCCCCTTTGGTCCGGATAACATGATGTCGAATTTGAAATGTGGACTTGTCAGACCAAAGAACACAGTCCATCTTAGATGATCTCAGGCCCAGGGAAGCCGGCGGCATTTCTGGGTGTTGTTGATAGATGGCTTTCGCTTTGCCTACTAGAGCTTTAACGTTGCACTTACAGATATAGCGACGATCTGTATTTAGTGACAGTGGTTTTCGAAAGTGTTCCTGATCCCATGTGGTGATATCCTTTAGAGATTGATGTCGGTTTATGATACAGTGCCGTCTGAGGGATCAAAGGTCACGGTCATTCAATGTTAGTTTCTGGCCATGCCGCTTACGTGGAGTGATTTCTCCAGATTCTCTGAACCTTTTGATGATTTTATGGACTGTAGATGTTGAAATCCCTAAATTTCTTGCATTTGCACTTTGAGAAATGTTGTTCTTAAACTGTTTGACTATTTGCTTACAAAGGGGTATACCTCGCCCCATCCTTTCCTGTGAAAGACTGGGCATTTTTTGGGAAGCTGTTTTCAATCATGGCACCCACCTGTTCCCAATTAGCCTGCACACCTGTGGGATGTTCCAAATAAGTGTTTGATGAGCATTCCTCAACTTTATCAGTATTTATTGCCACCTTTCCCAACTTCTTTGTCACGTGTTGCTGGCATCAAATTCTAAAGTTAATGATTATTTGCGGAAAAAAACAACATGTTTATCAGTTTGAGCATCAAATATGTTGTCTTTGTAGCATATTCAACTGAATATGGGTTGAAAATGATTTGCAGATAATTGTATTCCGTTTATATTTACATCTAACACAATTTCCCAACTCATATGGAAACAGGGTTTATTTTTTTTTGCAAATAATTAACTTGGAATTTCATGGCTGCAACACGTGCCAAAGTAGTTGGGAAAGGGCATGTTCACCACTGTGTTGCCTCACCTTTTCTTTTAACAACACTCAATAAACGTTTGGGAACTGAGGAAACTAATTGTTGAAGCTTTGAAAGTGGAATTCTTTCCCATTCTTGTTTTATGTAGAGCTTCAGTCGTTCAACAATCCGGGGTCTCCGCTTTCGTATTTAACGCTTCATAATGCGCCACACATTTTTGATGGGAGACAGGTCTGGACTGCAGGCGGGCCAGGAAAGTACCCACACTTTTTTTAACAAAGCCACGCTGTTGTAACATGTGGCTTGGCATTGTCTTGCTGAAATAAGCAGGGGCGTCCATGAAAAAGACGGCGCTTAGATGGCAGCATATGTTGTTCCAAAACCTGTATGTACCTTTCAGCATTAATGGTGCCTTCACAGATGTGTAAGTTACCCATGCTTTGGGCACTAATACACCCCCATACCATCACAGATGCTGGATTTTGAACTTTGCGTCGATAACAGTCTGGATGGTTCGCTTCCCCTTTGGTCCGGATGACATGATGTCGAATTTGAAATGTGGACTTGTCAGACCACAGAACACAGTCCATCTTAGATGATCTCAGGCCCAGAGAAGCCGGCGGCATTTCTGGATGTTGCTGATAAATTACTTTCGCTTTGCCTACTAGAGCTTTAACTTTGCACTTACAGATGTAATGACCAACTGTATTTAGTGGCAGTGGTTTTCGAAAGTGTTCCTGAGCCCATGTGGTGATATCCTTTAGAGATTGATTTCGGTTTATGATACAGTGCCGTCTGAGGGATCAAAGGTCACGGTCAATCAATGTTAGTTTCCGGCCATGCCGCTTACGTGGCGTGATTTCTCCAGATTCTCTGAACATTTTGATGATTTTATGGAGCGTAGATGTTGAAATCCCAAAATTTCTTGCAATTGCACTTTGAGAAACGTCGTTCTTAAACTGTTTGACTATTTGCTCACGCAGTTGTGGACAAAGGGGTGTACCTCGCCCCGTCCTTGCTTGTGAATTACTTAGCATTTCATGGAAGCTGCTTTTATACCCAATCATGGCACCCACCTGTTCCCAATTACCCTGCACACCTGTGGGATGTTCCAAATAAGTGTTTGATGAGCATTCCTCAACTTTATCAGTATTTTTTGCCACCTTTCCCAACTTCTTTGTCACGTGTTGCTGGCATCAAATTCTAAAGTTAATGATTATTTGCAAAAAAAATGTTTATCAGTTTGAACATCAAATATGTTGTCTTTGTAGCATATTCAACTGAATATGGGTTGAAAATGATTTGCAGATAATTGTATTCTGTTTATATTTACATCTAACACAATTTCCCAACTCATATGGAAACAGGGTTTATTTTTTTTTGCAAATAATTAACTTGGAATTTCATGGCTGCAACACGTGCCAAAGTAGTTGGGAAAGGGCATGTTCACCACTGTGTTGCCTCACCTTTTCTTTTAACAACACTCAATAAACGTTTGGGAACTGAGGAAACTAATTGTTGAAGCTTTGAAAGTGGAATTCTTTCCCATTCTTGTTTTATGTAGAGCTTCAGTCGTTCAACAGTCCGGGGTCTCTGCTTTTGTATTTTACGCTTCATAATGCGCCACACATTTTCCATGGGAGACAGGTCTGGAGTGCAGGCGGGCCAGGAAAGTACCCAAACTTTTTTTAACAAAGCCACGCTGTTGTAACATGTGGTTTGGCATTGTCTTGCTGAAATAAGCAGGGGCGTCCATGAAAAAGACGGCGCTTAGATGGCAGCATATGTTGTTCCAAAACCTGTATGTACCTTTCAGCATTAATGGTGCCTTCACAGATGTGTAAGTTACCCATGCCTTGGGCACTAATGCACCCCCATACCATCACACATGCTGGCTTTTCAACTTTGCGTCGATAACAGTCTGGATGGTTCGCTTCCCCTTTGGTCCGGTGTCGAATTTGAAATGTGGACTTGTCAGACCACAGAACACAGTCCATCTTAGATGATCTCAGGCCCAGGGAAGCCGGCGGCATTTCTGGGTGTTGTTGATAAATGGCTTTCGCTTTGCCTATTAGAGCTTTAACTTGCACTTACAGATGTAGCGACGATCTGTATTTAGTGACAGTGGTTTTCGGAAGTATTCCTGAGCCCATGTGGTGATATCCTTTAGAGATTGATTTCGGTTTATGATACAGTGCCGTCTGAGGGATCAAAGGTCACGGTCATTCAATGTTACTTTCTGGCCATGCCGCTTACGTGGAGTGATTTCTCCAGATTTTCTGAATCTTTTGATGATTTCATGGAGCGTAGATGTTGAAATCCCTAAATTTCTTGCAATTTCACTTTGAGAAACGTTGTTCTTAAACTGTTTGACTATTTGCTCACGCAGTTGTGGTGTTGGCTTCTCGCTAATTAATTCCCATAACCTGCGTCTTCCATCTCTTGTATTTCTTAGTTGTTTTTTTCCTTAGCTGCCATTTTGTTACGTACTTTCCGAAACTCGGTGTGTGGCTTGTGCTTACTTACTGGTCATACCAAAAAAAAAAAGGTCAGTGTTTATATAAACCTTATGAGGTTCCACGCAGATACACAAACAAACCTACTCGACATATTTCGCAGCTATAGTGTCCCAAGGAAAGCACCTGTGGTTAAATAAAAACACCAAGTTACGTGTTTGAATGGAGTTTTTGCTCATTTAAGCAAGTGCGGTTTCACGAGTCAGCATTTCACTCCGCACTTGAAGCACAATGACAGTAGCTGCTCTCTTCAAAGGAAACAACTTCTCTTAACCTCCCAGAGTTTGAGCGCAGGCAAGGAAAAAGTCACGGCGTGAGAAAAATGCGGAGATTCTGTCAAGGCAGCAGATGCAATAACGGAGGAGGAACCAATAAGACTCCGGCTTATTAGTGATTCCTAAAGCCCCAAAAAAAGTCTGCGGGCTATAGAGCGTTTTCCGTTCGGGCTCCAGTACTCTGGAATGCCCTCCCGGTAACAGTTTGAGATCCCACCTCAGTAGAAGCATTTAAGTCTCACCTTAAAACTCATTTGTATACTCTAGCCGTTAAATAGACCTCCTTTTTAGACCAGTTGATCTGCCGCTTCTTTTCTTTTTCTCCTCTGTCCCCCCCTTCCCTTGTGGAGGGGGTCCGGTCCGATGACCATGGATGAAGTACTGGCTGTCCAGAGTCGAGACCCAGGATGGACCGCTCGCCTGTGTATCGGTTGGGGACATCTCTACGATGCTGATCCGCCTCCGCTTGGGATGGTTTCCTGTGGACGGGACTCTCGCTGCTGTCTTGGATCCGCTTTGAACTGAACTCTCGCGGCTGTGTTGGAGCCACTATGGATTGAACTTTCACAGTATCATGTTAGACCCGCTCGACATCCATTGCTTTCGGTCCCCTAGAGGGGGGAGGGGGGGGGGGAGTTGCCCCCATCTGAGGTCCTCTCCAAGGTTTCTCATAGTCAGCATTGTCACTGGCGTCCCACTGGGTGTGAGTTTTCCTTGCCCTTTTGTGGGTTCTTCCGAGGATGTCGTAGTCGTAATCCTTTGTGCAGTCCTTTGAGACATTTGTGATTTGGGGCTATATAAATAAACATTGATTGATTGAAAAACCACCACAGAAAGTCCAAACTTTTACCGTCCTCCTCAAAGTTGACGCTCACAGGCTTTTCGGCTTAACAAAGCACATCTGGAACGAGGCCAATGCGGAAGTATGTCTGCATTCGGACCATATCGCAAAGATTTATTTCGAAAGAAAGAAACGTTTACGAGTTAGAGTCATGTCTGGATAAATCAGTGGGATTGAATAAAATGTTCTAAAAGGGAGGAGAACAAGAACAGAGGTGTGTAATGTGGACATATATGCAGTCATGTAAGAAAGCAAAACATCATTTATTACATAAGTTATTACGATAACACATTTTGAGAAAGTGGATAATAATAATAAAGTAAATTAAAGCTGCAAGCAGCGTTGCTCGGGCCCACCTTTGGCTGCTGCCCCCGCGACCCAAACCCGGATAAGCGGTAGAAGCATGGTTAGTAGCTACTATTATTATAGGGTATTGTGTGTAGAATTTTGAGGACAAAAAAGATTTAATTCCTTTTTACATTGTCATTGTCTACTGTTAGCCATAAGTGTCCCAATACTTTTATCCAGTGGTAGTAGCCATCTTGAGACAACAGCAGCGCAGCAGCATCAGCTCAGTTGATCTTTGAAGGGTCGTAAAATCAAAACCGGAGCAGTAATCAAAACTCTCTTCAATGCTTTTAATCAGAAGGGTTTAAACTCTCTCCTGTGCGAGTTTGAAGCCGAAACAACAAACGGGCTCAGAGGAGACAACGTTTGAAGAAAGGTGACGGGTTTTTACAAAACTTTTGTTTTGAAGGGGTAATTGCCAACTTCCTGTTGATTTTTGCTGAAGGATGTTGGTTATTAAAATGTAGGTCTAAGTGAGACCTACATAGAAGTTTTTGTTTCATGTCTCTCCAACATTCCTACCGGAAGTTACAGGCAGTTTTGTTTGTGTTTTCTTCCTAGGAGCAGTTTTTTCTGTGTTTTATTCAAAAATTGCGTTCCAGCGCAATTTTGAGTTTTGTTTTTTTTTTTTGTTTTTTTACTAGATCCTAATTTTTGCCAGTCCTGATGTGTGTGTCAAGTTTGGTGAGTTTTGAAGCATTTTGAGAAGGTCAAAATACAGCGCAAAGAGGCAAAAATAGCATTTTTTAAGGCAAATTTGGCTTTGATGGGGTTTTTGCCAAAATGTTTTTTATTTTTTATGAAAATTATGAAATCTAGGTCTAAGTCAGTCCTACATAGAGGTTTTGGTTTCATGTCTCTACGACATTGTTAACGGAAGTTACAAGCAGTCTGGTTGTTTTTTTTCGTAGGGGGCGCTAGAGCGCATTTTTAAATTTTGGGGTTTGGTTTTTTATTAGATGGCAATTTTCGCCAGTTCTGATGAGTGTGTGAAATTTGGTGAGTTTTGAAGCATGTTCAGGGGGTCAAATTACAGTTCAAAGAGGCGGCGGAATAATAATAATAATTAAAGCTGCAAGCAGCGTTTGTCGGGTCCGCTTTTGGCCGCTGCCAAGCCCTGGTCTAAGTCAGACCTACATAGAGGTCTTTGTTTCATGTCTCTACGACATTCCTAACAGAAGTTACAAGCAGTTTTGTCTGGGTTTTTTCCTAGGGGGCGCTAGAGCGCAATTTTGACTTTTGGGGTTTGGTCTTTTATTAGATGGTAATTTTCACTATTCCTGATGTGTGTGTAAAATTTGGTGAGTTTTGAAGCATGTTAAGGGGGTCAAATTACAGATCGGCGTTTCTGGATGTTGTTGATTAATGGCTTTTGTTTTGCATAGTAGAGCTTTAACTTGCACTTTGAAGCATTTTAAGGGGGTCAAATTACAGCTCAAAGAGGCAAAAATGACATTTTTTAGGAAACTTTGCGCAGGGGTTCTTTGAAGGCACGTAAAATCAAAACCGGAGCAGTAATCAAAACTTTGTTGGATAGTTTTAATCAAAAGGGATCAATCTCTCTCCTGTGCAAGTTTGAAGCCGAAACGACAAACGCACTCGGAGGAGTTTACGTTTGAAAAAGGTGATGGGTTTTTACAAAACTTTTATTTGGAAGGGGTAATTTTTAACTTCCTGTTGATTTTTGCCAAAGGATGTCGATTATCTAAATGTAGGTCTAAGTGAGACCTACATAGAAGTTTTTGTTTCATGTCTTTCCGGCATTCCCACCGAAATTTCTAGTTTTTTTTGTTTTTTTTTCATTAGATCGCAATTTCTGCCAGTCCTGATGTGTGTGCCAAGTTTGGTGAGTTTTGAAGCATTTTAAGGGGGTCAAATTTCAGCTCAAAGAGGCAAAAATTGAATTTTTTGCAAAAATTTTGTTTTGAAGGGTTTTTTTCCAACTTCCTGTTGATTTTTGCCCTAGAAGGTAGAATTATGAAATGTAGGTCTAAGTTAGACCTACGTGACAGTTTTTGTTTCATGTCTGTACGACATTCCTAACGGAAGTTACACGCAGTCTGTTTTTCTTTCCTTCCTAGGGGGCGCTAGCGCGCAATTTAGATTTTTCTGGTTTGGCTGCCTAATAAGTTGGGAAGGCATGCCAGACCGATGTGTGTGTCAAATTTGGTGAGTTTTGAAGCATGTTAAGGGGGTCAAATTACAGCGCATAGGTGCGGAATAATAATAAAACGCACCAGTTTCAATAGGGTCCTTGGCCCAGAGTCCTTTGCCATGGGCCAAGGACCCTAATAATGAAATGGGCCTGGCGGACCCTAATAAAGAATAATAATAAAACGCATGAAAAACAATAGGTCCTTTGGCCATTGCCAAAGGACTCCCTGTGGGAGTCCTTTTGCAATGGGCCATGCGGGCCCTAATAAACATCCATCCATTTCTACCGCTTATTCCCTTTTGGGGTCGCGGGCCCTAATAAACAGAAAACAATTTTTGTAAAATATCATTGGTATGCAGTAATTGTCACATATTGTTGGTGACGAACCCCAAGATGCAGAGAAGGAGGCAGGCATTGCGTAAGAAAACATGATTTAATTAAACACTAAAACAAGAACAAACCAAAAGGGCACCAACAAAAGGCGCGCACGGAGGCGGATAATAAACTTGGCACAGAATAAAAACACCTACTGTGACACGACGGAACTATGACATGAGCAGAGTGAACAGAAGTAGACAAAGACGCGACACAACAATAATCCAGCACTGACTGGAGGACAAAACAGGTCTAAATAGTGCCTGGCTGATTGACACCAGGTGTGGCCAGGTACCAATCAGCCACAGCTGAGGGGACACAGCACTCAGGGAGACAAACAGGAAAGAGAACCAAAAAAAGAGTGCTGACAGGAACTAAAGACAGGAAACAAAGACAAATGCAGAGGAAAAACTAAGACATAGACCAAACTGTCAGGGACAAGCCTGACTGTGATGTAAGAAAACAAAACATAATTTATTAAATACATTTTTACGATAACACATTTTGATAAAGTATATTATAATAATAATGTTAAAGTAAATAATAAATACAAAACTATTTTTGTAAAATATCATTGGTATGCAGTGATGTAAGAAAGCAAAACATAATTATTAAATAAGTTTTTACTATAACACATTTTGATCAAGTATATTATAGTAATAATGTTAAAGTAAATAATAAATAGAAAACTATTTTTGTAAAATATTTTTGGTATGCAGTGATGTAAGAAAGCAAAACATAATTTAATAAATAAGTTATTACGATAACACATTTTCATAAAATGGATTATAGTAATAATGTTAAAGTAAATAATAAATACAAAACTATTTTTGTAAAATTTCATTGGTATGCAGTGATGTAAGAAAGCAAAACATAATTTATTAAATAAGTTTTTACTATAACACATTTTGATATAGTATATTATAATAATGTTAGAATAAATAAATACAAAACTATTTTTGTAAAATTTCATTGGTATGCAGTGATGTAAGAAAGCAAAATATAATTTATTAAATCAGTTTTTATTATAACACATTTTGATAAAGTATATTATAATAATGTTAGAATAAATAAATACAAAACTATTTTTGTAAAATTTCATTGGTATGCAGTGATGTAAGAAAGCAAAACATAATTTATTAAGTTTTTACTATAACACATTTTGACAAAGTATATTATAATAATAATGTTAAAGTAAATAATAAATACAAAACTATTTTTGTAAAATATCATTGGTATGCAGTGATGTAAGAAAGCAAAACATAATTTATTAAGTTTTTACTATAACACATTTTGATAAAGTATATTATAATAATAATGTTGAAGTAAATAATAAATACAAAAGTATTTTTGTAAAATTTCATTGGTATGCAGTGATGTAAGAAAGCAAAACATAATTTATTGAATAAGTTGTTACGATAACACATTTTCATAAAGTGGATTATAATAATAATGTTAAAGTAAATAATAAATACAAAACTGTTTTTGTAAAATATTTTTGGTATGCAGCGATGTAAGAAAGCTAAACATAATTCAATAAATAAGTTATTACGATAACACATTTTCATAAAATGGATTATAGTAATAATGTTAAAGTAAATAATAAATACAAAACTATTTTTGTAAAATTTCATTGGTATGCAGTGATGTAAGAAAGCAAAACATAATTTATTAAATCAGTTTTTGCTATAACACATTTTGATAAAGTATGTTATAATAATAATGTTAAAGTAAATAATAAATACAAAACTGTTTTTGTAAAATATTTTTGGTATGCAGCGATGTAAGAAAGCTAAACATAATTCAATAAATAAGTTATTACGATAACACATTTTCATAAAATGGATTATAGTAATAATGTTAAAGTAAATAATAAATACAAAACTATTTTTGTAAAATATCATTGGTATGCAGTGATGTAAGGAAGCAAAACATAATTTATTAAATCAGTTTTTACTATAACACATTTTGATAAAGTATAGTATAATAATAATGTTAAAGTAAATAACAAAGAGAAAACTATTTTTGTAAAACATTAGTGATGTAAGAAAATAAACAAAATACAAAAAATTAAAATAAACTTAATAATAATAACAAATAGTGGCGACTTGTCCAGGGTGTATCCCGCCTTCCGCCCAATTGCAGTCGCGACCCCATAGGGAATAAGCGGTAGGAAATGGATAGATGGATGGATGGATAATAACAAATAAAGTAATTAATACATACTGTATTTACTTGAATTGCCGCACAACATATAGTATGCGCTTGCCTTGAATTACTGGGGGTCAAACTCGCTTCTCAAAATAATTAGCGCATGCTTAGTATTACCGCCGAGTCAAACCTGTCATCATTTTCAAAATGGAGGAGGCTGATTTCAATTTGAAATCGCATACAGGGAAAAAGATTAAGAGCTATTCAGTAGGATTCAATGTCCACGCTTACATCACACTCAAATTTTTACTGCATGCCTTTGGTAAGTGCCAAAGTGAAAAGAGGTTTTAAAGTAATTAGCGCATGCTTACTTTTACCCCATGCCTTTGGTAAGCGCAGGAGTGAGAAGAGGTTTTAAATTAATTAGCGCCCCGCCGGCAATTCAAGGAAATACGGTATGTATTTTTTAAATATAAAAACTATATTATCACAGGTATGTAAAACTGACTTTGTATGAATTCATTTCCTTGTATAGGCTGAGCAATTATTTGACAAAAAGCACAAAAATGCTGATGACGTTTCATTTCCCACGTTAAAGTGTGTGTGTCGTAAATAACCTCGTGTGTTGTAAGTCAAATGTGTTTTACATGAAAATTAAATTGATACTTCTTTCTCCTAATAATCATATTAATAAATCTTTTTTTTCCACCCCTAGATGCGGATACTCGACAAGTTCCCCATTGAAGGAGGACAGAAGGACCCCAAAAAGAGGATTATTCCTTTTTTGCCAGGTAGGAGAAAACTAAATGTTCTATGGACTTTATTTAGCAGGGCCTCACAAACTTTTTAATTAAAAAAGATTATTAAAATCTTAAAAGTATTTTATATGGCTGCTATTTTTTTAACTACTGCAAAAATGTTAGTCGACACCAAGATTTGATCTGAACTGGCTGTCCGATGTGAATTTAAGGGTGTGTCCTTGGGTTTTAGGGTACACCGGTACTAGTATGGTACTAATGAATCAAAAGCGGTACTATACTATGTTTAAAAAATTACCGCTTCCCCATTCCTTGCCACGTGGTGACATTGCTGGTTTTACGAGCGGAGGAGCATGTTCGGCAGCGCGCACACACAGAGTACTTACAAGCAGACACAGTGTGTAGACAGAAAAGGGAGAACGGACGCATTTTGGTGTAAAAAGTCAAGAAAAATGAAGTTAAGACATCCATCTCCAGTCTGCAGAGTTTTAGCTACTTCTAAATCACTAATCCTGGCCTCCATGGCGACAAATAAAGTATGTTTTTTACAAGTAGCATTATCACTGGAGGACGAGGAATAGCTAAACATGCTTCACTACACACCGTAGGAGGAAACAATAGCTCACCGGCGTCGCAATGTAAACAAATGCCATGGGTGGATCTACACCTGACATCCACTGTAATGATACCAAGTACAGGAGTGTATCGAGTCGATACAACTATGATTACATCAATATTTTTTATCGTCACAAAATCTTTTTTCCTTTAAAAAAAAAAATCCAATTATGTTTATAAAGTCAGTAAATACGTCCCTGGACACATGAGGACTTTGAACATGACCATTGTATGATCCTGTAACTACTTGGTATCGGATCGATACTTTAATGTGTGCTAATGTAAAGTATCAAAGAAGAGAAGTATAAATGATTAATACATTTTAACAGAAGTGTAGATAGAACATGTTAAAACAGAAAACAGCGCAACACCTACCCTTTACATCAATATTTCTTAACCATATTATCATTGGTTTATCAGGTATTATATTTTATTGTACGATCCTGTAACTACTTGGTGTCGGATCGATACCTAAATGTGTGGTATCATCCAAAACTAATGTCAAGTATCAAAGAAGAGAAGAATAAATTATTATTACATTTTAACAGAAGTGTAGATAGAACATGTTAAAACAGAAAACAGTGCGACACCTACCCTTTACATCAATATTTCTTAACCATATTATCATCGGTTTATCAGGTATTATATTTTATTGTACGATCCTGTAACTACTTGGTGTCGGATCGATACCTAAATGTGTGGTATCATCCAAAACTAATGTAAAGTATCAAAGAAGAGAAGAATAAATTATTGATACATTTTAACAGAAGTGTAGATAGAACATGTTAAAACAGAAAACAGTGCGACACCTACCCTTTACATCAGTATTTCTTAACCATATTATTATTGGTTTATCAGGTATTATATTTTATTGTACGATCCTGTAACTACTTGGTGTTGGATCGATACCTAAATGTGCGGTATCATCCAAAACGAATGTCAAGTACCAAAGAAGAGAAGAATAAGTTATTATTACATTTTAACAGAAGTGTAGATTGAACATGTTAAAACAGAAAACAGCGCGACACCTACCCTTTACATCAGTATTTCTTAACCATATTATTATTGGTTTATCAGGTATTATATTTTATTGTATGATCCTGTAACTACTTGGTGTTGGATCGATACCTAAATGTGCGGTATCATCCAAAACGAATGTCAAGTACCAAAGAAGAGAAGAATAAGTTATTATTACATTTTAACAGAAGTGTAGATTGAACATGTTAAAACAGAAAACAGCGCGACACCTACCCTTTACATCAGTATTTCTTAACCATATTATTATTGGTTTATCAGGTATTATATTTTATTGTATGATCCTGTAACTACTTGGTGTTGGATCGATACCTAAATGTGTGGTATCATCCAAAACTAATGTCAAGTATCAAAGAAGAGAAGAATAAGTGATTATTACATTTTAACAGAAGTGTAGATAGAACATGTTAAAACAGAAAACAGTGCGACACCTACCCTTTACATCAGTATTTCTTAACCATATTATCATTGGTGTATCAGGTATTATATTTTATTGTACGATCCTGTAACTACTTGGTGTCGGATCGATGCCTAAATGTGCGGTATCATCCAAAACTAATGTCAAGTATCAAAGAAGAGAAGAATAAGTGATTATTACATTTTAACAGAAGTGTAGATAGAACATGTTAAAACAGAAAACAGCGCGACACCTACCCTTTACATCAGTATTTCTTAACCAAATCATCATTTGTTTATCAGGTATTATATTTTATTGTACGATCCTGTAACTACTTGGTGTTGGATCGATACCTAAATGTGTGGTATCATCCAAAACGAATGTCAAGTATTAAAGAAGAGAAGAATAAGTGATTATTACATTTTAACAGAAGTGTAGATAGAACATGTTCAAACAGAAAATAAGCAGATATTAACAGTAAATGAACCAGTAGATTAAAAAAATATTTTTACAGTTTGTCCCTCATAATGTGTACAAAATAATAGGTGTATAAATGACACAATATGTTACAGCATACGACTAATTAGGAGTCTTTGTTTGTTTACTTATTACTAAAAGACAAGTTGTCTATTTTATTTAAGGACTAAATGACAATAATAAACATATGTTTCATCTACCCTAATATTTTTTTGTTAAAATAAAGCCAATAATTGCATTTTTTTTTGTGGTCCCCTTTATTTAGAAAAGTATCGAAATACATTTTGGTACCGGCACCAATGGGGACAACCCTAGTTGTGGTAGCCCACTAATGACATCATCTTGGCCCAGGAGCCTCTATGGAAGCCCCCTTGGTACAAATAAAACCTAGAATGATTGTGCAAGTGGTGTTTTATTGTTGTGGGAACAATTCTTACAACTCTCTGCATGGCAAGAAGCCATCGTTGCATTGTTGTGTTTACGACTCTCCCTCCCACTGAACCAAAGCATGGTGACTTTGCCACGCAGACCTGGACTCAGCTGGGAGAAAAGTGTCTAATCTGATCAACGGATTCTAGGCCCTCGCAGAAGGAAGTAGTGAAGAGGTCTTTTGTCCGGACAAAATGGAGCGCTAATGTCGGGCTAGAGCTATTTTCATCTCACTCTGCATTGGTTTGACCTAACTCCCATGAACACAACTAACCCGTTAAACCGGGGGTCAGCAACCCGGAGGTCTTTAGTGCCACCCTAATGACTCCCTGGAGCATTTTTAAAAAAGGATTGAAAATGGAAAAAGATGGGGGAGGAAATATTTCTTTTGTTTTAGTATGTTTTTAGTTTGAGGACAAACATGACACAAACAACTGTAAGTTTGTTTACATTTAAAATCTTCCACTCCTTTTTTGTCTAATTTTGTCCACCAAACGTTTAATGCTGTGCGCGAATGTATGCTTCACCGATGACCCTATTTGGCGAACATTGTTTTGGCGGTTCTTGAACTCACCATGGTGTGGACTGTGACGCAACAGTTTGTTTACATTTAAAATCTTCCACTCCTTTTGTCTAATTTTGTCCACCAAACGTTTAATGCTGTGCGCGAATGTATGCTTCACCGATGACACTATTTTTTGAACATCGTTTTGTCCTACTCATTTCTGCGGTTCTTGAACCCACCATTATGTGGACTGTGACGCAACAGTTTGTTTACATGTGAAATCTTCCACTCCATTTTTGTCTCATTTTGTCCACCAAATGTTTTATGCTGTGCGTGAATGTATGCTTCACCGATGACACTATTTGGCGAACATCGTTTTGTCCTACTCATTTTGGCGGTTCTTGAACCCACCATGGTGTGGACTGTGACACAACAGTTTTTTTACATGTGAAATCGTCCACTCCTTTGTCTAATTTTGTCCACCAAACATTTAATGCTGTGCGCGAATGTATGCTTCACCGATGACACTATTTGGCGAACATCGTTTTGTCTTACTCATTTTGGCAGTTCTTGAACTTCCCATGGTGTGGACTGTGACGCAACAGTTTGTTTACATTTAAAATATTCCACTCCTTTTGTCTAATTTTGTCCACCAAACGTTTAATGCTGTGCGCGAATGTATGCTTCACCGATGACCCTATTTGGCGAAAATCGTTTTGTCCTACTCATTTTGGCGGTTCTTGAACTCAACATGGTATGGACTGTGACGCAACAGTTTGTTTACATGTGAAATCTTCCACTCCTTTTTTGTCTCATTTTGTCCACCAAATGTTTCATGCTGTGCGTGAATGTATGCTTCACCGATGACACTATTTGGTGAACATCGTTTTGTCCTACTCATTATGGCGGTTCTTGAACTCACCATGGTATGGACTGTGACGCAACAGTTGGTTTACATGTGAAATCTTCCACTCCTTCTTCGTCTCATTTTGTCCACCAAATATCTTATGCTGTGAGCTAATGTATGCTTCACCAATGACACTATTTTTTGAACATCGTTATGTCCTACTCATTTCTGCAGTTCTTGAAGTTGCCATGGTGTGGACTGTGACGCAACAGTTTGTTTACATGTGAAATCTTCCACTCCTTCTTTGTCTCATTTTGTCCACCAAATGTTTTATGCTGTGCGTGAATGTATGCTTCACCGATGACTCTATTTGGCGAACATCGTTTTGTCCTACTCATTTTGGCGGTTCTTGAACTCACCCCGGTGTGGACTGTGACACAACAGTTTTTTTACATGTGAAATCGTCCACTCCTTTGTCTAATTTTGTCCACCAAACGTTTAATGCTGTGCGCGAATGTATGCTTCACCGATGACACTATTTGGCGAACATCGTTTTGTCTTACTCATTTTGGCAGTTCTTGAACTTCCCATGGTGTGGACTGTGACGCAACAGTTTGTTTACATTTAAAATCTTCCACTCCTTTTGTCTAATTTTGTCCACCAAACGTTTTATGCTGTGCGCGAATGTGTGCTTCACCGATGACCCTATTTGGCGAACATTGTTTTGTCCTACTCATTTTGGCGGTTCTTGAACTCACGCCGGTATGGACTGTGACGCAACAGTTTGTTTAGATGTGAAATCTTCCACTCCTTCTTTGTCTCATTTTGTCCACCAAACGTTTTATTCTGTGCTTCACCGATGACACTATTTGGCGAATATCGTTTTGCCCTACTCATTTTGGCGCTTCTTGAACTCACCCTGGTGTGGACTGTGACACAACTGTTTTTTTACATGTGAAATCGTCCACTCCTTTGTCTAATTTTGTCCACCAAATGTTTAATGCTGTGCACAAATGCATGCTTCACTGGTGACACTATTTGGCGAACATCGTTTTGTCTTACTCATTTTGGCGGTTCTTGAACCCCCCATGGTGTGGACTGTGAAGCAACAGTTTGTTTACATGTGAAATCTTCCACTCCTTTTGTCTAATTTTGTCCACCAAACGTTTTATGCTGTGTGCGAATGTATGCTTCACCGATGACACTATTTGGCGAACATTGTTTTGTCCTACTCATTTTGGCGGTTCTTGAACTCACCATGGTGTGGACTGCGACGCAATAGTTTGTTTACATGAGAAATCTTCCACTCCTTTTTTGTCTCATTTTGTCCACCAAATATCTTATGCTGTGCGCGAATGTATGCTTCACCGATGACACTATTTGGCAATCATCATTTTGTCCTACTCATTTTGGCGGTTCTTGAACTCACCACGGTGTGGACTTTGACGCACCAGTGTGTTTACATGTGAAATCTTCCACTTCTTCTTTGTCTCATTTTGTCCACCAAACGTTTAATGCTGTGCGCGAATGTATGCTTCACCGATGACACTATTTGGTGAACATCGTTTTGTCCTACTCATTTTGGCGGTTCTTGAACTCACCATGGTATGGACTGTGACGCAACAGTTTGTTTACATGTGAAATCTTCCACTCCTTCTTCGTCTCATTTTGTCCACCAAATATCTTATACTGTGCGCGAATGTATGCTTCACCGATGACACTATTTTTTGAACATCGTTTTGTCCTACTCATTTCTGCGGTTCTTGAAGTTGCCATGGTGTGGACTGAGACGCAACAGTTTGTTTACAAGTGAAATCTTCCACTCCTTCTTTGTCTCATTTTGTCCACCAAACGTTTAATGCTGTGCGCGAATGTATGCTTCACCGATGACACTATTTGGCAAACATAATTTTGCCCTACTCATTTCTGCGGTTCTTGAAGTTGCCATGGTGTGGTCTGTGACGCAACAGTTTGTTTACATGCGGAATCTTCCACTCCTTCTTTTTCTAATTTTGTCCACCAAACGTTTAATGCTGTGCGCGAATGCATGCTTCACTGGTGACACTATTTGGCGAACATCGTTTTTGCTTACTCATTTTGGCGGTTCTTGAACTCCCCATGGTGTGGACTGTGAAGCAACAGTTTGTTTACATGTAAAATCTTCCACTCCTTCTTTGTCTCATTTTGTCCAACAAACGTTTCATGCTGTGCGCGAATGTATGCTTCACGGATGACACTATTTGGCGAATATCCTTTTGCCCTACTCATTTTGGCGGTTCTTGAACTCACCATGGGGCGCCATAGCTCGGTTGGTAGAGTGGCCGTGCCAGCAACTTGAGGGTTGCAGGTTCGATTGCCGCTTCTGCCATCCTAGTCACTGCCGTTGTGTCTTTGGGCAAGACACTTGACCCACCTGCTCCCAGTGCCACCCACACTGGTTTAAATGTAACTTAGATATTGGGTTTCACTATGTAAAGCGCTTTGAGTCACTTGAGAAAAGCGCTATATAAATATAATTCACTTCACTTCATGGTGTGGACTGTGACGCAACAGTTTGTTTACATGTGAAATCTTCCACTCCTTCTTTGTTTCATTTTGTCCACCAAACGTTTCATGCTGTGCGCGAATGTATGCTTCACCGATGGCACTATTTGGCGAATATCCTTTTGTCCTACTCATTTTGGCGGTTCTTGAACTCACCATGGTGTGGACTGTGACGCAACAGTTTGTTTACATGTGAAATCTTCCATTCCTTCTTTGTCTCATTTTGTCCACCAAACGTTTTATGCTGTGCGTAAACACACAAAGATGAGCTTTGTTGTTGTTATTGGTGTGCTAATCAGGCATATTTGGTCAGTGCATGACTGCAAGCTAATCCATGCAAACATGCTATTCAGGCAAGCTGTATGTACATATTGCATCATTATGTAGACATATGTGAGCTCATTTAATATCCTTTACTTTTATCTTTTTGTATATCATTTAGTTTTGCGTGTTCATGACACATTTTCTGTATGTTAACTTGGCTGCATTTCTGACAGTTGTTTGTGTGCCATGTTGTTCCAGACCACAGCAAACAGTACCTAGCCTGCAAAGAATGTAATTAATCTATTAAAAGAAGACAGCCAGCCGTTTCCTTTAGCTCAGGCACACACATCTATAGCCTTGGCCGTTAAAAGCCAGTCATTTAGAGAAGTTATCTTACCTTCTGAGAAGTGTTATTAATGTTTTATAATTTTGTAAAAATGTGTTGAATAAATATTGTATCTCCACATTTCTGTCAACGAAGATTTGTGTCAGTCTGCGACACATATTCATTTTAATAGTAGGCTAATATAGCTAATATAGACACTTACGTCTTGTGTTGCATTCATTAAAACACGTATATAAAACTTTTAAAGCGATTTTGATCGTAGGGTATTATCGATAATATAGACCCATCATGTGTTATCTTCATTATAACACTTATATTAAACTTTTGATTGTTAGTAAGCTAATATAACTAATGTAGACACTTACATCATGTGTTGCCTTCATTATAACACTTTTAAAGTCATTTTGATAGTAGGCTAATATAGACACTTACATCATGTGTTGTCTTAATTACAACACTTATAAGACTTTTAAAGTCAGTTTGATAGTAGGCTAATATAGACACTTACATCATGTGTTGTCTTCATTATAACACTTATATAAGACCTTTAAAGTCATTTTCATAGTAGGCTATTATCAATAATATAGACACTTACATCATGTGTTGCCTTCATTCTAACACTTATATAAGACTTTTAAAGTCATGTTGATAGTAGGCTAATATAGCTAAAATAGACACTTACATCATGTGTTGTCTTCATTATAACACTTATATAAGACCTTTAAAGTCATTTTCATAGTAGGCTATTATCAATAATATAGACACTTACATCATGTGTTGCCTTCATTCTAACACTTATATAAGACTTTTAAAGTCATTTTGATAGTAGGCTAATATAGACACTTGCATCATTTGTTGCCTTCATTATAACACTTATATAAGACTTTTAAAGTCATGTTGATAGTAGGCTAATATAGACACTTGCATCATGTGTTGCCTTCATTATAACACTTATATAAGACTTTTAAAGTCATTTTGATAGCAGGCTAATATAGACACTTATATCATGTGTTGTATTCATTATAACACTTTTACAAGACTTTTAAAGTCATTTTCATAGTAGGCTATTATCAATAATATAGACACTTACATCATGTGTTGTCTTCATTATAACACTTATGTAAGACTTTTAAAGTCATGTTGATAGTAGGCTAATGTAGACACTTGCATCATGGGTTGCCTTCATTTTAACACTTATATAAGACTATTAAAGTCATGTTGAAAGTAGGCTGACATAGACACTTGCATCAGGTGTACCTTCATTATAATACTTATATAATAATTTTAATTGCTCATAGGCTAATAATGCTAATATAAACACTTACATTATGTGTTGCCTTCATAATAACACTCATATAAGACTTTTAAAGTCATTTTGTTAGTAGGCTAATGTAGACACTTGCATCATGTGTTGCCTTCATTATAACACTTATATAGGACTTTTAAAGTCATGTTGAAAGTAAGCTGACATAGACACTTGCATCATGTGTTGCCTTCATTATAATACTTATATAATACTTTTAATTGATCATAGGCTAATAATGCTAATATAAACACTTACATTATGTGTTGTCTTCATAAACACACTCTTATAAGACTTTTAAAGTAATTTTGATAGTAGGCTAATATAGACACTTACATCATGTGTTGTCTTCATTATAACACTTGTATAAGACTTTTAAAGTCATGTTGATAGTAGGCTGATATAGAAACTTGCATCATGTGTTGCCTTCATTATAACACTTATATAAGACTTTTAAAGTCATGTTGATAGTAGGCTAATATAGACACTTGCATCATGTGTTGCCTTCATTATAACACTTGTATAAGACTATTAAAGTCATGTTGATAGTAGGCTGATATAAACACTTGCATCATGTGTCGCCTTCATTATAATACTTATATAATACTTTTAATTGATCATAGGCTAATAATGCTAATATAAACACTTACATTATGTGTTGTCTTCATAATAACACTCATATAAGACTTTTAAAGTCATTTTGATAGTAGGCGAATATAGCTAATATAGACACTTACATCATGTGTTGTCTTCATTATAACACTTATATAAGACTTTTAAAGTCATTTTAATAGCAGGCTAATATAGACACTTACATCATGTGTTGTCTTCATTATAACACTTATGTAAGACTTTTAAAGTCATGTTGATAGTAGGCTAATATAGACACTTACATCATGTGTTGTCTTCATTATAACACTTGTATAAGACTTTTAAAGTCATGTTGATAGTAGGCTAATATAGACACTTGCATCATGTGTTGCCTTCATTATAACACTTATATAAGACTTTTAAAGTCATGTTGATAGCAGGCTAATATAGACACTTATATCATGTGTTATCTTCATAAACACACTCTTATAAGACTTTTAAAGTCATTTTGATTGTAGGCTAATATAGACACTTGCATCATGTGTTGCCTTCATTATAACACTTATATAAGACTTTTAAAGTCATTTTCATAGTAGGGTAATATAGACACTTACATCATGTGTTGCCTTCATTATAACACTTATATAAGACTTTTAAAGTCATTTTGATAGTAGGGTAATATAGACACTTACATCATGTGTTGCCTTCATTATAACACTTATATAAGACTTTTAAGGTCATGTTGATAGCAGGCTAATATAGACACTTACATCATGTGTTGCCTTCATTATAACACTTATATAAGACTTTTAAAGTCATTTTGATAGTAGGGTAATATAGACACTTACATCATGTGTTGCTTTCATTATAACACTTATATAAGACTTTTAAAGTCATGTTGATAGCAGGCTAATATAGACACATCATGTGTTGCCTTCATTATAACACTTATATAAGAGTTTTAAAGTCATTTTGATAGCAGGCTAATATAGACACTTACATCATGTGTTGCCTTCATTATAACACTTATATAAGACTTTTAAAGTCATGTTGATAGCAGGCTAATATAGACACTTACATCATGTGTTGCCTTCATTATAACACTTATATAAGACTTTTAAAGTCATGTTGATAGCAGGCTAATATAGACACTTACATCATGTGTTGTCTTCATTATAACACTTATATAAGACTTTTAAAGTCATTTTAATAGTAGGCTAATATAGACACTTACATCATGTGTTGTCTTCATTATAACACTTATGTAAGACTTTTAAAGTCATGTTGATAGTAGGCTAATATAGACACTTACATCATGTGTTGTCTTCATTATAACACTTGTATAAGACTTTTAAAGTCATTTTAATAGTAGGCTAATATAGACACTTACATCATGTGTTGTCTTCATTATAACACTTATATAAGACTTTTAAAGTCATGTTGATAGCAGGCTAATATAGACACATCATGTGTTGCCTTCATTATAACACTTATATAAGAGTTTTAAAGTCATGTTGATAGTAGGCTAATATAGACACTTACATCATGTGTTGCCTTCATTATAACACTTATATAAGACTTTTAAAGTCATGTTGATAGCAGGCTAATATAGACACTTACATCATGTGTTGCCTTCATTATAACACTTATATAAGACTTTTAAAGTCATTTTGATAGCAGGCTAATATAGACACTTACATCATGTGTTGCCTTCATTATAACACTTATATAAGACTTTTAAAGTCATGTTGATAGCAGGCTAATATAGACACTTACATCATGTGTTGTCTTCATTATAACACTTATATAAGACTTTTAAAGTCATTTTAATAGTAGGCTAATATAGACACTTACATCATGTGTTGTCTTCATTATAACACTTATGTAAGACTTTTAAAGTCATGTTGATAGTAGGCTAATATAGACACTTACATCATGTGTTGTCTTCATTATAACACTTGTATAAGACTTTTAAAGTCATGTTGATAGTAGGCTAATATAGACACTTGCATCATGTGTTGCCTTCATTATAACACTTATATAAGACTTTTAAAGTCATGTTGATAGCAGGCTAATATAGACACTTATATCATGTGTTATCTTCATAAACACACTCTTATAAGACTTTTAAAGTCATTTTGATTGTAGGCTAATATAGACACTTGCATCATGTGTTGCCTTCATTATAACACTTATATAAGACTTTTAAAGTCATTTTCATAGTAGGGTAATATAGACACTTACATCATGTGTTGCCTTCATTATAACACTTATATAAGACTTTTAAAGTCATTTTGATAGTAGGGTAATATAGACACTTACATCATGTGTTGCCTTCATTATAACACTTATATAAGACTTTTAAGGTCATGTTGATAGCAGGCTAATATAGACACTTACATCATGTGTTGCCTTCATTATAACACTTATATAAGACTTTTAAAGTCATTTTGATAGTAGGGTAATATAGACACTTACATCATGTGTTGCTTTCATTATAACACTTATATAAGACTTTTAAAGTCATGTTGATAGCAGGCTAATATAGACACATCATGTGTTGCCTTCATTATAACACTTATATAAGAGTTTTAAAGTCATTTTGATAGCAGTCTAATATAGACACTTACATCATGTGTTGCCTTCATTATAACACTTATATAAGACTTTTAAAGTCATGTTGATAGCAGGCTAATATAGACACTTACATCATGTGTTGTCTTCATTATAACACTTATATAAGACTTTTAAAGTCATTTTAATAGCAGGCTAATATAGACACTTACATCATGTGTTGTCTTCATTATAACACTTATGTAAGACTTTTAAAGTCATTTTGATAGCAGGCTAATATAGACACTTACATCATGTGTTGCCTTCATTATAACACTTATATAAGACTTTTAAAGTCATGTTGATAGCAGGCTAATATAGACACTTACATCATGTGTTGTCTTCATTAATAACATTAAAAAGATAATTTTAATTTTTTGCAGCTCCTAACAGATTTGTTTTTTGCATTTTGGGTCCAATATGGCTTTCTTAACATTTTGGGTTGCCGACCCCTGCATCAAACCGACAGTATGTAGACATTTTACATGAATGATCCACTTTAAAAACACCTGGACTTAAGTCATTGCCACAGCAACTTTGGATCGTGACATTTAATGCATGTTTTTTGACGTTATTGTCTGTTTTGAATAACCTGACTATGGATTTGTTGCATTCAAGTGCAATGACCGTGTTGTGTGTCCTACCAGGTAAAGTCTTGTTTCGCCGAAGTCACATCCGAGATGTAGCTGTCAGAAGACTCAAGCACTTGGACAACTACTGCAAAGTAAGACCCAGGTCACACCTCACACACGTTGACACACTCGTCCATTCATTTATTGTCTGCTAACGCAACTAAATGTAACGTTCAGGGTCACCAAATGACCGACGCTGGATGTCAGAGGGACAAGTTATCTCTCTGCGGGGCTTTAGTCGCAGCATTTTTAGGCCGGGCATTTATCTTCCCGTCTCAGGCTGAACAGGAAACCAGCGCTCTATCTGCACTGCTCATTTCCTGTGGGCCAATGTAAATAGGCAGCCTTTGAAGGAAAAGCAAGGAAGTCGGGGAACACTCTGCTTGAAGGCAGAGAGGAATAAGGACCTAGTCACCTGCATGGTTAGGTCAGACAGGAAGTGTTGGGCAGGTGTTTTGTCCGGCCAGTCAGCTTTTTCTCAGTGGCCGAGTGGTTAGAGTGTCCGCCCTGAGTAAGGTAGGTTGTGAGTCATTACCTCCCTGCTTAGCGCTCAGCATCAAGGCTTGGAATTGAGGGTTAAATCACCAAAAATGATTCCAGGGCGTGGCCGCCAGTGCTGCTTACTGCTCCCCTCACCTCCCAGCAGCATGTGTGATGGTATGGGGGTGTATTAGTGGCCAAGGCATGGGTAACTTACACATCTGTGAAGGCACCATTAATGCTGAAAGGTACATACTAGAGATGCGCGGATAGACAATTATATCACCCGCAACCGCATCACTAAAGTCGTCATCCACCCGAACCAACATTTCATCAAAGCCACACCCACCCGTTGTTATATATCTAATATAGACGATGCAAGGCATTAGTGAGGTTAGAAAGTGTAACTCCCTCCAAATAGCACAGACACAATGGCTTTCTTGAACTGATTTATTTGAAGGCTTACTTTCCCTACAAATTCACCGTGAAAACTGTAAAAAATAAAGCAGGTTACAAACGTAAAAAATAATAACATGCACAGCATGTGGATCAAACATGTTACCAAGTAAAATACCAACAAATGACAAATACCCGGAAGTAGCTTCCTTACATCCGTAGACAGACCAAACGTGACCCTTCAAAATAAAAGTATGCCCTCATACTGTTTCAAAGAGTGCTGCTCGTTTTTCGTATGTGGGTAACAACATTGAACTATTTATAAATGGTTGATTTCTATAGGCTAGTAAGGTAAAGTGTTGTACCTGACAAGTTTGGGCTACCTGGCTTCTGCAGGCTTCGTCAGAGGTGTCATTAGCGTGACCTTGTCTGTGACCTGAAAAATTCGATTGTACCATCAAGAGTTGTCAGGTACAAGACTTTACCTACTAGCCTGTATAAATCAACCATTTATAAATACACGTCAGTAGGCTAAATGAACCTCTTCAACGTAACATTTAACTATGTATAATGTAGCGGCTGGCTAAGGGGTGTTAGCCAATGACTTTGGCTGGGGGGCGGGACTTCCGGGAGAGATAGGGAAGTGACGTTATCGACAGGAAGTGAGAGATCGAGTTGTCCCGGGAAAAGCGTTCGAGACATGAGAGCTGTTGTGTGGTTGTATTACATCTTGTGCGATAAAGACAAGACAAACGAATAAGTTTTATGAGCCTACATTCCTGGGATTATTACAATATATATTTCCGAATTGGTTCAACCGCCACCCGCCCGGATCTATTTAAAATCTATTTTTTTCATCATGTCACCCGCCCGACCCGCGGTTTATCCGCAGACTCCGCGGTTGTGACCGCAAATCGCGCATCTCTAGTACATACAGCTTTGGGAGCCGTCCAAGCAATGTGATCATGGACGCCCCTGCTTATTTCAGCAAGACAATGCCAAGCCACGTGCTACAACAGTGTGGCTTCAGAGTAAAAGAGTGCGGGTACTAGACTTGCCTGCCTGTAGTCCCATTGAAAATGTGTGAAGGCTAAAATATGAGGCGGGAGACTGTTGAACAACTTAAGCTGTACAAAGCCCGTTTCCATATGAGTTGGGAAATTGTGTTAAATGTAAATATAAACGGAATACAATGATTTGAAAATCCTTTTCAACCCCAATTGAATGCTCTACAAAGACAAGATATTTGAAGTTCAAACTCCTAAACTTTTTTTTTTTTTTTGCACATAATAATTAATTTAGAATTTCATGGCTGCAACATGTGCCAAAGTAGTTGGGAAAGGGCATGTTCACCACTGTGTTACATCACCTTTTAACAACACTCAATAAACATTTGGGGACTGAGGAAACTAATTGTTGAAGCTTTGAAAGTGGAATTCTTTCCCATTCTTGTTTTATGTAGAGCTTCAGTCGTTCAACAGTCCGGGGTCTCCGCTGTCGTATTTTACGCTTCATAATGCGCCACACATTTTCCATGGGAGACAGGTCTGGACTGCAGGCGGGTCTTTTACTACGAAGCCACACTGTTGTAACACGTGGCTTGGCATTGAAATAAGCAGGGGCGTCCATGATAACGTTGCTTGGATGACAACATATGTTGCTCCAAAACCTGTATGGACCATTCAGCATTAATGGATCCTTCACAGATGTGTAAGTTACCCATGCCTTGGGCACTAATACACCCCCATACCATCACAGATGCTGGCTTTTGAACTTTGCGCCTATAACAATCCGGATGGTTATTTTCCTCTTTGTTCCAGAGGACACCAAATCCACAGTTTCCAAATATAATTTGAATTGTGGACTCGTCAGACCACAGAACACTTTTCATCAGTCCATCATAGATGATCTCGGGCCCACCGAAGCCGGCGGCGTTCCTGGGTGTTGTTGATAAATGAGTTTAAACTTGCACTTACAGATGTAGCGACCAACTGTAGTTACTGACAGGGGTTTTCTGAAGTGTTCCTGAGCCCATGTGGTGATATCCTTTACACACTGATGTCGTTTTTTTGATGCAGTACCGCCCGAGGGATCAAAGGTCCGTAATGTCATGGCTTACGTGCAGTGATTTCTCCAGATTCTCTGAACCTTTTGATGATTTTACAGACCGTAGATGGTAAAATCCCTAAATTCCTTGCAATAGCTCGTTGAGAAATGTTGTTCTAAAACTGTTTGACAATTTGCTTACAAATTGGTGACCCTCAACCCATCCTTGTTTGTGAATGACTTAGCATTTCATCGAAGCTGCTTTTATACCCAATCATGGCACCCACCTGTTCCCAATTAGCCTGCACACCTGTGGGATGTTCCATATAAGTGTTTGATGAGCATTCCTCAACTTTATCAGTATTTATTGCCACCTTTCCCAACTTTTTTGTCATGTGTTGCTGGCATCAAATTCTTAAGTTAATGATTATTCAATAGGCTCAAGGACCCTATTGAAACTGGTGCGTTTTATTCTTTCTTTATTATTATTATTCCGTACCTATGCGCTGTAATTTGACCCCCTTAACATGCTTCAAAACTCACCAAATTTTACACACACGTCAGTAGGGAGCGGCAGCCCAACTTATTAGGCAACCACACCCCAAAAATCAAAATTGCGCGTTAGCGCCCCCTAGGAAAAAAACAAAACAGACTGCTTGTAACTTCCGTTAGCAATGTCGTAGAGACATGAAACAAAAACCTCTATGTAGGGCTGACTTAGACCTAGATTTCATAATTTTACTTTCTAGGGCAAAAGTCAACCAAAATTTTACAAAAACCAATTCAAAGCTAAATTTTCGCAAAAAAATGCAATTTTTGCCTCTTTGAGCTGTAATTTCACCCCCTTAAAATGCTTCAAAACTCAGCAAACTTGGCACACACATCAGGACTGGCGAAAATTGCGATATACTGAAAAAAACAAATCCCAATACTCAAAATGTCGTTATCTCCTCTGAGCGCGTTTGTCGTTTCGGCTTCAAACTCGCACAGGAGAGCGATTGAACCCTTCTGATTAAAAGTATAGAACAGAGTTTTGATTACCTCTCCGGTTTTGATTTTACGCGCCTTCAAAGAACCCCTGCGCAAAGTTACCTAAAAAATGTCATTTTTGCCTCTTTGAGCTGTTTTTTGACCCCTTTAAAATGCTTCAAAGTGTGAGTTAAAGCTCTACTATAAAAAGCGAAAGCCATTTATCAACAACATCCAGAAACGCCGATCTGTAATTTGACCCCCTTACCATGTTTTAAAACTCACCAAATTTTGCACACACATCAGGACTGGCGAAAATTGCCGTCTAATAAAAAACCAAACCCTAAAAATCTAAATTGCGCTCTAGCGCCCCCTAGGAAAAAACCCAGACAAAACTGCATGTAACTTTTGTTAGAAATGTCGTAGAGACATGAAATAAAAACCTCTATGTTGGTCTGACTTAGACCAGGGCTTGAGTAGCGGCGGCAGCAGCCAAAGGCGGACCCGACCAACGCTGCTTGCAGCTTTAATTCATGATTATTTCCAAAAAAGAAAAGCAGTTTCTCAGTGTGAACATGAACTATCTTGTCTTTTCGGTCTATTCAATAGAATATACGTTGAAAAGGATTTGTTGTATTCTCTTTTTATTTACCATTTACACAAGGTGACAACTTCACTGCTTTTGGCTTTTTGTATATCGTGAGGCCCATTGGAAGTTGTTCAAAAGTAATAAAAATGTTTTCACCATCTCCAAGTCCTGACTGTAAATGCAAGCGGACCATAAAAGTTCAACCATCCTTGAATCCTTTTAAAGGTGGTTTCTAGAAGCATGTGTTTACGTGTCCGGCAGCTGCTTCAGACAGACGATTGTTGTTCCACATCGCCCCTCTGGGCTTTATTCACGGTTCGCAAAGCCGCTTCCTTCCCTTCCACATCTCCACCTATCTGACTCACCGTGAACAAACTCCCAACTCATCAGCAGTTTACTCACCACTTCTCAAACTAAAGCCCTTCTTTTAAAGCAGGAGTCACCAACCTTTTTGAAAGCAAGAGATACTTCTTGGGTCCTGATTAATGTGAAGGGCTACCAGTTTGATACACACTTAAATAAATTGCCAGAAATAGCCAATTTGATCAATTCACCGTTAATAGATAAATCTATATATATATATAAAAATGGGTATTTCTGTCTGTCATTCCGTCTTACATTTTTTTTTCCTTTTAAAGAAGGTTTTTTGTAGAGAATAAATGATGAAAAAAAGACTTAATTGAACGTTTTAAAAGAGGAGAAAACACGAAAAAAATGAAAATGAAATTTTGAAACATAGTTTATCTTCAATTTCGACTCTTTGAAATTCAAAATTCAACCGAAAGAAAGAAGAGAAAAACTGGCTAATTCGAATCTTTTTGAAAAAATTAAAAAAATAATTTATGGAACATCATTAGAAATTTTCCCTGATTAAGATTAATTTTAGAATTTTGATGACATGTTTTAAATAGGTTAAAATCCAATCTGCACTTTGTTAGAATATATCACAAATTGGACCAAGCTATATTCATAAAAAATAAAAATCATTATTTCTTCTAGATTTTCCAGACCAAAAATGTTAAAAGAAATTCAAAAGACTTTGAAATAAGATTTAAATGTTATTCTTCAGATTTTCTAGATTTGCCGGAAAAATATTTTTGAATTTTAGTTGAGTATGAATGTTGTCTGTTTATCTGTGTTGGCCCTGCGATGAGGTGGCGACTTGTCCAGGGTGTACCCCGCCTTCCGCCCGATTGTAGCTGAGATAGGCGCCAGCGCCACCCGCGACCCCAAAAGGGAATAAGCGGTAGAAATGGATGGATGGATTCCATCTTACATTTTTTTTTCCTTTTAAAGAAGGTTTTTTGTAGAGAATAAATGATGAAAAAAACACTTAATTGAACGTTTTAAAAGAGGAGAAAACACGAAAAAAATGAAAATGAAATTTTGAAACATAGTTCATCTTCAATTTCGACTCTTTGAAATTCAAAATTTGTTAGAATATATAACAAATTGGACCAAGCTATATTTCTAACAAAGAAAAATCATTATTTCTTCTAGATTTTCCAGACCAAAAATGTTAAAAGAAATTCAAAAGACTTTGAAATAAGATTTAAATTTGATTCTTCAAATTTTCTCGATTTGCCAGAATAATTTTTTTGAATTTTAGTCATAAGTTTGAAGAAATCTTTCACAAATATTCTTTGTCGGAAAAACAGAAGCTAAAATAAAAAATTAAATCAAAATGTATTTTTTATTCTTTACAATAAATAAAATACATTTACTTGAACATTGATTAAAATTGTCAGGAAAGAAGAGGAAGGAATTTAAAAAGGTAAAAAGGTATGTGTTTAAAAATCCTTAAATCATTTTTAAGGTTGTATTTTTTCTCTAAAATTGTATTTCTGAAACTTATAAGAAGCAAAGTAAAAAGATAAATTAATTTATTTCAACAAGTGAAGATCAAGTCTTTAAAATATTTTCTTGGATTTTCTAATTCTTTTTGAGTTTTGTCTCTCTTAGATTTAAAATGTCGAGCAAAGCGAGACCAGCTTGCTAGTAAATAAATACAATTAAAAAAAATAGAGGCAGCTCACTGGTAAGTGCTGCTATTTGAGCTATTTTTAGAACAGGCCAGCGGGTGACTCATCTGGTCCTCACGGGCGACCTGGTGCCCGCGGGCACCTCGTTGGTGACCCCTGGTTTAAAGTTTGAGCAGAAAATGTCGTATTGCTGTTCTGTTCTTGGGTGTTCCAGTTGTTCAAATAGAGAGATAGGAAATAACTTTGCTGAAAGAAGTGGTTCATACAGTTAGAGAAGTTAGAGAAAAACAAAGGAAAATTTCTCTTAAAAATATCACTTTCATCATCTTGTGGAATACAGTCGGACCATGCTTGTGTCTGCAGTGATCACTTTGGAAAATGTTTGAACATTTGACTTACTGTGCTTCTATAAGGTCAGCGCTTAGTAGCGGGAAACATTATTAGTGACAATTCCCTTTCTACACTTTCAATGTATCAATGTCAAAAATTGAGGCAGCTCACTGGTAAGTGCTGCTATTTGAGCTCATTTTAGAACAGGCCAGCGCGCGACTCATCTGGTCCTTTAGGGCTACATGGTGCCCGCGGGCACCGCGTTGGTGACCCCTGGTTTAAAGAACAGACGTAACCTTTTGTTGAGAACACGCGTCAAACACAAGCCTCCCTCCCGCAGGCCCTGATGAAACTTCCCACCCACATTTCCCAAAGCGAAGAGGTTCTGAAATTCTTCGAGACCAAGTCCGAGGACCTCAACCCTCCACCTGAGTGAGTAAACATCAGTGATTAAGTGAATTGTAGACAGTATGTGTGTGCCTGCATGCCCCTGAACCCGATGAAACATGGCGTCCAGGCGGGGGACATCTGCTCCCAGAACAAATGCAATTGGTGGCAAAGTTCAAGCCCCAAGCGCAGACGAGGATCACGCTGTCGTCATTTGTCATTCCCAGTTCAAAGTCCTGAATGGGTGCTGGATCGTGTTTGTTTTAAGTGGCATCCATACCCGTCCATTTGTGCTTATGGAAGCATCACTCACAGGAGTCCACAGGCACCCATTCAAGACACTTCAGACCGTGAATGTTGATGTTGAGATGTCCTGAGTCCTCTCGAGGAGGGACTGTTTCTTGGTCAACACCCAGCAGGCACCAGACATTGAAACAAGGTTGACAACTTGTGGAATTAGGTCCTGATGTTGAGCAACTCAAACATAGCGTCGGAACAACATGCTTTTTGATGATGTTTATTCAATGTTGGGTTGGGACCTTGATTTGACCTTTGAAATTAGGTCATTTCCCAACCAATATTCTACAACACAAACATAACATTGAAACAACAATGTCCGGTTCGGACATTGATTTGACTATTGAAGTGTGGTCATTTTCCAACCAATATTCTACAACACGAATACAACGTTGAAACAACATGCTTTTCAACATTTAATCAATGTTGGGTTCTGACGTTGATTTAACTATTGAAATGTGGTCCTTTCCCAACCAATATTCTACAAATCAAACATAACATTGAAACAACATGCTTTTTCACAACGTTTAATCAATGTCAGGCCTTGACGTTGATTTGACGTTGATTTGACATTGAAATTTGGTCATTTCCCAACCAATATTCTACAACACAAATACAACGTTGAAACAACATGCTTTTTCATAACATTTAATCAATGTTGGGTTCTGACGTTGATATGACCATTGAAATGTGGTCATTTCCCATCCAATATTCTACAACACAAATATAACGTTTAAACAACATATTTTTTGATGTTTAATCAATGTTGGGTGCTGACGTTGATTCGACCATCGAAATGTGGTCATTTCCCAACCAATATTCGACAACAAAACACAACGTTGAAAAAACATGCTTTTTGACAACATTTTATCAATGTCAGGCTTTGAAGTTGATTTGACCATTGAAATTATGTCATTTCCAAACCAATATTCTACAACTCAAACATTACATTGAAACAACATGCTTTTTGTCAACGTTTATTCAATGTCGGGCTCTGACGTTGATTTGACCTTTGACATATGGTCATTTCCCAACCAATATTCTACAACTCAAATACAACGTTGAAACAACATGCTTTTTGACGACGTTTAATCAATGTCGGGTTCTGACGTTGATTTGACCTTTGAATTGTGGTCATTTCCCAACCAATATTCTACAACACTGTGATGAGGTGGCGACTTGTCCAGGGTGTATACCGCCTTCTGCCCGATTGTAGCTGAGATAGGCACCAGCGCCCCTCGCGACCCCAAAAGGGAATAAGCGGTAGAAAATGGATGGATATTCTACAACACAAATACAATGTTGAAACAATATGATTTTTGACAACGTTTAGTCAATGTCAGGTTGTGACGTTGATTTGAGCATTGAAATTTGGTCATTTTCCAACCAATATTCTACAACAAAACACAACGTTGAAAAAACATGCTTTTTGACAACATTTAATCAATGTCAGGCTTTGAAGTTGATTTGACCATTGAAATTTGGTCATTTCCCAACCAATATTCTACAACTCAAACATTACATTGAAACAACATGCTTTTTGTCAACGTTTATTCAATGTCGGGCTCTGACGTTGATTTGACCTTTGAATTGTGGTCATTTCCCAACCAATATTCTACAACACTGCGATGAGGTGGCGACTTGTCCAGGGTGTACACCGCCTTCCGCCCGATTGGCGGTAGAAAATAGATGGATATTCTACAACACAAATACAATGTTGAAACAATATGATTTTTGACAACGTTTAGTCAATGTCGGGTTGTGACGTTGATTTGACCATTGAAATTTTGATCAATTCCCAACCAGTATTTTACAACACAAATACAACGTTAAAACAATATGCTTTATGACAAGGTTTAATCAATGCCGGGCCTTGACGTTGATTTGACTAATGAAATTTTGTCATTTCCCAACCAATATTCTACAACTCAAACATTACATTGAAACAACATGCTTTTTGACAACGTTTATTCAATGTTGGGTTCTGACATAGATTTGACCATTGAATTGTGGTCATTTCCCAACCAATATTCTACAACACAAATACAACGTTGAAACAACATGCTTTTTGACAACGTTTATTCAATGTTGGGTTCTGACATAGATTTGACCATTGAAATATGGTCATTTCCCAACCAATATTCTACAACTCAAACATTACATTGAAACAACATGCTTTTTGACAACGTTTATTCAATGTTGGGTTCTGACATAGATTTGACCATTGAAATATGGTCATTTCCCAACCAATATTCTACAACACAAATACAACGTTGAAACAACATGCTTTTTGACAACATTTATTCAATGTCGGGCCTTGAAGTTGATTTGACTATTGAAATGTGGTCATTTCCCAACCAATATTCTACAAATCAAACATAACATTGAAACAACATGCTTTTTGACAACATTTAATCAATGTCAGGCCTTGACGTTGATTTGAAATTGAAATTTGGTCATTTCCCAACCAATATTCTACAACTCAAATACAACGTTGAAACAACATGCTTTTTGATGTTTAATCAATGTTAGGTTGTGACGTTGAATTTGACCATTGAAGTTTTGATAATTTCCCAACCAATATTCTACAACTCAAACATTACATTGAAACAACATGCTTTTTGACAACGTTTATTCAATGTTGGGTTCTGACATAGATTTGACCATTGAAATATGGTCATTTCCCAACCAATATTCTACAACACAAATACAACGTTGAAACAACATGCTTTTTGACAACGTTTAATCAATGTCGGCCTTGAAGTTGATTTGACCATTGAAATGTGGTCATTTCCCAACCAATATTCTACAACTCAAACATAACATTGAAACAACATGCTTTTTGACAACATTTATTCAATGTCTTGTTCTGACCTTGGTTTGACTGTTGAAATATGGTCATTTCCCAACCAATATTCTACAAATCAAACATAACGTTTAAAACAACATGCTTTTGGACGTTTAATCAATGTCTGGTTCTGGCGTTGATTTGACCATTGAAATGTGGTCATTTCCCAACCAATATTCTACAACACAACTACAACGTTGAAACAACATGCTTTTTGATGTTTAATCAATGTTGGGTTCTGACGTTGATTTGACCATTTTCCAACCAATGTTCTACAACAACAATCGAAACCTCTTTAGTCATCTTTCCAGGACCAGCAGGCCAACCACCTCGTTCTTGTTAATCCCACTTCAAAGTGAACTAGTGACCCGCGGTCTGTGAGACAGTCCAGAACCGTTAACGATGAAGCTCTGGGGGCTAAATGCTTAGAAGTCATCAAAGGAGAGTATTTGTTTTATATTGCTGCCAAAATTCGGAGCAAACCCCTCAAGCGGTAGAAAATGGATGGATGGATGCACTCATCCAATGATGAAATATGCCAACTTTATTGTGAATGTTATCTCTTAACTGTTCCAGTCCTTTGAGACAATTCCTCAGAATTGTCAGTGATTATTCGCACTGGTTACATCAGCAGTTTGAATTCTAAGACATTCTAATACCCTTTTATTTCATTAAGAGGACACAAATAAAAAGTAAAGTACGTTTTAATCCCGTAAATTGTATTTTTTAGATAAATCTAAAAACATTACAGTGGTGGTCAAAAGTGTACATACACTTGTAAAGAACATCATGTCATGGCTGTCTTGAGTTTCCAATCATTTCTACAACTCTTATTTTTTTGTGATAGAGTGATTGGAGCACATTCTTGTTGGACACAAAAAACATTCATGAAGTTTGCTTCTTTTATGAATTTATTATGGCTCTACTGAAAATGTGAGCAAATCTGCAGGGTCAAAAGTATACTGTGAACGACTTTTGCCGTCTTCACTCGGGTTCCATGGACCACTCAGGAAGGACATTGCTTTGAGTAGGTTTGACTTCTTTATTTCTTTCAAATAAAGCTTTGTCTTCGGGTCGGATCGCACCTCTGCACTGCTCGCTCACCGTCCGCTTTTCAGCCGCCGTCGTCCTCGTCTTCTCTTTGCTTCCGCTCCTCGGTCGCTGCTGCGGGCTCTCCTCCTCCTTCTCCCCGATCTCTCCTTCTTCTCCCCTTTTATACATCGTTAGGAGATAAGTTAATTGCGTACTCGTGCGCGAGCCATACACCTGCGCATGATTGCGGCGTCGCTCCCGGCACGCCCCGCCTCCCCGCTCGGCCGCATTCTCCGCCTCCTTGCCGCCATCTTGGGCCGGGCTCCAGCGTGGCCTGCCGCTCCGTCGGACCGTCGGCTCCGCCTCTCCACATATACATACAGCAACTTTCATATTTGCTTATATGTATCTTGGCAAGTTTACCTGCAATAAGGCTCCAATCACTCTATTACAAAAAAATAAGGGTCGTAGAAACGATTGACATGATGTTCTTTACAAGTGTATGCACACTTTTTACCGTGACTACTGTATATGTGTTCTTACCTTTATTTGAGGAGGTCTAAAGACCTTTGTTGTAGGGTTGTCCCGATACCAATGTTTTGGTAGCAGTACTGGTACCAAAATTTATTTTGATGCTTTTTGATACCGGTTAATACCTGTCTAAGTATAAGGGAGCACAAAAAATATAATTATTGGCTTTATTTGAACAAAAACTCTTAGTGTACATGAAACATATGTTTATTATTGTAATTTAGTCCATAAATAAAATAGTGAACATACTGGACAACTTGTCTTTTAGTAGTAAGTAAACAAACAAAGACTCCTAATTAGTCTATGCAATAACATATTGTGTCGTTTATACAACTATTATTGTGTCAACATTATGAGGGACAAACTGTAAAAATGGATTATTCATCTACTTGTTCATTTACTGTTAATATCTGCTTATTTTCTGTTTTAACATGTTCTATCTACACTTCTGTTAAAATGTAATAATCACTTATTCTTCTCTTCTTTGATACTTGACATTAGTTTTGGATGATACCACACATTTAGGTATTGATGCAATTCCAGGTAGTTACAGGATTATACAATAAAATATAATACCTAATAAAGCTATAATAATATGGTTAAGAAATATTGATGTAAAGGGTAGGTGTCACACTGTTTTCTCTTTTAACATGTTCTATCTACACTTCTGTTAAAATGTAATAATTATTTATTCTTCTCTTCTTTGATACTTGACATTAGCTTTGGATGATACCACACATTAAGGTATCGATCCGATACCAAGTAGTTACAGGATCATACAATGAAATATAATACCTAATAAAGCATGAATTGATTAACGTGGACCCCGACTTAAACAAGTTGAAAAACTTATTCGGGTGTTACCATTTAGTGGTCAATTGTACAGAATATGTACTGAACTGTGCAATCTACTAATAAAAGTTTCAATCAATAAAAAAAAAACGCAATTATAATATGGTTAAGAAATATTGATGTAAAGGGTAGGTGTTATGCTGTTGTATGTTTGAACATGTTCTATCTACACTTCTGTTCAAATTCTTGAACTGTTTTTCTTCTTTTCGTTGATACTTGAGATTAGTTTTGGATGATACCACACATTTAGGTATCGATGCGATACCAAGTAGTTACAGGATCATACATCGGTCATATTCAAAGTCCTCATGTGTCCAGGGACATATATATTTATATGCATACATGTATATATTTAAAGAAAAAAACAACTTGTCACTAACATTTTAACTTTTTCACATTATGTTAGTTTTTTAGTGGGTATTTTTTGATAATGTATTTTTTAGAATAAGACTTGCTTCAAAAATGCTTGCTTTTAAGAGATAATGCTCTGTTTTGACCTCAGCTTTACTGAGAACACATGTGGTCTACTGCCATCTAGTGGCCAGCAAAACAATATATATACAGTATGTTAATGCTGTGTTGTCATAAAGTCACTAGAGGGAGCCAAATATTCATTTCTATGTTTATTCTGTATTGCCAAAGATACATACCTCTTAGCCAGGGGTGTCCAAACTTTTTCCACTAAGGGCCTCACACTGAAAAATCCAAGCAAGCTGGGGCTATTTAGATTTTTTTATTTTATTTTAAAAACCAATACAATATATGTATAAAAATATACATTCAGGCCTCCACTCAGGCTTGACAGACACCAAAGGGTTTTTGGTAAAAAAAATATCAAAAATGTGTCATTATTCAGTATTATTATTATTACAGGCTTAAATCTCTAGATTAACATTAAGTCTATCTGTCAATATAACATTTTTAATTTTTTTTATATAGAAAAAACACAAAATATGCAATATTTTCACCAATTAACATTTTTAAGTGGAATATTTTAGATCATATAATAAGTGAAGTGAAGTATATTTATATAGCGCTTTTCTCTAGTGACTCAAAGCCAATATCTAAGTTACATTTAAACCAGTGTGGGTGGCACTGGGAGCAGGTGGGTAAAGTGTCTTGCCCAAAGACACAACGGAAGCGGAAATCGAACCTACAACCCTCAAGTTGCTTACAGGGCCGCTCTACCAACCGAGCGATACCTTTTTAAAATGTCAATAAGTCATAACAACATTGATTTTAATTCATTATTACTTTTTGAGCAATGGCACTTAAAAAAAAATCACACTAAAATTATTGGGGATCCAAAACGGTCCTATTCATTAAAGTGTTAAAAAATAAATTATAGTTATTTTGTTTACTTTTACCACAATAATCTCGAGATCAACTTCAGATCCATCCGTCACTTATAAGTTTGAAACAAAAACATGTGGCAAACACAAAATATGCAGCATTTTACCCCCCAAAATATCTCAAAGGGCAATCTTTAATGTGACGTAATTGGAGCCTTGAATAGGTCAATAATTCATAATGACATTGATTTTAATTCATTGTTTTTCTTTTTAAAGAAAGAAACAGCCTGCATGGCAGCTTTGTGTTATTAGAGTCAAAATTGCAACATTTTCCTGTTAAATTTCACCTGTTTGCTCTTTTATACCACTGTTTATGTTTTGTATTTTTTAATCGTATTTTTAGAATGTCCATCCATCCATCCATCTTCTTCCGCTTATCCGAGGTCGGGTCGCGGGGGCAGCAGCCTAAGCAGGGAAGGCCAGACTTCCCTTTCCCCAGCCACTTCGTCTAGCTCTTCCCGGGGGATCCCGAGGCGTTCCCAGGCCAGCCGGGAGACATAGTCTTCCCAACGTGTCCTGGGTCTTCCCCGTGGCCTCCTACCGGTTGGACGTGCCCTAATTTTTAGAATGTGCCGTTAAAAAATCCTTTCAGCAAAAACATGGCAATATGGCGAAATGATCAAGTATGACACATAGAATGGACCTGTTATCCCCGTTTAAATAGGAAAATCTTATTTCAGTAGGCCTTTAACTGAAGGTTAAATGCCCCTCTTAAAAGGCAGCTATTAAAATATTTAACAGCGTTCGGCCCTCAACTCGCTCGCCGGCCACAGTGCAAAAATTGATGAGTTGTTTAGTTTGAATGTTGACACAAGTGTTTAATGAGCGATGTTCTTAACGAGCTTAAAGCTGAGATTGTTCTACAAAAACTCTTCAGATGGAACATTACAATCCCCTCAAGAGGATAACGCAGCTAATCATTTGGCGCCCGTGCGAGTGTTTTTGTCCGTCTTTGTTATAATTGATTGCAACGAGGTGCGCCGAGCCAGCGTTGCATTCTTTGTGCTCCTCTTGAGAAGACTCTCCTTCCAGCTCCGTGCTCAAGGTCACATGCTTGCTGGGAAGGTCACCTCCTTTATGTCCATCATTCTCCTCCCCAGTTATCATGTAACATTTATATCTCTATTTCACTCTGTCACGGTGAAACTGCTGGATGAGCCAACGGAAACATGTCCACGCCTCAAGCTCATTCAGTTTTTTGTAGGATTGTACAGTATACCGCTACTAGTGTCATGATCCGCTACATCATCCTGTTTAGTATTTGATGTCCTTAGTTCCTGGTGGCACTTTTCTGTTTTGTTTCTGTTGTCATAGTTACGTATTTGTGTCACCTGCCGTTTGTTTTTCACGCACACCTGCTTGTTGATTATCTCCTTATATAAGCCTGCCCTTTTGGTTCGTTCCTTGCAACAGGTGACGTCGCTATTCCGCATTCTGGTACTTACCCTTTTTGAACTGGATTAGCTTCCACGCTATTCCTTCCTTTGTTTATGTCCCTCGCTCACATGCTAGTGCTTTTTGTTCGTTTTATCTATAGTGCCTATGTGCAAGTCTTTTTGTTGTTGAGCAGGTGAAACAAATAAGCAACCATGGTGACAGAACAAACAAGGAAGTGCACAAACAAACTAAAAAATCCACAAAACCTATGATCCGGGTAGCGGATCATGACATGTATAAATGACACAATATGTTACTGCATATGTCAGCAAACTAATTAGGAGTTTTTGTTTGTTTACTTACTACTAAAAAACAAGTTCACTATTTTATGTAAGGACTAAATTACACTAATAAACATAAGTTTCATGTACTCTAAGATTTGTTGTTCAAATAAAGACAATAATGACATTTTTTGTGGCCCCCTTCATGTAGAAAAGTAGCAAAATACACTTTGATACCTTTACCAAAATATAACAACTATATTTTTTTGTTGCTAGCCCGCTCTAATATGAAAGAATGCCTTTTTAATGAAGCCGACCCGGGGCCTTAAATAAGGCTTAAATAAGGATGGTAATCAACAAACACAATATGTTACTGCATACGTCAGCAGACTAAATAGGAGTCTTTGTTAGTTTACTTACTACTAAAAGACAAGTTCACAATTTTATTTAAGGACTAAATTACACTAATAAACATAAATTTCATTTACGCTAATATTTGTTGTTCAAATAAAGACAATAATGACATTTTTTGTGGCCCCCTTTATGTAGAAAAGTGTCAAAAAGTCGCAAAATACACTTTGGTACCTTTACCAAAATATAACAAGTATATTTTTTTGTTGCTAGCCCGCTCTAATATGAAAGAATGCCTTTTTAATGAAGCCGAGCCGGGGCCTTAAATAAGGCTTAAATAAGGATAGTAATCAACAAAGAGGTGTGAGTCTGAAAACAAGGAGCAGGTGAAACAAATAAGCAACCATGGTGACAGAACAAACAAGGAAGTGCACAAACAAACTCAAAAATCCACAAAACCTATGATCCGGGTAGTGGATCATGACATGTATAAATGACACAATATGTTACTGCATATGTCAGCAAACTAATTAGGAGTTTTTGTTTGTTTACTTACTACTAAAAGACAAGTTTACTATTTTATTTAAGGACTAAATTACACTAATAAACATAAGTTTCATGTACTCTAAGATTTGTTGTTCAAATAAAGACAATAATGCCATTTTTTGTGGCCCCCTTTATGTAGAAAAGTAGCAAAATACACTTTGATACCTTTACCAAAATATAACAAGTATATGTTTTTGTTGCTAGCCCGCTCTAATATGAAAGAATGCCTTTTTAATGAAGCCGACCCGGGGCCTTAAATAAGGCTTAAATTAGGATGGTAATCAACAAACACAATATGTTACTGCATACGTCAGCAGACTAATTAGGAGTCTTTGTTTGTTTACTTACTACTAAAAGACAAGTTGTGTATTTTATTTAAGGCCTAATTTACACTAATAAACATAAGTTTCATTTACGCTAAGATTTGTTGTTCAAATAAAGACAATAATGACATTTTTTGTGGCCCCCTTGATGTAGAAAAGTATCAAAAAGTAGCAAAATACACTTTGGTACCTTTACCAAAATATAACAAGTATATTTTTTTGTTGCTAGCCCGCTCTAATATGAAAGAATGCCTTTTTAATGAAGCCGACCCGGGGCCTTAAATAAGGCTTAAATAAGGATGGTAATCAACAAACAGGTGTGAGTCCGGAAACAAGGAGCAGGTGGAACAAATAAGCAACCATGGTGACAGAAAAAAAAAGGAAGTGCACAAACAAACTCAAAAATCCACAAAACCTATGATCCGGGTAGCGGATCATGACATGTTAAATGACACAATATGTTACTGCATATGTCAGCAAACTAATTAGGAGTTTTTGTTTGTTTACTTACTACTAAAAGGCAAGTTCACTATTTTATTTAAGGACTAAATTACACTAATAAACATAAGTTTCATGTACTGTAAGATTTGTTGTTCAAATAAAGACAATAATTAAATTTTTTGTGGCCCCCTTTATGTTGAAAAGTAGCAAAATACACTTTGATACCTTTAACAAAATATAACAACTATATTTTTTTGTTGCTAGCCCGCTCTAATATGAAAGAATGCCTTTTTAATGAAGCCGACCCGGGGCCTTAAATAAGGCTTAAATTAGGATGGTAATCAACAAACACAATATGTTACTGCATACGTCAGCAGACTAATTAGGAGTCTTTGTTTGTTTACTTACTACTAAAAGACAAGTTGTGTATTTTATTTAAGGCCTAATTTACACTAATAAACATAAGTTTCATTTACGCTAAGATTTGTTGTTCAAATAAAGACAATAATGACATTTTTTGTGGCCCCCTTGATGTAGAAAAGTATCAAAAAGTAGCAAAATACACTTTGGTACCTTTACCAAAATATAACAAGTATATTTTTTTGTTGCTAGCCCGCTCTAATATGAAAGAATGCCTTTTTAATGAAGCCGACCCGGGGCCTTAAATGAGGCTTAAATAAGGATGGTAATCAACAAACAGGTGTGAGTCCGGAAACAAGGAGCAGGTGGAACAAATAAGCAACCATGGTGACAGAAAAAAAAAGGAAGTGCACAAACAAACTCAAAAATCCACAAAACCTATGATCCGGGTAGTGGATCATGACATGTTAAATGACACAATATGTTACTGCATATGTCAGCAAAATAATTAGGAGTTTTTGTTTGTTTACTTACTACTAAAAGGCAAGTTCACTATTTTATTTAAGGACTAAATTACACTAATAAACATAAGTTTCATGTACTCTAAGATTTGTTGTTCAAATAAAGACAATAATGACATTTTTTGTGGCCCCCTTTATGTAGAAAAGTGTCAAAAAGCCACAAAATACACTTTGGGACCTTTACCAAAATATAACAAGTATATTTTTTTTGTTGCTAGCCCGCTCTAATATGAACAAATTCCTTTTTAATGAAGCCGACCCCGGGGCCCTTATCTACTTAATAGTTGTCATGGGGAATGTCTCCTAAGGGACGGAGTCCAGAATCAGCCAGGACGTCTGCCAAGACCTGATCCAAACACATGCATCCACTTCAACCTTTGGATTTGGCTCTGCTTGCCTCCTTTTTGATGGATGCACATTATTTTTCAAGCGCTCCAGCATAAAATCATCAACAAAAAAGTAAATATTTCTCCCTGTTCAAAGCCAGCGTGCGTTGAAGAGCGACAGAGTTGAATGTTGTTATCCAAACACGCTCGGGTGCTGCTGCAGAACCCAGGTGTCCACTCTCATCAGCGTCAGTCCTCAGCCTCTCTGCAAGCACCAGTCCTCTGTTTACACTCATTCCCATCAAAATGTTGACGGGCGCACAAACGGCATAAGTGAAGTGGAGTGAATTATATTTATATAGCGCTTTTCTCAAGTGACTCAAAGCGCTTTACATAGTGAAACCCAATATCTAAGTTACATTGAAACCAGTGTGGGTGGCACTGGGAGCAGGTGGGTAAAGTGTCTTGCCCAAGGACACAACGGCAGTGACTAGGATGGCACGAGCGGGAATCGAACCTGCAACCCTCAAGTTGCTGGCACGGCCACTCTACCAACCGAGCTATGTGGGTGTGGAGTGTTTCCAGAGCGTGAAGTGTGGGTGTCAGGGACACATGCGGAAGGAGATTTTTTACGACAAAAGTTCTAAAGCTTATATTGTAGGTTGTTTTTTTGTTTATTTACCCTTCGCGTTCATATTTTACTGTTTGTTGCATTTTTGTTGTGTTTCGCTCGATTGTAAAATACGTGGATGGAGTGTTTTATCCTTCATAGTTAAAATTGTAAATCCCGCATTCTTTATTTTCATGTACATTCTGGGTGTCGCACTCAGTAAAAAATGTTTTACATTTCATTCCATTTTATCAATCAATCAATCAACCAATCAATGTTTATTTATATAGCCCCAAATCACAAATGTCTCAAAGGACTGCACAAATCATTACGACTACAACATCCTCGGAAGAACCCACAAAAGGGCAAGGAAAACTCACACCCAGTGGGCAGGGATAATTCACACCCAGTGGGACGCCAGTGACAATGCTGACTATGAGAAACCTTGGAGAGGACCTCAGATGTGGGCAACCCCCTCCCCTCTAGGGGACCGAAAGCAATGGATGTCGAGCGGGTCTAACATGATACTGTGAAAGTTCAATCCATAGTGGCTCCAACACAGCCGCGAGAGTTCAGTTCAAAGCGGATCCAAGACAGCAGCGAGAGTCCCGTCCACAGGAAACCATCCCAAGCGGAGGCGGATCACCAGCGTAGAGATGTCCCCAACCCATACACAGGCGAGCGGTCCATCCTGGGTCCCGACGAGCGGTCCATCCTGGGTCTCGACTCTGGACAGCCAGTACTTCATCCATGGTCATCGGACCGGACCCCCTCCACAAGGGAGGGGGGACATAGGAGAAAAAAGAAAAGAAACGGCAGATCAACTGGTCTAAAAAGGAGGTCTATTTAAAGGCTAGAGTATACAAATGAGTTTTAAGGTGAGACTTAAATGCTTCTACTGAGGTAGCATCTCGAACTGTTACCGGGAGGGCATTCCAGAGTACTGGAGCCCGAACGGAAAACGCTCTATAGCCCGTAGACTTTTTTTGGGCTCTAGGAATCACTAATAAGCCGGAGTCTTTTGAACGCATATTTCTTGCCGGGACATATGGTACAATACAATCGGCAAGATAGGCTGGAGCTAGACCGTGTAGTATTTTATACGTAAGTAGTAAAATACTACCTCTAAAGGCTTAGTGGCCACATGCGTGGACAGCACCTTTTAGCTCTTATTTCCAAAATTGTGTACACTACTGAATTGGGGGTCTTATGGCCGCTTATGTGGACACTTATACTGCCATCTGGTGGTGTCAGAAGACTATAACATACAATGGAATTTGGGGGAAAAAAAGTGTAAAAATAAAAATGAGCATGTCATGAAGTACACGTTTGTGTACTTATGGACTAAGAACATCATATAAAAAGATGATTCTTAGTTTTGATTCTAATTAGGGTCGAATCAGCCCAAATAGCAAAGAGAAATAAAGCACGCATGTAAACCAACAGCTAGTGCCTTAAGAGGTTTTAAATTAAGGGGGTCCGTCATAATGTTTTTAGCATTCAATCGGACATTATAGTGAGTTTTTTTAATAGTGATCCTAAAAATAGATATAAAGTAGCAATGATTGTCACACACACACACTTAAACATATCATTTTAATATTATTACAGTCAAAATGTTTGACTTCTGCAACTGAAAAAAAGCGCGTTTTCCCTATTTTGATTAAATGTGTCCAAATTGTCATGAAATCTCATGAATGATATTATTACAAAAGCCAAAAGCAGTGAAGTTGTCACGTTGTGTAAATGGTAAATACCAACCTTTTTGAGCTACTTCTTGGGTACTAATTAATGCGAAGGGCTACCAGTTTGATACACACTAAAATAAATGGCCAGAAATAGCCAATTTGCTCAATTTACCTTTATCTCTGTTATTATTAATAATTAATGATATTTATCTTTGTGGAAACACTGATCATCTTAAAGGGGAACATTATCACCAGACCTATGTAAGCGTCAATATATACCTTGATGGTGCAGAAAAAAGACCATCTATTTTTTTAACCGATTTCCGAACTCTAAATGGGTGAATTTTGGCGAATTAAACGCCTTTCTGTTTATCGCGCTGGAAGCGATGACGTCAGAATGTGACGTCGCCGAGGTAACACACCCGCCATTTTCATTTTCAACACATTACAAACACCGGGTCTCAGCTCTGTTATTTTCCGTTTTTTGGACTATTTTTTGGAACCTTGGAGACATCAAGCCTCGTCGGTGTTTTGTCGGAGGGTGTAACAACACTAACAGGGAGGGATTCAAGTTGCACCACTGGCCCGAAGATGCCAAAGTGTCTGCCGCCAGACCCCCATTGAATGTGCCGGAGTGTCTCCACATTTTACCGGCGATGCTAAGGCAGACATGGCACAGAGATGTATGGATAACCTGCAGATGCATTTGCAACGATAGTCAACGAAATCACAAAGGTGAGTTTTGTTGATTTTGACTACCAGCTAATCGACGCTAACATGCTACGCTAATCGATGCTAACATGCTATTTACCGACAGTGCTAAAGCAGACATGGTACAGAGATGTATGGATAACCTGTAGATGCATTTGCAACTATATTACGTTTCCTTCCACACACATTTAATGCAAAACAAACACTTACCAATCGACGGATTTAAGTTGCTCCAGTGTCAAAAGATGCGAAAGTCCTGATTGTTTGGTCCGCACATTTTACCGGCGATGCTAACGCAGCTATTCGGCCATGCTATGGCTATGAATAGCGTCAATAGCTTCAGTTTCTTCTTCACTATTTTCATACTCCAGCCATCTGTTTCAAAACATGCGTAATCTGTTGAATCGCTTAAATCGCTGAAATCCGAGTTTGAATCCGAGCTAATGTCGCTATATCTTGCTGTGGTATTCCCATTGTTTGTTTACATTGGCAGCACTGTGTGACGTCACAGGGAAATGGCCAGTGTCTTCACAGGGAGCTGAAAATAAGGCACTTTAAAGCTTTATTTAGTGATATTCTGAGACCGGTAACATTTTGAAAAAAACTTCAAAAAATACTGATTTTTATTGTTTTTAACCCTTTTGAAATTGTGATAATGTTCCCCTTTAATGATTTCTCACAATAAACATATATTTTTGATGACATGTTTTAAATAGGTTAAAATCCAATCTGCACTTTGTTAGAATATATAACAAATTGGACCAAGCTATATTTCTTACAAAGACAAATGATTATTTCTTCTAGATTTTACAGAACAACGTTTTTAAAATAAATTCAAAATACTTTGAATAAGATTTAAATTTGATTCTACAGATTTTTTTTACAGAAGGTTTTTTGTAGAGAATAAATGATGAAAAAAAACACTTAATAGAACAGTTTAAAAGAGGAGAAAACACGAAAAAAATGAAAATTTGATTTTGAAACATAGTTTATCTTCAATTTCGACTCTTTAAAATTCAAAATTCAACCGAAAAAAATTAGGAGAAAAACTAGCTAATTCGAATCTTTTTGAAAAAAAAAAAAAAGTAGTAATTTTTCCTGATTAACATTAATTTTAAAAATCTGATGACATGTTTTAAATAGGTTAAAATTCACTTTGAAATAAGATTTAAATTTGATTCTACAGATTTTCTAGTTGTGCCAGAATATTTTTTTTCAATTTTAATCATAATAAGTGTGAAGACATATTTCACAAATATTCTTCGTCGAAAACACAGAAGCTAAAATGAAGAATTAAATTAAAATGTATTTATTAGTCTTTACAATAAAAACAATACATTTACTTGAACATTGATTTAAATTGTCAGGAAAGAAGAGGAACGAATGTAAAAGGTAAAAATTTATGTGTTTAAAAATCCTAAAATAATTTTTAAGGTTGTATTTTTTCTCTAAAATTGTCTTTCTGAAAGTTATAAGAAGCAAAGTAAAAAAATTAATGTATTTAAACAAGTGAAGACCAAGTCTTTAAAAGATTTTCTTGGATTTTCAAATTCTATTTGAGTTTTGTCCCTCTTAGAATTAAAAATGTCGAGCAAAGCGAGACCAGCTTGCTAGTAAATAAATACAATATAAAAAATAGAGGCAGCTCACTGGTAAGTGCTGCTATTTGAGCTATTTTTAGAACAGGCCAGCGGGCGACTCATCTGGTCCTTACGGGCGACCTGGTGCCCGCGGGCAAAGCGTTGGTGACCACGGGTCAAGAATTTGAGCAGAAAATGTCCTCTTGCTCTCCTGTTCTTGGGTGTTCCAGTTGTTCAAATAGAGAGATAGGAAGTAACTTTGCTGAAAGAAGTGGTTCATACAGTTAAAGGGAACATTATCACAATTTGGAAAAGGGTTAAAAACAATAAAAATCAGTTCCCAGTGGCTTGTTGTATTTTTTGAAGTTTTCTTCAAAATTTTACCGGTCTCGGAATATCCCTAAATAAAGCTTTAAAGTGTCTTATTTTCGCTATCTTCGAAACCACTGTCTATTTCCCTGTGACGTCACACAGTGCTGCCAATGTAAACAAACAATGGGAATACCACAGCAAGATATAGCGACATTAGCTCGGATTCAAACTCGGATTTTCAGCGACTTAAGCGATTCGACAGATTACGCATGTATTGAAACAGATGGTTGGAGTATGAAAGTATTGAAGAAGAAACTGAAGCTATTGACGCTATTCATAGCCATAGCATGGCCGAAGTAGCTGCGTTAGCATCGGCTGGTAAAATGTGCGGACCAAACGATCAGGACTTTCACATCTTTTGACACTGGAGCAACTTAAATCCGTCGATTGGTAAGTGTTTGTTTTGCATTAAATGTGGGTGGAAGGAAACGTAATATAGTTGCAAATGCATCTACAGGTTATCCATACATCTCTGTGCCATGTCTGCTTTAGCACCGCCGGTAAATAGCATGTTAGCATCGATTAGCGTAGCATGTTAGCATCGATTAGCTGGCAGTCAACGTCAACAAAACTCACCTTTGTGATTTCGTTGACTATCGTTGCAAATGCATTTGCAGGTTATCCATACATCTCTGTACCATGTCTGCTTTAGCACCGCCGATAAATAGCATGTTAGCATCAATTAGCGTAGTATGTTAGCATCGATTAGCTGGCAGTCAACATCAACAAAACTCACCTTTGTGATTCGTTGACTTTATAGTTGCAAATGCATCTGCAGGTTATCCTTACATCTCTGTACCATGTCTGCTTTAGCATCGGCGATAAATAGCATGTTAGCATCGATTAGCGTAGCATGTTAGCATCGATTAGCTGGCAGTCAACATCAACAAAACTCACCTTTGTGATTTCGTTGACTATCGTTGCAAATGCATTTGCAGGTTATCCATACATCTCTGTGCCATGTCTGCTTTAGCACCGCCGATAAATAGCATGTTAGCATCGATTAGCTGGCAGTCAACATCAACAAAACTCACGTTTGTGATTTCGTTGACTATCGTTGCAAATGCATTTGCAGGTTATCCATACATCTCTGTGCCATGTCTGCTTTAGCACCGCCGATAAATAGCATGTTAGCATCGATTAGCTGGCAGTCAACATCAACAAAACTTACGTTTGTGATTTCGTTGACTATCGTTGCAAATGCATCTGCAGGTTATCCATACATCTCTGTGCCATGTCTGTCTTAGCATCGCCGGTCAAATGTGGAGACACTCCAGCACATTCAATGGGGGTCTGGCGGCAGACACTTTGGCATTTTCGGGCCAGTGGTGCAACTTGAATCCCTCCCTGTTAGTGTTGTTACACCCTCTGACAACACACCGACGAGGCATGATGTCTCCAAGGTTCCAAAAAATAGTCCAAAAAACGGATAATAACAGAGCTGAGACCCGGTGTTTGTAATGTGTTGAAAATGAAAATGGTGGGTGTGTTACCTCGGTGACGTCACATTCTGACGTCATCGCCTCCAGCGCGATAAACAGAAAGGCGTTTAATTCGCCAAAATTCACCCATTTAGAGTTGGGAAATCGGTTAAAAAAATAGATGGTCTTTTTTCTGCACCATCAAGGTATATATTGACGCTTACATAGGTCTGGTGATAATGTTCCCTTTT
>NC_084619.1:65875572-66058072 GCF_033978795.1 Nerophis ophidion | reverse complement strand
CTTATCGTGTCAAGATTTATCCGAGAGCCTGATGCAGTCATCAAAAGAGCCACATCTGGCTCGCGAGCCATAGGTTCCCTACCCCTGCCGTAGATCATGAGTGTCTCAAAGGGCTGCACAAGCCACAACCACATCCTCGGTTCAGATCCCACATCAGGGCAAGGAAAAACTCAACCCATCCGTAGAGATTATACATATTTAACGATCATACACATTTTCACAAGAAAATAAAAGAAAAAGAATGACCGAAAAAGGAATATACCTATGCCTTCACTGAAAATAAGATTACCTGGATCATCAACGTATATTTTATAATTTTCAATAATTTCACTTTTCAAGGTTTTCTTAAACCTTAACAAAGATCTACATGTCTCCAACTTATCACTGAGCTTGTTCCACCATTTAACTCCTAAAACTGAAATACATTTATATTTTATATAAATTCTTACTTGACCTATTTCCATCCATCCATTTTCTACCGCTTGTCCCTTTTGGGGTCGCAGGGGGTGCTGGAGCCTTTTTCAGCTGCATTCAGGCGGAAGGCAGCGTACACCCTGGACAAGTTGCCCCCCTCATCGCAGCGCCAACACAGATAGTGTCAGAGTGTTTTGTTGACGAACCCCAAGATGCAGAGATGGAGGCAGGCATGGAGTGAGAAAACATGATTTAATAAAGATACTAAGACAAAATCAAACAAAAGGGTACTAACACAAAGCGCGCACATGGGCGGATAACAAACGATGGGTCTTTAGCATAGAAGCTAGCAAGAAACAAAAAAGGGAAGCTAGCGGTTAGCAAACAGGAAAACAGAAGTCGTTACTTGTAGAGTGAAAACAAAAACAAAAGCAGGGAACAAAAGACAGTAAGTTACAAACAAACGAATGTAGCACTGACTGGAAGACAAAGTGGGTACAATTAGGAGCGGGCTGATTGACTACAGGTGTGGCCAGGTGACAATCAGCCGCCAATGAGTTGACAACAGCACACAGGGAGACAAACAGGAAGCTGAAGCAAAATAAGAGCACTTGACAGGAACTAAAGACAGGAGATAGGAAACAGACAAATGCAGAGGAAAAAACTAAAACATAGACAAACTAACAGGGGAAAGCCTGACAGATAGACCTATTTAAAAAATCAATATCCCCCCGTAAATGATAGTTTTCTCCTCTTAGTTTAAGTTATCTAAGAATACAAGCTGTAGGTCTGTTGTTATTTACTCCAAACATCATTTCCATTGCTTTTAAAAACACAATATCTGAACATTTGAAGGATACACGGATTTGCAAATCATTGTATTCCGTTTATATTTACATATAACACCATTTCCTAACTCGTATGGAAACGGGGTTTGTAGATTTCAGTTTTTGCAGTGTGGATTCTGACTTTCAACATGCCTTGGGCACTAATACACCCCCATACCATCACACATGCTGCGTTTTACATTTTGACCCTAGAACAGTCTGAATGGTTCCATTCCTCTTTGGACTGGAGAACACGCCGTCCGCAGTTTCCAAAAACAATTTGAAATGTGGACTCGTCAGACCACGGAACACTTTTCCACTTTGCATCAGTCCATCTTAGATGAGCTCGGGCCCAGCGAAGCCGGCAACCTTTCTGGGTGTTGTTGATAAATGGCTTTGGCTTTGCCTAGTAGAGTTTTAACTTGCACTTACAGATGTAGCGACCAACTGTAGTTACTGACAGTGGTTTTCTGAAATGTTCTTGAGCCCATGTGGTGATATCCTTTACACGCCGATGTGGCTTTTTGATGCCTGAGGGATCCGAGGTGCGTAATATCATGGCTTACGTGCAGTGATTTCTCCAGATATTCTGAACCTTTTGATGATATTACGGAGCGTAGATGGTGAAATCCCTAAATTCCTTGCAATAGCTGGTTGAGAAATGTTGTTCTTGAACAACTTGCTCAGGCATTTGTTGACAAAGTGGTGACCCTCTGCCCCGTCCTTGTTTGTGAACAAGTGAGCATTTCATGGAAGCTGCTTTTATACCCAAACCTGTTCCCAATTAGCTTGTTCACTCATCAATCAATCAATCAATGTTTATTTATATAGCCCCAAATCACAAATGTCTCAAAGGACTGCACAAATCATTACGACTACGACATCCTCGGAAGAACCCACAAAAGGGCAAGGAAAACTCACACCCAGTGGGACGCCAGTGACAATGATGACTATGAGAAACCTTGGAGAGGACCTCAGATGTGGGCAACCCCCCCCCTCTAGGGGACCGAAGGCAATGGATGTCGAGCGGGTCTAACATGATACTGTGAAAGTTCAATCCATAGGGGCTCCAACACAGCCGCAAGAGTTCAGTTCAAAGCGGATCCAAGACAGCAGCGAGAGTCCCGTCCACAGGAAACCATCCCAAGCGGAGGGGGATCAGCAGCGTAGAGATGTCCCCAACCGATACACAGGCGAGCGGTCCATCCTGGGTCCCAACGAGCGGTTCATCCTGGGTCTCGACTCTGGACAGCCAGTACTTCATCCATGGTCATTGGACCGGACCCCCTCCACAAGGGAGGGGGGGACATAGGAGAAAAAAAAGAAGAAGCGGCAGATCAACTGGTCTAAAAAGGAGGTCTATTTAAAGGCTAGCGTATACAGATGAGTTTTAAGGTGAGACTTAAATGCTTCTACTGAGGTAGCATCCCGAACTGTTACCGGGAGGGCATTCCAGAGTACTGGAGCCCGAACGGAAAACGCTCTATAGCCCGCAGACTTTTTTTGGGCTCTAGGAATCACTAATAAGCCGGAGTCTTTCAAACGCAGATTTCTTGCTGGGACATATGGTACAATACAATCGGCAAGATAGGATGGAGCTAGACCGTGTAGTATTTTATACGTAAGTAGTAAAACCTTAAAGTCACATCTTAAGTGCACAGGAAGCCAGTGCAGGTGAGCCAGTACAGGCGTAATGTGATCAAACTTTCTTGTTCTTGTCAAAAGTCTAGCAGCCGCATTTTGTACCAACTGTAATCTTTTAATGCTAGACATGGGGAGACCCGAAAATAATACGTTACAGTAGTCAAGACGAGACGTAACAAACGCATGGATAATGATCTCGGCGTCTTTAGTGGACAAAATGGAGCGAATTTTAGCGATATTACGGAGATGAAAGAAGGCCGTTTTAGTAACGCTTTTAATGTGTGACTCAAAGGAGAGAGTTGGGTCGAAGATAATACCCAGATTCTTTACAGAGTCACCTTGTTTTATCATTTGGTTGTCAAATGTTAAAGTTGTATTATTAAATAGTGGTCGGTGTCTAGCAGGACCGATAATCAGCATTTCCGTTTTTTTGGCGTTAAGTTGAAAAAAATTAGCGAACATCCATTGTTTAATTTCATTAAGACACGCTTCCAACTGACTACAGTCCGGCGTGTTGGTCAGCTTTAGGGGCATGTAGAGTTGGGTGTCATCAGCATAGCAGTGAAAGCTAATACCGTATTTGCGTATGATGTCACCTAGCGGTAGCATGTAGATGCTGAAGAGTACAGGGCCAAGGACCGAACCCTGGGGAACTCCACACATTACCTTAACATAGTCTGAGGTCACACAGTTATGGGAGACACACTGCACCCTGTCAGTAAGATAAGAGTTAAACCAAGACAGGGCTGAGTCTGACATACCAATTCGTGTTTTGACACGCTTTAATAAAATATTAAGATCGACGGTATCGAAAGCAGCGCTAAGATCGAGGAGCAGCAACATAGATGACGCATCAGAATCCATCATTAGCAATAGATCATTAGTCAATTTTGCGAGGGCTGTCTCAGTAGAATGATTTGCCCTGAAACCGGATTGAAAGGTTTCACATAGATTGTTAAACGCTAAGTGTTCATTTAGCTGCTCTGCAACAATTTTTTCGAGGATTTTCGAAATAAAGGGAAGGTGAGACACCGGTCGGTAGTTTACCATGAGGTCAATCGGCAAGATAGGATGGACCTAGACCGTGTAGTATTTTATACGTAGGTAGTAAAACCTTAAAGTCACATCTTAAGTGCACAGGAAGCCAGTGCAGGTGAGCCAGTATGGGTATATTTGTATGTATATATGTATATTAGGTATATACAGTATAGGCGTAATGTGATCAAACTTTCTTGTTCTTGTCAAAAGTCTAGCAGCCACATTTTGTACCAACTGTAATCTTTTAATGCTAGACATGGGGAGACCCGAAAATAATACGTTACAGTAGTCGAGGCGAGACGTAACAAACGCATGGATAATGATCTCAGCGTCTTTAGTGGACAGAATGGAGCGAATTTTAGCGATATTACGGAGATGAAAGAAGGCCGTTTTAGTAACGCTTTTAATGTGTGACTCAAAGGAGAGAGTTGGGTCGAAGATAATACCCAGATTCTTTACAGAGTCACCTTGTTTTATCATTTGGTTGTCAAATGTTAAAGTTATATTATTAAATAGAGGTCGGTGTCTAATAGGACCGATAATCAGCATTTCCGTTTTTTTGGCGTTAAGTTGCAAAAAATGAGCGGACATCCATTGTTTAATTTCATTAAGACACGCTTCCAACTGACTACAGTCCGGCGTGTTGGTCAGCTTTAGGGGCATGTAGAGTTGGGTGTCATCAGCATAACAGTGAAAGCTAATACCGTATTTGCGTATGACGTCAGCCAGCGGCAGCATGTAGATGCTGAAGAGTGCAGGGCCAAGGACCGAACCCTGGGGAACTCCACACATTACCTTAACATAGTCCGAGGTCACATTGTTATGGGAGACGCACTGCACCCTGTCAGTAAGATAAGAGTTAAACCAAGACAAGGCTGAGTCTGACATACCAATTCGTGTTTTGATACGCTCTAATAAAATATTATGATCGACGGTATCGAAAGCAGCGCTAAGATTGAGGAGCAGCAACATAGATGACGCATCAGAATCCATCGTTAGCAATAGATCATTAGTCAATTTTGCGAGGGCTGTCTCAGTAGAGTGATTTGCACTGAAACCGGATTGAAAGGTTTCACATAGATTGTTAAACGCTAAGTGTTCATTTAGCTGCTCTGCGACAATTTTTTCGAGGATTTTCGAAATGAAGGGAAGGTGAGACACCGGTCGGTAGTTTACCATGAGGTCAATCGGCAAGATAGGATGGAGCTAGACCGTGTAGTATTTTATACGTAAGTAGTAAAACCTTAAAGTCACATCTTAAGTGCACAGGAAGCCAGTGCAGGTGAGCCAGTACAGGCGTAATGTGATCAAACTTTCTTGTTCTTGTCAAAAGTCTAGCAGCCGCATTTTGTACCAACTGTAATCTTTTAATGCTAGACGTGGGGAGACCCGAAAATAATATGTTACAGTAGTCGAGACGAGACGTAACAAACGCATGGATAATGATCTTGGCGTCTTTAGTGGACAGAATGGAGCGAATTTTAGCGATATTACTGAGGTGAAAGAAGGCCGTTTTAGTAACGCTTTTAATGTGTGACTCAAAAGAGAGAGTTGGGTCGAAGATAATACCCAGATTTTTTACCGAGCCACCTTGTTTTATCATTTGGTTGTCAAATGTTAAAGTTTTATTATTAAATAGAGGTCGGTGTCTAGCAGGACCGATAATCAGCATTTCCGTTTTTTTGGCGTTAAGTTGCAAAAAATTAGCGGATATCCATTGTTTAAATTCATTAAGACACGCTTCCAACTGATTACAGTCCGGCGTGTTGGTCAGCTTTAGGGGCATGTAGAGTTGGGTGTCATCAGCATAGCAGTGAAAGCTAATACCGTATTTGCGTATGACATCACCCAGGGGCAGCATGTAGATGCTGAAGAGTGCAGGGCCAAGGACCGAACCCTGGGGAACTCCACACGTTACCTTAACATAGTCCGAGGTCATGCTGTTATGGGAGACGCACTGCACCCTGTCAGTAAGATAAGAGTTAAACCAAGACAGGGCTAAGTCGACATACCAATTCGTGTTTTGATACGCTCTAATAAAATATTATAATCGACGGTATCGAAAGCAGCGCTAAGATCGAGGAGCAGCAACATAGATGACGCATCAGAATCCATCGTTAGCAATAGATCATTAGTCAATTTTGCGAGGGCTGTCTCAGTCGAGTGATTTGCCCTGAAACCGGATTGAAAGGTTTCACATAGATTGTTAAACGCTAAGTGTTCATTTAGCTGCTCTGCGACAATTTTTTCAAGGATTTTCGAAATAAAGGGAAGGTGAGACACCGGTCGGTAGTTTACCATGAGGTCAATCGGCAAGATAGGATGGAGCTAGACTGTGTAGTATTTTATACGCAAGTAGTAAAACCTTAAAGTCACATCTTAAGTGCACAGGAAGCCAGTGCAGGTGAGCCAGTATGGGTATATTTGTATGTATATATGAATATTAGGTATATACAGTACAGGCGTAATGTGATCAAACTTTCTTGTTCTTGTCAAAAGTCTAGCAGCCGCATTTTGTACCAACTGTAATCTTTTAATGCTATACATGGGGAGACCCGAAAATAATAAGTTACAGTAGTCGAGGCGAGACGTAACAAACGCATGGATAATGATCTCAGCGTCTTTAGTGGACAGAATGGAGCGAATTTTAGCGATATTACGGAGATGAAAGAAGGCCGTTTTAGTAACGCTTTTAATGTGTGACTCAAAGGAGACAGTTGGGTCGAAGATAATACCCAGATTTTTTACCGAGTGACCTTGTTTTATCATTTGGTTGTCAAATGTTAAAGTTGTATTATTAAATAGAGGTCGGTGTCTAGCAGGACCGATAATCAGCATTTCCGTTTTTTGGGCGTTAAGTTGCAAAAAGTCCCCTGTGGTATGTTCCAAATAAGCGTTTGACTTTCTCAGTCTTTTTTTGCCACTTTTGCCAGCTTTTTTTTAAACATGTTGCAGGCATCAAAGTTAAAATTTGCAAAAAATAACAAAGTTTACCAGTGTGAAGGTTAAATATATTGTCCTTGCTTTCTATTCACACACTTATGTAAGACTCACAGTAGTATAACGCGGGAGACTTTTATGCTTTACGTAACTAAGAATTCCAGCCAGACTGCAAAATGGAAACATTTCCGTCCAGCAACCTCCATTTGGTCTGCTTACCATGCAGCCTGGAAAGTGCGTCATTTAGTCTTAATTAGCATTTCATGAGCTGCGCTTGGTCTCAGATGTCCATGTGTTTATGCCTTCACCCATCTGCAAACCTTTGACCGGCGCCCCCGTGGCACTGGCGGACGCTGGCGGTCAACGCGGACGAAGCGCCGGTTCCTCTCCTCCGGCAGACTGCGGTGGGGTTTGTGCTGTAGCTGCATCTTCATGCTTTTCCATAATCACACCCTGCCAGGAGGCTCTTCGCCCAGCGCCAGAACGCGGCCCTTTGCCACAAAAGTGTAAGCGGTCCGAGGCTGCGGACAAGGATGTGTGCGTACCTGGCAGGCATGAAACATTTGTGGTTCACACACTCAGAGACCGGTTTTGGATCGGTTCGCAGCCGAGTGTGAAGCGACCGGAATGAGAATCAGCACCTCCAAGTCCGAGTCCATGGTTCTCGCCCGGAACAGGGTGGAATGCCATCTCCGGGTTGGGGAGATGGCCCCAAGTGGAGGAGTTCAAGTACCTAGGAGCAGAGGTGGGTAGAGTAGCCAAAAACTGTACTCAAGTAAGAGTACTGTTACTTTAGAGATTTATTACTCAAGTAAAAGTAAGGAGTAGTCACCCGAATATTTACTTGAGATGCCACCTCAGTAGAAGCATTTAAGTCTCACCTTAAAACTCATTTGTATACTCTAGCCTTTAAATAGACTCCCTTTTTAGACCAGTTGATCTGCCGTTTCTTTCCTTTTTCTTCTATGTCCCACTCTCCCTTGTGGAGGGCGTCCGGTCCGATCCGGTGGCCATGTACTGCTTGCCTGTGTATCGGCTGGGGACATCCCTGCGATGCTGATCCGCCTCCGCTTGGGATGGTTTCCTGCTGGCTCCGCTGTGAACGGGACTCTCGCTGCTGTGTTGGATCCGCTTTGGACTGGACTCTCGCGACTGTGTTGGATCCATTGTGGATTGAACTTTCACAGTATCATGTTAGACCCGCTCGACATCCATTGCTTTCCTCCTCTCCAAGGTTCTCATAGTCATCATTGTCACCGACGTCCCACTGGGTGTGAGTTTTCCTTGCCCTTATGTGGGCCTACCGAGGATGTCGTGGTGGTTTGTGCAGCCCTTTGAGACACTAGTGATTTAGGGCTATATAAGTAAACATTGATTGATTGATTGAAAAGTAAAAAGTATGTTGTGAAAAAACTACTCAAGTACTGAGTAACTGATGAGTAACCTGATTACGGCAACAAATAATGCACAAAAACATAAAAATAGCAATGAGCAAATTCAGAGCCGGGAATATCTCTTAAGCAGAGGTGGGTAGTAACGCGCTACATTTACTCCGTTACATTTACTTGAGTAACTTTTGGGATAAATTGTACTTCTACGAGTAGTTTTTATGCAACATACTTTTACTTTTACTTGAGTATATTTATAGAGAAGAAACGCTACTTTTACTCCGTTACATTTACTTGAGTAACATTTGGGATAAATTGTACTCCTACGAGTAGTTTTTATGCAACATACTTTTACTTTTACTTGAGTATATTTATAGAGAAGAAACGCTAATTTTACTCCGTTCCATTTATCTACATTCAGCTCGCTACTCGCTACTTTTTTTAATCGATCTGTTAATGTTTGTTTTGGTTAATGACAGAGCTTCAAAGTAGAATCCACGCACGCCCGCGTTTCACCAATCACATGCAGTCACTGGTGACGTTGGACCAATCAAACAGAGCCAGGCGGTCACATGACCCAACTTAAACAAGTTAAAAAACTTATTGGGGTGTTACCATTTAGTGGTCAATTGTACGCATTATGTATTGTACTGTGCAATCTACTAATAAAAGTTTCAATCAATCAATTAATCAATCAAAAGTGTAAAGGAAAAAAGACACTTTAACAAAATAAGAGTCTCCGAAAGCCAGCATTAACAAGCGAGCAAGCCACGGAGTTTGCCGCCAATGTATTTCTTGTAAAGTGTATAAAAACGAATATGGAAGCTGGACAAATAAGATGCCAAAAACCAACGACTTTCATGTGGTATTAGACAGAAAAGAGGAACTCTTCTTCTCCTCCATTTGAAAACGTGAACGTCTGATTCCAATCAATGCAAGTCATCAGAATCAGGTAATACACCAACTTATATTCTTGTCTTCATGAAATATAGGAATCTATATGTTAAACATGCATGTATATTCATTAAAACACCTTCAACATGTGAACAAAAACGGCAAAATAAATAAATATAAATTATATATTGTATATATAAATGTATGTTTATATATATATATATATATGATATGTGTGTATATGTATATATGAGGTAGATCACCTCGACTTGGTCATTTATTAAGTAATTGATAAACGTTGAAAAACTTATTGGGGTTTTACCATTTAGTGGTCAATTGTACGGAATATGTACTGTACTGTACAATCTACTAATACATGTATTAATCAATCAATCAATCAATCAATCAATCAATGTTTATTTATATAGCCCCAAATCACAAATGTCTCAAAGGACTGCACAAATCATTACGACTACAACATCCTCGGAAGAACCCACAAAAGGGCAAGGAAAACTCACACCCAGTGGGCAGAGAGAATTCACATCCAGTGGGACGCCAGTGACAATGCTGACTATGAGAAACCTTGGAGAGGACCTCAGATGTGGGCAACCCCCCCCCCCCCCCTCTAGGGGACCGAAAGCAATGGATGTCGAGCGGGTCTAACATGATACTGTGAAAGTTCAATCCATAGTGGCTCCAACACAGCCGCGAGAGTTCAGTTCAAGCGGATCCAAGACAGCAGCGAGAGTCCCGTCCACAGGAAACCATCTCAAGCGGATCAGCAGCGTAGAGATGTCCCCAACCGATACAGGCGAGCGGTCCATCCTGGGTCCCGACGAGCGGTCCATCCTGGGTCTCGACTCTGGACAGCCAGTACTTCATCCATGGTCATCGGACCGGACCCCCTCCACAAGGGAGGGGGGGACATAGGAGAAAGAAAAGAAGCGGCAGATCAACTGGTCTAAAAAGGAGGTCTATTTAAAGGCTAGAGTATACAGATGAGTTTTAAGGTGAGACTTAAATGCTTAAATGCTTCTACTGATCAATCAATCAATCAATCAATCAATCAATCAATCAATCAATCAATCAATCAATCAATCAAATCAATGAATGCCTACTGAGACTATGGTGCTGTTAAGTTATTGTGGCTCAATGCCATTTTTTTAATTTTATTTTAATGTACTATTATTTAATATATATTATTGTTTTAGTTGCTTAATAGATATTCCTGGCTCTGAATTTGCTCGTTGCTATTTTTATGTTTTTGTGCATTATTTGTTGCCGTAATCAGGTTACTCATCAGTTACTCAGTACTTGAGTAGTTTTTTCACAACATACTTTCTACTTTTACTCAAGTAGATATTTGGGTGACTACTCCTTACTTTTACTTGAGTAATAAATCCCTAAAGTAACTGTACTCTTACTTGAGTACAATTTCTGGCTACACTACCCACCTCTGCTCTTAAGCAACTAAAACAATAAAATATATTAAATAATAATACATTAAAATAAAAAAAAAGGCAAATTGAGCCACAATAACTTAACAGCACCATAGGCTCAGTAGGCATTGATTGATTGATCGACTAAAACTTTTATTAGTAGATTGTACAGTACAGTACATATTCGGTACAATTGACCACTAAATGGTAAAACCCCAATAAGTTTTTCAACGTCAATCAATTAATTAATAAATGACCAAGTCGAGGTGATCTACCTCATATATACACACACACACGTATCATATATATTAATATGTCCAGGGTGTACACCGCCTTCCAGCCGATTGTAGCTGAGATAGGTGCCAGCGCCCCCCGCGACCTCAAAAGGGAATAGGCGGTCTGGAAGACAAAACATCCACAGTTTCCAAATATAATTTGAAATGTGGACTCGTCAGACCAAAGAACACTTTTCCACTTTGCATCAGTCCATCTTGGATGAGCTCGGGCTCAGGGAAGCCGGCAACGTTTCTGGGTGTTGTTGATAAATGGCTTTGGCTGCGCCTCATAGAGTTTTAACTTGCGCTTACAGATGTAGCGGCCAACTGTACTTACTGACAGTGGTTTTCTGAAATGTTCCTGAGCCCATGTGGTGATATCCTTTACACACCGATGTTGCTTTTTGATGCCTGAGGGATCCAAGGTGCGTAACATCATGCCTTACGTGCAGTGATTTCTCCAGATATTCTGAACCTTTTGATGATATTACGGAGCGTAGATGGTGAAATCCCTAAATTCCTTGCAATAGCTGCCTGAGAAATGTTGTTCTTGAACAATTTGCTCAGGCATTTATTGACAAAGTGGTGACCCTCTGCCCCGTCCTTGTTTGTGAACGAGTGAGCATTTCATGGAAGCTGCTTTCATACCCAAACCTGTTCCCAATTAGCTTGCTCACCTGTGGTATGTTCCAAATAAGCGTTTGATGAGCATTGCTCAACTTTCTCAGTCTTTTTTGCCACTTTTGCCAGCTTTTTTTAAAAACATGTTGCAGGCATCAAAGTTAAAATTTGCAAAAAATAACAAAGTTTACCAGTGTGAAGGTTAAATATCTTGTCTTAGCTTTCTATTCAATTAAATATAAGTTATGCAAATCATTCTATTCTCTTTTTATTTACCATTTACACAACGTGACAACTTCACTGCTTTTTGGGGTTTGTACTTTTTGGTACCGGTACCCTAGTCCCGGTCCTGATACATGTTGGCTTCTCTACTCCTCCACTGTCGTTTTTGCCGACATTGTTTGGCCTCGGCTATTTCTGGAGCTTCTGACACAGTTTGTGTGCAAAGTGAAGCGGCGAGCCAGCCCGAGAGTGAGGGTGAGAGGGAGGAGAGGCGCGGTGCTCGGTTGGGAGGAGTGTGGTGCATGTGAAAAGCAGCTGGAGAGGAGGTCCACGTGGCAAGTGGAAACCCTTCCAGTGCTGCGCCTGAACCTCAGGGAGCGTTTTTACGTGGGTCTTCACGCCAGCTCCGGGGTCTTCTCGGGTGTGTGCGTCTGCATGAGTGTTTACAAACGAGCTATCGCAAGGAATTTAGGGATTTTACCATCTACAGTCCGTGAAATCATCGAAATGTTCAGAGAATCTGGACAAATCACTGCACGTAAGCCATGATATCACGGACCTGTGATCCCTCAGGCGGTACTGCATCAAAAACCGACATCACTGTGTAAAGGATATCACCACATGGGCTCAGGAACACTTCTTAAAACCACTGTCGGTAACTACAGTTGGTCACTACACCTGTAAGTGCAAGTTAAAACTCTAATATGCAAAGCCAAACCCATTTATCAACAACACCCGGAAACGCCGCCGGCTTGGCTGGGCCCGAGCTCATCTAAGATGGACTGACACAAAGTGGAAAAGTGTTCTGTGGTCTGACGAGTCCACATTTCAAAATATTTGGAAACAGAGGACGTGGTGTCATCCAGAACAAACAGGAAGATAACCATTCAGATTCTTATAGGCGCAAATTTCAAAAGCCAGCATGTGTGATGGTATGGGGGTGTATTAGTGCCCAAGGGATGGGTAACTTACACATCTGTGAAGGCACCATTAATGCTGAAAGGTACATACAGGTTTTGGAGCAACATATGTTGTCATGCAAGCGACGTTATCATGGACGCCCCTGCTTATTTCAGCAAGATAATGCCAAGCCACGTGTTAAAACAGCGTGGCTTCGTAGTTAAAGAGTGCGGGTACTTTCCTGGCCCGCCTGCGGTCCAGACCTGTCTCCCATCAAAAATGTGTGGCGCATTATGAAGCGTAAAATACGACAGCGGAGACCCCGGACTGTTGAACGACTGAAGCTGTACATCAGGGGTGTCGAACTCAAATACAGAGTGGGCCAAAATTTAAAACTGAACAAAGCCGCGGGCCGAAGTTGAACAAATTAACCTTTTAATAGGGACCCAAACAAGTTTTGCATTGAATATTGAACAAGAAAGGCTTATATAACTTTATAGTGACATGCAAAATCGAGTTTCAAATAATAATAATAATTACAAAATATCAATGGCATATCCAAAAAAATTTAAATAAAAATTGAATGCCTCTTTTAGGCGGTGGGGTTGAGGTGGACGGGGTTTGGTGATAGCGGGGGGTGTGTATTGTAGCGTCCCGGAAGAGTTAGTGCTGCAAGGCGTTCTGGGTATTTGTTCTGTTGTGTTACGGTGCAGATGTTCTCCCGAAATGTGTCATTCTTGTTTGGTGTGGGTTCACAGTGTGGCGCACATTTGTCACAGTGTTAAAGTTGTTTATACGGCCACCCTCAGTGTGACCTGTATGGCTGTTGACCAAGTATGCCTTGCATTCACTTGTGTGTGTATAAGCCGCATATATTATGTGACTGGGCCTGCACGCTGTTTGTATGGAGGAAAAGCGGACGTGCCGACATGTTGTAGGGAACGCCAAAGGCAGTGCCTTTAAAGCCCACCCCAAATATTGTTGTCCCGGATGAAATTCGGGAGGGGCACTGAACTTTGGGAGTCTCCCGGGAAAATCGGGAGTATTAGCGGTGAATGCGGTGTTACAGCGGCGGGCCAGCTCTAATTTTAATTTGATATTGCCTCAAGGGCCAGAGTTTGACACCCATGCTCTACATCAGGGGTAGGGAACCTATGGCCCTAGAGCCAGATGTGGCTCTTTTAATGCCTACATATGGCTCTCAGATAATTATATTTATATAGCGCTTTTTTCTAGTGACTCAAAGCGCTTTACAAAGTGACACCCAATATCTAAGTTACATTTAAACCAGTGTGGGTGGCACTGGGGGCAGGTGTGTAAAGTGTCTTGCCCAAGGACACAACGGCAGTGACTAGGATGACGGAAGCGGGAATCCAACCTGGAACCCTCAGGTTGCTAGCACGGCCACTCTCCTAACCGAGCTATGCCGAGTAACCATGTAATACTATTCCATATCAGTAGGTGGCAGTCGGTAGCTAATTGCTTTGTATATGTGGGGAAACAGCGGGAAGCAGAGTGCAGGTAAAAAGGTGTCTAATGCTTAAACCAGGGGTAGGGAACTTATGGCTCTAGAGCCAGATGACTGCATATGGCTCTCATATAAATCTTAGCTGGGCGGTATAGCTCGGTTGGTAGAGCGGCCGTGCCAGCAACTTGAGGGTTGCAGGTTCGATTCCCGCTTCCGCCATCCTAGTCACTGCCGTCGTGTCCTTGGGCAAGACACTTTACCCACCTGCTCCCAGTGCCACCCACACTGGTTTAAATGTAACTTAGATATTGGGTGTCACTTTGTAAAGCGCTTTGAGTCACTAGAGAAAAGCGCTATATAAATATAATTCACTTCACTTCACTTCACATTGCTTAACACGATAAGTAATGAATAATTCCGCTGGTAATCACAGTTTCAAAAATAACGTTCAAATTATAAAACATTCTAAAACATTACAAAACATGTATTTTAATCCAACCATCCGTTTTCTACCGCACCTGTACAAGATGTCGCGTTAATGGTAAGAAGTATTATATTTATCATTGGTTAACTTTTAGAATAACAACGTTGTTAAAAAGGTTAACTTTTAGAATAACAACGTTGTTAAAAAGAATGAGGGACTTATTATACTCTACAAATGTTGGTCATACTTAAAAATGCACACATTTAGTTGTATTCAATGTTGAAAAAATTTATATGGCTCTTACGGAAATACATTTTGAAAAATTTGGCTTTCATGGCTCTCTCAGCCCAAAAAGGTTCCCGACCCCTGCTGTACATGAAACAAGAATGGGAAAGAATTCCACTTTCAAAGCTTCAACAATTAGTTTCCTCAGTTCCCAAACGTTTATTGGGTGTTGTTGAAAGAAAAGGTGATGTAACACAGCGGTGAACATGCCCTTTCCCAACTACTTTGGCACGTGTTGCAGCCATGAAATTCTAAGTTATTTATTATTTGCAAAAAGTTTATTAGTTTGAACATCAAACTAATAATAATGTTTTTGTAGCATATTTTCAACTGAATATGGGTTGAAAAGGATTTGCAAATCATTGTATTGCGTTTATATTTACATCTAACACAATTTCCCAACTCATATGGAAACAGGGTTTGTACATGGGTTGGGTTGGGGGTGAAGGGGTTAACTGATGCTCGTATCGCTGCACATCGGGCGGGTCAAGAGGCGCTTTGTGTTTGCAGATGGATACGACTTGGAATTGGCAGAAATCGTTTAGGCAAAGTCTCCCCCGGTACAACTCTGCAGTGTTTCAGCAGCCTCTCTCGCTCTCTCTCTCTCAATGAGAAGCCATTGAGCAGTGTGCTTTTAAACAGACCCCGCCCACCTTTCTCATGCACAATGATGAGATTCACAGAAGAAGAAGGAGGCATTGAAGAGGTCAGAGCAGGTTCAACTTTGGCGCACGCTGCTCGAGTGGGAAATGATGCCTTCCATTCAACTGCGCAGCACCGGCATCAAGAAAACCGACAGGCATGGTAGCGTAATGCAAGCTGCCAATTGTAAACCTGAATTGAATTGCCGCCGGGGCGCTAATTAATTTAAACCTCTTCTCACTCCGGCGTTTACCAAAGGCATGCGGTAAATTTAGGCCTGCGCTTATAAATTTGAGTGTGATGTAAGGATACCATCATGAAAAGCACATTTAATAACAAAAACGTTATTATGGTCTTACCTTTTCTTATAAAGGAAGTCCATGCGCAGCTCCGTCTGATCAAAAGCATCGATAATGTCACGTCGGGAATACATTTTGTACGCGCGTTGTCACACCAGGATGCCCAAGGACCAAGACAAGCAGGTAGGACTTGATTTAATATACAAAAAGTAAAAGAACACTGATACAAAAGTGCGTGCCTATGCACAGGAAGCTAATGGTAAACGTAGCAAGGGAGTCCGAAAGTCCAAAAGTAACGTGCCGATCGCATGGGAAGCTAAGACGTAACTTAACGCAAGTAAATATAAAGCAGAGAAGCCATCGTGAATGTTGCATGGAGCAAACAAACCATCCAGGCAGAGCTGAGGTAGAAGGCAGGCTTAAATACTCAAGTAATCAATGAAAACCAGCTGTGTGTAAAAACAAGAGCAGGTGGGACGATTGCGAAACCAAGGTAACCAGACAAAACAAGGAAGTGCACAAACCAGGGATCGGAAGAGTCCAAAAATAATCAGAAAACACACACAAAGGACTCAAGAACAAAAACTATGCATGATCCGGGAGGCGGATCATGACAGATAACTTGTTTATAGAAGTCTTCCTTATCTTTCTTCAGTTTTAAAAGTCTCTCTGTCTCGATGGAGATCTTCCTTTATTACCTCCCGCTTCGATTGAAAGTCCAGTTAGATAACGGTTTTATTTTAGATATGTAATCCTCCATGTTAAAAGTGCAAGCGAGAGGAAAAAATAAACAATCTCTGCTCCCTTTTGCTGCTTGTTGTCACTTCTTCTGCAGCCGAGTTGTCGCAAGAAGGATCACTAGCGCCCTCTACCACCAGGAGGCGGGAGTCATTTAATGACTCATAATTGACACACGCAGCTACGGTATATCAATAAAACATAGTTGCTTACTGTTCTTTTTAGCATATTCAATAGCTTAAACCGGCTTCACGGTGGCAGAGGGGTTAGTGCGTCTGCCTCACAATACGAAGTTCCTGCAGTTCCGGGTTCAAATCCAGGCTCGGGATCTTTCTGTGTGGAGTTTGCATGTTCTCCCCGTGAATGCGTGGGTTCCCTACGGGTACTCCGGCTTCCTCCCACTTTCAAAGACATGCACCTGGGGATAGGTTGATTGGCAACACTAAATGGTCCCTAGTGTGTGAATGTGAGTGTGAATGTTGTCTGTCTATCTGTGTTGGCCCTGCGATGAGGTGGCGACTTGTCCAGGGTGTACCCTGCCTTCCGCCCAATTGTAGCTGAGATAGGCGCCAGCGCCCCCCGCGACCCCGAAAGGGAATAAGCGGTAGAAAATGGATGGATGGAATAGCTTGGACCTTAAATCCTACTGAACATCTCTTAATCTTCTTCACTTTATGCGATTCCAAATGATCATTTTGAAAATGATGACAGGTGAAGTGTCACTCGTGACGTGACGAGTTTGACCCTGTGGAAATTCTAGGAATATGCTAATTATTTTGCGAAAGAGTTTGACCCGGCGGAAATTCTAGACATGCGCTAATAAAAATAATATTTTGCGAAACGAGTTTGAGTCGGCGTTAATCCTGAGCCGGCGGTAATGCCAAGCATGTGCTAATTAGTTTGCGAAACGAGTTTGACCCGGCAGTAATTCTACGCAGGCGCATACTATATACGTACCCGGCGCTAATTCAAAGAAATACGGTAACCCTCTTTTGCACTCCAAATCAATAGGGGGCACCATGCCACCAGGAAACAACCCCCCGTAGGAAGTCATTTAAAGTGCATCATGGAGGTTGGTGGGTTCTCCTGGCCGACAGTTCTTCGGGAGCCTGGTAGACAGTTTGAATTGTCAGATTCTAACACTGATGACATCTATTAAAACAGACAAGAAGCAAGGAATCATGCAGAGACAGAGTTACATTTTTAAATTTAAAGGAGACACTTGTTTCGGGCTGTATTTGTTATGATCCGCTGCCCGGATCATAACATGTTCTGGTTTTGATACGTTTTTGTATTATATTCTGTTAGTCTTTGACTTCCTTAGTTATGTTTTTTTCTGTTTCCATAGTCACTCATTGTTTTCACATGCCACTTGCTCCTGACGCGCACCTGTGTTGTAATTACTTTTCTTATTTAAGCCTGCCTTCTTCCGTCAGTCGGTCTTGGTCCTTTGTTTGCGGTAAGCAACAATTACATTGATGTATCTAGTTCTAGTCTCTGTGCTAAGTATTGCCTTAGCTTCCCACGCTGCCCTTGTACTTATTGATTCTGTGCTAGGTACTAGCCCTTAGCTTCCCGTGCGTTCGGCACGCGTTTCTTTGGTTGATTTCTGTCTGATTTGGACCAGTGTTGTTATTTTTGCATTAAATCAAGCCCTTACCTGCAAGTCCTGCCCGAATCGTCCTTTGCATCCTGGGGTAAACAATATTCCACATCAACATGCGCTTCCAACATGACCGTATTCTAGTTACAGATCCAAATTATGTTCTAAAAGTCAATCCCTCGCGCCTCCTCTATTTATTTGGAAAGCCCTGTGCGACAGACTTCTAAAGCCGTCGTGCGGGTTCCAAGGACCGCCAAGGAAGGACATAGCGCCGTCCGACTTTCAGGTATGACTTTAGAATCTCACTAAAATACTATTAACACAATAAGCAGATAAGGGATTTTCCAGAATTATCTTAGTAAATGTGTTTAATTACATCTGAAACGCTACCACTGCCACCGCCCCGAGCCGTCGCTTTTTTTCCCAGTTTTTTTAGTGCCTCACTCTAACTTTCCTCATCCACAAATCTTTCATCCTCGCTCAAATTAATGGGGAAATCGTTGCTTTCTCTGTCCGAATAGCTCTTGCTGCTGGTGGCCATGATTGTAAACAATGTTCAAATGTGAGGAGCTCCACAACCCGTGACGTCACGCGCACATTGTCTGCTACTTCCGGTAAAGGCAAGGCTTTTTTATTAGCGACCAAAAGTTGCAAACTTTATCGTCGATGTTCTCTACTAAATCCTTTCAGCAAAAATATGGCAATATCGCGAAATGATCAAATACGACACGTAGAATGGACCTGCTATCCTCGTCGAAATAAGAAATTAGTAGGCCTTTAACTATGAACTATAAACAAAAAGTTACTTGACATGGAACTGTGAATGGGACATGGATCATTGAAAGGTGCGTAGCAGGTAGTTGACGTGTGAAGGAGGCGATCAATCAATCAATCAATCAATCAATCAATGTTTATTTATACAGCCCCAAATCACAAATGTCTCAAAGGACTGCACAAATCATTACGACTACAACATCCTCGGAAGAACCCACAAAAGGGCAAGGAAAACTCACACCCAGCGGGCAGGGAGAATTCACATCCAGTGGGACGCCAGTGACAATGCTAACTCTGAGAAACCTTGGAGAGGACCTCAGATGTGGGTAACCCCCCCCCTCTAGGGGACCGAAAGCAATGGATGTCGAGCGGGTCTAACATGATACTGTGAAAGTTCAATCCATAGTGGCTCCAACACAGCCGCGAGAGTTCAGTTCAAGCGGATCCAAGACAGCAGCGAGAGTCCCGTCCACAGGAAACTATCTCAAGCGGATCAGCAGCGTAGAGATGTCCCCAACCGATACAGGCGAGCGGTCCATCCTGGGTCCCGACGAGCGGTCCATCCTGGGTCTCGACTCTAGACAGCCAGTACTTCATCCATGGTCATCGGACCGGACCCCCTCCACAAGGGAGGGGGGGGCATAGGAGAAAGAAAAGAAGCGGCAGATCAACTGGTCTAAAAAGGAGGTCTATTTAAAGGCTAGAGTATACAGATGAGTTTTAAGGTGAGACTTAAATGCTTCTGGCGATGTTGCCAGAATGAACAACAGACACAGACAGGCTTAAATAATACTGTGGTGATGAGTGAGGACAGGTGTGAGACATGAGGAGAAGGTGAAAACTAATGAGTTGCTATGGTAACAAAACAAACCAGGAAGTGCAAAAACAGGAACTGAGTGTCCAAAAAACAAAACCCAACATGACTAAAACAAAACATGAACACACAGACATGACAACTTTTTCACCCAAATCAGTTTTACTGTAGCGAGATTTTCAATCAAATCCTTGACAAGTTGTATTTTTTATTTTATAAGTAAGACAAGTTGAATTTTGGTTTCCTGTGGGCATGGTCACTCTCGTCCCTGCTTTCCATCCAGCACCATTTGGACTTTCCACTCTGGTGACATTTCAGTGCAAGTTAATGACGAACAGCCGCTTTTCAACATCCACACACGGACATGCAGAGGTTGTTCTTGGTGGAAATTTCGGCGTTCCGTCTGACCTTTCCCCCCACCCCTGAAGGCCACATAGTGATGCGGTGACATGACTACATCTGCACTGCATTCAGCAGCGGTCATGTGACCTCTGCTAATCTGACTGCACATCTGCTGCTGATGAGCCAAACAAATGAATCGCCAAATTTTACTTTTGCAAAGTCCCTCTTGTAATAAATCACTCCAGGGTTCCCATGTCTGTGCTTTTAAAATGTCAACAATACTTTGTCAGAGTTTGGTGTAGATGAACCCCAAGATGCAAAGAAGGAGGCAGGCATTTTGCAGGAAAACATGATTTAATTTAAATACTAAGACAAAAACAAAGAACGGGTGCAAACAAAAGGCGCGCACTAGGCGGATAACAAACAAAAGGAGCAAAAACAAAAGGCTTAGCATGAAAGCTAGCATAAACAGAACAGGGAACAGAAGTCGTTACGTGTTGTACAAAGACAAAATAGGAAGCAGGGAACCAAAAAACAGTAAGCTACAAACATCTAACGAGATATAGCTTACCGCTACTCTGTAACGACACGACACGACAGGATACAATACAGAAGCGACATGCAATACGTGACAATAATCCAGCACTGACTGGAGGAACTAAGCAGGTACAAATAGGATCGGGCTGATTGACACCAGGTGTGGCCAGGTGCCAATAAGCCGCAGCTAAGGGGAAAACAGCGCACAGGGTGAAAAAAAAGGAACTAAAGACAGGAAATGCTAAACACACGCAGAGGAAAAACTAAAACACCAACAAACTGACGGCTTTATTCAACCTGTTTTAAATCGGCGAACAATGTTTTTTTGATGGGCGAGTGACCGAGGGGTTGGATGGGGTCAGATCACAGGTGTCAAACTCCTGCAAATAATATGAATCAATAAAGTACTGTAACTTTTCCTACTAAATGTATTCTTGCTTTTATTTTGGCAGAAAAAACAATATATGTTCTCCATGTCATCTCACTGATTTAAATATTGTGTTATTATGCATAATTATATGATCCATCCATTCATTTTCTACCGCTTATTTCATTTGGGGCCGCGGGGGGCGCTGGTGCCTATCTCAGCTACGATCGGGCGGAAGGCGGCGTACACCCCGGACAAGTCGCCACCTTATCGCAGAAATTATATGATCAAACATTCAAACCATTTTTTAAATAGAAATAAATACTAACAATAATGATTTCAAAGCAAGTTATCCATCAAAGTGTGCAATGTAAAAGTAGCAATAGATGTTATGCTCGAATTGTGAAATTTACTGTGCTTTTTACAGCATTTTTCTCTAAAAGAAAAAAAAACTGTACTTTTTTTTTACTGTAATAAACTGTGGTGCCGTTTTGGCATTTACAGTAATACACCAGAATATCTATAGTTGGTAAAAAATACAAAACAAAACAAAACAAAAAAAACCTGGCAGCTCAGGTGCCAAAATTTTACATAACATTTTTTTCATTTACCGTAAAAAAAATTTAAAAAAATTAAATTTTACAGTAAAATTCTGGCAACTGAGCTGCCTTTTTTTCTCCCTAAAACAGTAGTACTTTTTTTCCATTTTTTACAGCATTTTTCTCTTAATGAAAAAAAATGTACTTTTTTTTTTTTACTGTAACAAACTGGTGCCGTTTTGGCATTTACAGTAATACACCAAAATATCTATAGTTGGTAAAAAATAATAGACAAAAAAAAAACCTGGCAGCTCAGGTGCCAAAATTTTACATAACATTTTTTTTATTTACCGTAAAAAAAAAAAAAAAAATTCAATTTTACAGTAAAATTCTGGCAACTGAGCTGCCTTTTTTCCCCTCCATAAAACAGTAGTACTGTTTTTCCATTTTTTACAGCATTTTTCTCTTAATGAAAAAAAAAAGTACTTTTTTTTTTTTTACGGTAACAAACTGGTACCGTTTTGGCATTTACATTAAAACATGCAAAAATCTACAGTTGTTGATTTACTGTACAATAAAACTAACACACTGGCATCTCAGGTGCCAAAATGTTACTGTAAAATGGCATTTGTTTTATTTACAGTAAAACAACACATTTTACAGTAAAATTCTTGCAACTTTCCCCCCCCATAAAACAGCAGTACTGTTTTTCCATTTTTTACAGCATTTTTCTCTAAAGGAAGAAAACTGTACTTTTTTTTACTGTAATAAACTGTGGTGCCGTTTTGGCATTTACAGTAATACACCGAAATATCTATAGTTGGTAAAAAAAATAAAAAAACAAAAAAAAAAACCTGGCAGCTCAGGTGCCAAAATTTTACATTAACATTTTTTTATTTACCGTAAAAAAAAAAAAAATTTCAGTTTTACAGTAAAATTCTGGCAACTGAGCTGCCTTTTTTTCTTCCATAAAACAGTAGTACTGTTTTTCAATTTTTTACAGCATTTTTCTCTTAATGAAAAAAAATGTACTTTTTTTTTTTTTCACTGTAACAAACTGGTGCCGTTTTGGCATTTACAGTAATACACCGAAATATCTATAGTTGGTAAAAAATAATAAACAAAAAAAAAACCTGGCAGCTCAGGTGCCAAAATTTTACATTGATTTTTTTATTTACCGTAAAAAAAAAAAAAAAAAAAAATTTACAGTAAAATTCTGGCAACTGAGCTACCTTTTTTTCCTCCATAAAACAGTAGTACTGTTTTTCCCTTTTTTACAGCATTTTTCTCCTAATGAAAACATTTTTTCTTTTTTTTTTTACTGTAACAAACTGGTGCCGTTTTGGCATTTACAGTAATACACCGAAATATCTATAGTTGGTAAAAAATAATAAACAGAAAAAAAAAACTGGCAGCTCAGGTGCCAAAATTTTACATTAACATTTTTTTATTTACCGTAAAAAAAAATAAAAATTCAATTTTACGGTAAAATTCTGGCAACTGAGCTGCCTTTTTTTCCTCCATAAAACAATAGTACTGTTTTTCCATTTATTACAGCATTTTTCTCTTAATGAAAAAAAATATACTTTTTTTTTTTACTGTAACAAACTGGTGCCGTTTTGGCATTTACAGTAATACACCGAAATATCTATAGTTGGTAAAAAATAATAAACAAAAAAAAAACCTGGCAGCTCAGGTGCCAAAATTTTACATTAAATTTTTTGATTTACCTTAAAAAAAAAAAACAAATTTCAATTTTACAGTACAATTCTGGCAACTGAGTTGCCTTTTTTTCCCTCCATAAAACAGTAGTACTGTTTTTCCATTTTTTACAGCATTTTTCTCTTAATGGAAAAAAAAAATCCTTTTTTTTTACTGTAACAAACTGGTGCCGTTTTGGCATTTACAGTAATACACCGAAATATCTATAGTTGGTAAAAATAATAAACAAACAAAAAAACCCTGGCAGCTCAGGTGCCAAAATTTTACATACAATTTTTTTTATTTATGGTAAAAAAAAACAAATTTCAATTTTACAGTAAAATTCTGGCAACTGAGCTGCCTTTTTTTCCTCCATAAAACAGTAGTACTGTTTTTCCATTTTTTACAGCATTTTTCTCTTAATGAAAAAAAAAATTACTTTTTTTTTATTGTAACAAACTGGTGCAAAAATGTATAGTTGTTGATTTACTGTACAACAAAACTAACAAACTGGCAGCTCAGGTGCCAAAATTTTACAGTGAAATGGCATTTTTTATTTACAGTAAAACAAACACACTTTACAGTAAAATTCTGGCAACTGAGCTGTTTTTTCCCTCATAAAACAGCAGTACTGTTTTTCCATTTTTTACAGCATTTTTCTCTAAAGGAAGAAAACTGTCCTTTTTTTTTACTGTAATAAACTGTGGTGCCGTTTTGGCATTTACAGTAATACACCCAAAAATCTACTGTTGGTAAAAAACAAAAATATTGGCAGCTCAGGTGCCAAAATGTTTGCGTAATAAATTACCGTTAAAAAAAACAAATTTCAATTTTACAGTAAAATTCTGGCACCTGAGCTTTCTTTTTTTTCTCCATAAAACATCAGTACTGTCTTTTCCATCCATCCATCCATTTTCTACCGCTTATTCCCTTTCGGGGTCGCGGGGGGCGCTGGCGCCTATGTCAGCTACAATCGGGCGGAAGGCGTACATTTGGAGGTGAAACAATTGCAACTTACCATATTTTTTTTCAGCTTTTAAACAATCTCCTTATTAAAATGGTGTAATAAAACTAACATACTGACGGCTCAGGTGCCAAAATTTTACAATAAAATGGCATTTTTTATTTACAGTAAAACAAACACATTTTACAGTAAAATTATTGCAACTGAGCTGCCTTTTTCCCCCATTAAACATGTTTTTCATTTTTTTACAGCATTTTTCCTTAAATGAAAAAAAAAACAACAGTACTTTTTTTTTATACTGTATTAAACTTTGGTGCCGTTTTTGGCATTTAAACTAATTCACCCAAAAATTTACAGTTTAAAAACAATTAAAATAAAATAAAAAACTGGCAGCTCTGGTGCCAAAATGTTACTGTATTTTTTTTCTAATTACAGTAAAAAACAAATTCCAATTTTACAGTAAAGCTGCCTTTCCAACCATAAAAACAGTAGTACTGTTTTTCCATTTACAGTAATATACACTACATTTGGAGGTGAAACTATTGCAATTTACCATATTTGTTTTCAGCTTTTAAAAAATCTCCTTATTAAAATGGTGTAAAAAAACTAACATACTGACGGCTCAGGTGCCAAAATTTTACAGTAAAATGGCATTTTTTATTTACAGTAAAACAAACACATTTTACAGTAAAATTATTGCAACTGAGCTGCCTTTTTTCCCCCCATTAAACATGTTTTTCAATTTTTTTATAGCATTTTTCTTTAAATGAAAAAAAAAAAGAAAAACAGCACTTTTTTTTTATACTGTATTAAACTTTGGTGCCGTTTTGGCATTTAAACTAATACACCCAAAAATGTACAGTTAAAAAAAAACAAAAAACTGGCAGCTCTGGTGCCAAAATTTTACTGTATTTTTTTCTAATTACAGTAAAAAACAAATTCAATTTTAAAGTAAAGCTGCTTTTCTTACCATCAAAACAGTAGTACTGTTTTTCCATTTACAGTAATATACACTACATTTGGAGGTGAAATTATTGCAACTTACCATATTTGTTTTCAGCTTTTAAAAAATCTCCTTATTAAAATGGTGTAATAAGACTAACATACTGACAGCTCAGGTGCCAAAATTTTACAGTGAAATGGCATTTTTTATTTACAGTAAAACAAACATATTTTACAGTAAAATTATTGCAACTGAGCTGCCTTTTTCCCCCATTAAACATGTTTTTCAATTTTTTACAGCATTTTTCTTTAAATGGAAAAAAAACAAACAAAAAAAAAACAGTACTTTTTTTTTTATACTGTATTAAACTTTGGTGTCGTTTTGGCATGTAAACTAATACACCCAAAAATGTACAGTTTAAGAAAAAAAAACAAAAAAAAAACTGGCAGCTCTGGTGCCGAAATTTTACTGTAATTTTTTTCTAATTACAGTAAAAAAAAGTCAAATTTTACAGTAATTCTGCTTTTCTTACCATAAAAACAGTAGTACTGTTTTTCCATTTACAGTAATATACACTACATTTGGAGGTGAAACTATTGCAATTTACCATATTTGTTTTCAGCTTTTAAAAAATCTCCTTATTAAAATGGTGTAAAAAAACTAACATACTGACGGCTCAGGTGCCAAAATTTTACAGTAAAATGGCATTTTTTATTTACAGTAAAACAAACACATTTTACAGTAAAATTATTGCAACTGAGCTGCCTTTTTCCCCCCATTAAACATGTTTTTCAATTTTTTACAGCATTTTTCTTTAAATGGAAAAAAAAAAAAAAAAAAAATACAGTACTTTTTTTTTTTATACTGTATTAAACTTTGGTGTCGTTTTGGCATGTAAACTAATACACCCAAAAATGTACAGTTTAAAAAAAATAAATAAATAAAAAACTGGCAGCTCTGGTGCCGAAATTTTACTGTAATTTTTTTCTAATTACAGTAAAAAAAAGTCAAATTTTACAGTAATTCTGCTTTTCTTACCATAAAAACAGTAGTACTGTTTTTCCATTTACAGAAATGATTGCAACTTACCATATTTGCTTTGGACATTTTAATAAAAATAAAATCTGAAAATATAATGCATTGAAAAAATTGCGTAATAATAATATTGCCTGTTAGAAGCGGCCCTCGGGGGCCAAACATAACCGCCGTGTGGCCCCCAGTGAAAAGCACCTGTGGGCTAGAAGCTTTGGGAGCAAGAAGCAGGTGGATAAATGTGAGAGAGCAAGCCAAGATGTAAATATTTGTGTTCTCCCAGCCTCATAAATACTCCCTGCATGAATATTTAATATTTAATACACGGCTTCACTCAAGCAGCCCTGTGTGAAATGGGCTGTCTAAATGACAAATGGAGGAGCTTGTAACATACTGATGCATTTAGAGCAGGGGTCACCAACCTTTTTGAAACCAAAACCTACTTCTTGGGTACTGATTAATGCGAAGGGCTACCAGTTTGATACACACTTAAATACATTGGTAGAAATAGCCAATTTTCTCAATTTACCTTTAATAAATAAATATATATAAAAATGGGTATTTCTGTCTGTAATTCCGTCGTACATTTTGTTTCCTTTTACGGAAGGTTTTTTTGTTGAGAATAAATGATGAAAAAAACACTAAATTGAACGGTTTAAAAGAGGAGAAAACAGGAAAAAAATGACAATTAAATTTCGAAACATAGTTTATCTTCAATTTCGACTCTTTAAAATTCCAAAATTCAACCGAAAAAAATGGAGAGAAAAACAAGCTAATTCGAATCTTTTTGAAAAAATTTAAAAAATAATTTACGGAACATCATTAGTCATTTTCCCGGATTAAAATTAATTTCAGAATTTTGATGACATGTTTTAAATAGGTTAAAATCCAATCTGCGCTTTGTTAGCATATATAACAAATTGGACCAAGCTATATTTCTAACAAACATCATTATTTCTCCTATATTTTCAAAAACAAAAATATTAAAAGAAATTCAAAAGACAAAAATAAGATTTCAATTTGATTCTACAGATTTTCTAGACCGCTAACAAAATATAGCTTACTGCTACGCTGCAAAGATACGACAAGAGCGACAAGAAGTGACATCGATAATCCACGACACAACAGGTAGCAACGACACAAGAGGCATAGCTCGGTTGGTAGAGTGGCCGTGCCAGCAACTTTAGAGTTGCAGGTTCGATTCCCGCGTGTGCCGTCCTAGTTACTGCCGTTGTGTCCTTGGGCAAGACACTTTACCCACCTGCTCCCAGTGCCACCCACTCTGGTTTAAATGTAACTTAGATATTGGGTGTCACTATGTAAAGCGCTTTGAGCCACTTGAGAAAAGCGCTATATAAAATATAATTCACAATTCACAAGAGCGACATGTGGCGACGACAAATCTATAATCCAGCACTGACTGGAGGAACAGAGCAGATAAAATAGGAGCGGGCTGATTGACACCAGGTGTGGCGAATGGAAGACAAAGCAGGTACAAATAGCAGCGGGCTGATTGACCACAGGTGTGGCCAGGTGCCAATTAGCCGCAGCTGAGGGAAGGCAGCACACAGGGAGACAAACAGGAAGCTGAACCAAAATAAGAGTGCTGACAGGAACTAAAGACTGGAAATACTAAACACACACAGAAGAAAAACTAAAACAGAAACAAACTGTCAGTGGCAAGCCTGACATTTTCCAGAATTTTTCTTTTTTTAAATAAATTCAAAAGACTTTGAAATAAGATTTAAATTTGATTCCACAGATATATTTAGATTAGCCATAATATTTTTTTGGAATTTTAATCATAATAAGTTTGAAGAAATATTTCACAAATATTATTCGTCGAAAAAACAGAAGCTAAAATGAAGAATCAAATTAAAATCTAGATAGGCGCCAGCGCCCCCCGCGACCCCAAAAGGGAATAAGCGGTTGAAAATGGATGGATGGATTTATTATTCTTTACAATAAGAAAAATAAATTTACTTGATCATTGATTTAAATTGTCAGGAAAGAAGAGGAAGGAATTTAAAAATATAAAAAGGTATATGTGTTTAAAAATCCTAAAATCATTTTTAAGGTTGTATTTTTTCTCTAAAATGGTCTTTTTGAAAGTTATAAGAAGCAAAGTAAAAAAATAAAATAATTTATTTAAACAAGTGAAGACCAAGTCTTTAGAATATTTTCTTGGATTTTCAAATTCTATTTGAGTTTTGTCTCTCTTAGAATTAAAAATGTCGAGCAAAGCGAGACCAGCTTGCTAGTAAATAAATACAATTTAAAAAATAGAGGCAGCTCACTGGTAAGTGCTGCTATTTGAGCTATTTTTAGAACAGGCCAGCGGGCGACTCATCTGGTCCTTACGTCTGGTCATCTGAATCGCTCCCACTGCCATCGTCTTTTATTTTCTTTCTTCTAGTCCTTCACTCTGACTTTCCTCATCCACGAATCTTTCATCCTCGCTCAAATGGGGGCGGCATAGCTCGGTTGGTAGAGTGGCCGTGTCGGCAACTTGAGGGTTGCAGGTTCGATTCCCGCTTGTGCCATCCTAGTCACTGCCGTTGTGTCCTTGGGCAAGACACTTTACCCACCTGCTCCCAGTGCCACCCACACTGGTTTAAATGGAACTTAGATATTGGGTGTCACTATGTAAAGCGCTTTGAGTCACTTGAGAAAAGCGCTATGTAAATAAAATTCACTACGGGCGACCTGGTGCCCGCGGGCACCGTGTTGGTGACCCCTGGTTTAGTATAATTTGTGTTGTCTCGGGGTTTTTTTCTTGAATGCTTTTGCAGAATATATCGTCCTTGCTTTGAAATATAAAATGTTAATATAATTTGCCGTTAGTGAACACCTTCTCAAAGAGTCATGTTATGTTAGCAGGTAAAAGAGCCTTTGAGATCAAGGGTGACCAACAATAATAACAAAACAAACATTAAAATGATTAAATGTGGGAAAATCACAATAGCAACTTAAAGGCCTACTGAAAGCCACTTCTAGCGACCACGCAGTCTGATAGTTTATACATCAATGATGAAATATTAACATTGCAACACATGCCAATAATGGAGACGTCAAAGAAGAAAGATGTAGGTGGGAAGCGGTGTATTGCGGCCGCCTTTAGCAACACAAACACAGCCGGTGTTTCATTGTTTACATTCCCGAAAGATGACGGTGAAGCTTTACTATGGAACGGAGCGGTCAAGCGAACACGGTTGGATTGGACCACACACACAAAGTACAGAGTATTATGCAGCAATCATTTCCAAAGATCGTGTTTCGAAGATGGTCCCTTGCGAAGGGCAGAGATGGGCATCGCCACCACCCGTCGACTGGTGCTGAAGAAAGGTGCGGGGCCGACCTTCAGGTTGTACAGGTACCACCATATAATCTCACTAAAACACTTGTAAGACAATAAGCAGATAAGGGATTTTCCAGAAGTATCCTAGTAAATTTGTCTAATAACATCTGAATCGCTCCCACTGCCATCGTCTTTTATTTTCTTTCTTCTAGTCCTTCACTGGGCTTCATGGTGGCAGAGGGGTTAGTGCGTCTGCCTCACAGTACGAAGGTCCTGCAGTTCAAATCCAGGCTCGGGATCTTTCTGTGTGGAGTTTGCATGTTCTCCCCGTGAATGTGTGGTTTCCCTCCGGGTACTCCAGCTTCCTCCCACTTCCAAAGACATGCACCTGGGGATAGGTTGATTGGCAACACTAAATTGGCCCAAGTGTGTGAATGTGAGTGTGAATGTTGTCTGTCTATCTGTGTTGGCCCTGCGATGAGGTGGCGACTTGTCCAGGGTGTACCCCGCCTTCCGCCCGATTGTAGCTGAGATAGGCGCCAGCGCCCCCCGCAACCCCAAAAGGGAATAAGCGGTAGAAAATGGATGGATGGATGGATGGATAGTCCTTCACTCTCACTTTCCTCATCCACAAATCTTTCATCCTCGCTCAAATTAATGAGGAAATAATCGCTTTCTAGGTCCGAATCGCTGTAGCTGCTGGTGGCCATGATTGTAAACAATATTCAGGTGTGAGGAGCTCCACAACCCGTGACGTCACGCGCACATCGTCTGCTACTTCCGGTACAGGCAAGGCTTTTTTTATTAGCGACCAAAAGTTGCAAACTTTATCGTCGATGTTCTCTACTAAATCCTTTCAGCAAAAATATGGCAATATGGCGAAAAGATCAAGTATGACACATAGAATGGACCTGCTATCCCCATTTGAATAAGAACATCTCATTTCAGTAGGCCTTTAGGAACACATAATATGAGCTGATGTACAAAAGCCAACATTAGTGAAGTTGTCACCTTGTGTAAATGGTAAATAAAAAGAGAATACAACAAATCCTTTTCAACTTATATTCAATTGAATAGACTGCAAAGACAATATGTTTCATGTTTACATTTGCAAATAATCACGAAGTTAGAATTTAATGGAAGCAACACATTGCAAAAAAGGCACTTTTACCAGTGTGTTACATGGCCTTTTCTTTTAACAACACTCAGTAAACCTTTGGGAACTGAGGAGACACATTTTCGAAGTGGAATTCTTTCCGATTCTTGCTTGAAGTACAGCTTAAATTTTTCAACAGTCTCCCGCCTCATATTTTAGCCTTCGCACATTTTCAATGTCTGGATTACAGGCAGGCCAGTCTAGTACCCGCACTCTTTTACTATAAAGCCACGCTGTTGTAACACCTGGCTTGGCATCGTCTTGCTGAAATAAGCAGGGGGCGTCTATTATAACATATGTTGCTCCAAAAGCTGTATGTACCGTTCATTATTAAGCCTGTCTTTTCTGTTCATTCACTCTCGCATCCTAGTAAGTGTTTCACGCAGTTTGTGTTTCACTTCAGTAACAATTCCTATTTCATATTGTTACTTGCCAGCTTTCGCGCTATGCTTTTGTTTTCCTCTAGCTCTCATGCTAGTAGTTTTTGTTATGCCTTTTGTGCCTTGTGTAGGTTTGTCGGTTATTTCCCTAGCTCTCATGCTAGTATTTTTTGTTTTGCCTTTTGTGCCTTGTGTAGGTCTGTCGGTTATTTCCCTAGCTCTCATGCTAGTAGTTTTTGTTTTGCCTTTTGTGCCTTGTGTAGGTTTGTCGGTTATTTCCCTAGCTCTCATGCTGGTAGTTTTTGTTTTGCCTTTTGTGCCTTGTGTAAGTTTGTCGGTTATTTCCCTAGCTCTCATGCTAGTAGTTTTTGTTTTGCCTTTTGTGCCTTGTGTAAGTTTGTCGGTTATTTCCCTAGCTCTCATGCTTTTGTTCATAGTCTGTTTTATTTATTGAATGAATCTTCATTTCTTACCGTACGCTGCGTTCGTTGACCGACTGCATCCTTGGAAGAACGATCCCGCATCACCATTTCAGATTTTTGCTTTCTCATTACTGGTGGTACCACAAAAAGAACACATAAAGCCAAAGAAAAAGCCTCTATGGATCATGATTGGACAGTGTAACCATCTGAGTTGCAACCATGCATGCTGTGCGTAATGAGGACTGGCATCTAAAGTGTGTCATTACACACGCACGAGTGCTCCCCCCGCCACTTTATGAGCTGTGAAGCAGAATTGTGGCCCTCGTGCGCTCGTCTATTTGCCCCACTAAGTCATGCCGGAGTAAGCAAATGCAAAAACAAGATAGCTTTTGCCCGCGTCGACTGAAATACGAGCGCTGTCGTGTTGTTCTTGGAGGAGCCGGAGACAATACCTCAAATAGAAGTGGTGTGTTTTTTTTTTTTTTGCAGAGTTGTTTCTGTCTCCAGCAGTGTTGGTTCTAGCCCGGGGGTGTCCAAACTTTTTCCACTGAGGGCCGCACACTGAAAAATCAAAGCAAGTGGGGGCCATTTTCATATTTTTTATTTTAAAAACCAATACAATATACAGTATGGATAAAAAAATATACATTTTGGCCTCCACTCGGTTATGATCCCGGGGACTCCAAAGGGATTTGGTCAAAAAAAGTATTAAAAATGTGTCATCTTTCAGTATTATTTTTGTTTTATTATTATTCAAGTTTTAAATCTCTAGATCAGGGGTCACCAACGAGGTGCCCGTGGGCACCAGGTCGCCCGTAAGGACCAGATGAGTAGCCCGCTGGCCTGTTCTAAAAATAGCTCAAATAGCAGCACTTACCAGTGAGCTGCCTCTATTTTTTAAATTGTATTTACTTACGAGCAAGCTGGTCGCGCTTTGCTCGACTTTTTTAATTCTAAGAGAGACAAAACTCAAATAGAATTTGAAAATCCAAGAAATTATTTTAAAGACTTGGTCTTCACTTGTTTAAATAAATTCATTTATTTTTTTTAATTTGCTTCTTCTAACTTTCAGAAAGACAATTTTAGAGAAAAAATATAACCTTGAAAATGATTTTAGGATTTTTAAACACATAATTCCTTCCTCGACAATTTAAATAAATGTTCAAGAATTTTTTTTTTATTGTAAAGAATAATAAATACATTGTAATTTAATTGTTCATTTTAGCTTCTGTTTTTTCCACAAAGAATATTTGTGAAATATTTCTTCAAACTTATTATCAAAATTTAAAAAAATTATTCTGGCAAGTCCAGAAAATCTGTAGAATCATATTTAAATCTTATTTTAAAGTGGATTTTAACCTATTTAAAACATGTCATCAAAATTTAAAAATTAATCTTAATCAGGAAAAATGACTAATGATGTTCAATAAATTATTTTTTTAATTTTTTCAAAAAGATTCGAATTAGCTAGTTTTTCTCTTCATTTTTTTCGTTTGAATTTTTAATTTTAAAGAGTCGGAATTGAAATAAACTATGTTTCAAAATTAAATTTTCTTTTTTTTCGTGTTTTCTCCTCTTTTAAACCATTCAATTAAGTGTTTTTCTCATCATTTATTCTCTACAAAAAAACCTTCCGTAAAAGGAAAAAAAAGTACGACGGAAAGACAGAAATGCCCATTTTTTTTTAAATATATATAGATTTATTTATTAAAGGTAAATTGAGCAAATTGGCTATTTCTGGCAATTTATTTAAGTGTGTATCAAACTGGTAGCCCTTCACATTAATCAGTACCCAAGAAGTAGTTCTTGCTTTCAAAAAGGTTGGTGACCCCCGCTCTAGATCAACATTAGGAAAAAAAAATGGAAAAAACACAAAATATGCAATATTTTCACCCAATAACATATTTTTAGGTGGACTATTTGAGATTATATAATGATTGGAGCCTTAATTTTGGATTTTGATTCATTATTATTTTTTGAGCAATGAGACTTAAAAACAAATCACACGAAAAATAATTGGGGATCCAAAAGTGTCCTACTCATTAAAGTGTTAAAAAATAAATTATATATATATATTTTTTTACTGTTTACTTTTAGCACAATAATCTCGAGATCAACTTCAGATATATCGGTCAATTTTAAGTTTTATTGTTGTTTATGTTTTTTGTTTGTTTGTTTTAGGCCCTTCTTTAAAAAAACAACTCAGCTTGTTTTATATATATATATATATATATATATATATATATATATATATAAATAAATAGGGCTATATAAGTAAACATTGATTGATTGATTGATTAAATGGCAAATATAACAAATGCAATATTTTCCCCCAAAAATATCTCAAACTGCTCCTAGGAAGAAAACATAGACAATACTGCTTGTAACTTCCGGTAGGAATCTCGTAAAAAACATGAAACAAAAACCTCTATGTAGGTCTCACTTAGACCTACATTTTAATAATTGAAATCCTTCTGCAAAAATCAACAGGAAGTTGGCAATTATCCCTTCAAAACTACATTTTCACAAAAAAATGTCATTTTTGCCTCTTTGAGCTGTAATATGACCCCCTTAAAATTCTTCAAAACTCACCAAACTGTTCACACACATCAGGACTGGCAAACCATGCGATATAATAAAAAAACAAACAAACAAAAAAAACAAAAAATTGCGCTCTAGCGCCCCCTAGGAATAAAACACAGACAGCGTGCAGCTTTAATTTTCATTATTATTCAAGTTTTAAATCTCTAGATCAACATTAGGAAAAAAAAAATGGAAAAAACACAAAATTTGCAATATTTTCACCCAATAACATTTTTTAGGTGGAATATTTGAGATTATATAATAATTGGGGCCTTAATTTTGGATTTTGAGTCATTATTATTTTTTGAGCAACGACACTTAAAAACAAATAACACTAAAAATAATTGGGGATCCAAAAGTGTCCTACTCATTAAAGTGTTAAAAAATAAATTATATATATATATTTCTTTACTGTTTACTTTTAGCACAATAATCTCGAGATCCACTTCAGATATATCCGTCAATTTTAAGTTTTATTGTTGTTTATGTTTTTTGTTTGTTTGTTTTCGGCCCTTCTTTAAAAAAAACAACTCATTTTGTTTTATACATATATATATATATATATATATATATATATATATATATATATATATATATATATATATAGCTATATAAGTAAACATTGATTGATTGATTGATTTATTATATGGCAAAACACAAAATATGCAACATTTTCCCCCCAAAATATCTCAAACTGCTCCTAGGAAGAAAACACAGACAAAACGGCTTGTAACTTCCGGTAGGAATGTCGTAGAAATATGAAACAAAAACCTCTATGTAGGTCTCACTTAGACCTACATTTTAATAATTGAAATCCTTTTGCAAAAATCAACAGGAAGTTGGCAATTATCCCTTCAAAACTACATTTTCACAAAAAAATGTCATTTTTGCCTCTTTGAGTTGTAATATGACCCCCTTAAAATGCTTCAAAACTCACCAAACGGTACACACACATCAGGACTGGCAAAAATTGCGATATAATAAAAAAACAAACCCCAAAAATCAAAATTGCGCTCTAGCGCCCCCTAGGAATAAAACACAGACAGCTTGCAGCTTTAATTTTCATTATTATTCAAGTTTTAAATTTCTAGATCAACATTAGGAGAAAAAAAATGGAAAAAACACAAAATATGCAATATTTTCACCAAATAACATTTTTTAGGTGGAATATTTGAGATTATATAATAATTGGAGCCTTAATTTGGGATTTTGATTCATTATTGTATTTTTGAGCAATGACACTTAAAAACAAATCACACTAAAATAAATGGGGATCCAAAAGTGTCCTACTCACTAAAGTGTTAAAAAATAAATTATATATATATTTTTTTTGCTGTTTACTTTTAGCACAATTATCTCAAGATCACCTTCAGAAATATCCATCAATTTTAAGTTTTATTGTTGTTTATGTTTTTTGTTTGTTTGTTTTAGGCCCTTCTTTAAAAAGCAACTCAGTTTGTTATATGGCAAAACACAAAATATGCAACATTTTCCCCCCAAAATATCTCAAATTGGAATATTTAATGTGACGTAATCAGAGCCTTGAGTAGGTCAATAATTCAAAATGACATTGATTTTGATTCATTATTATTTTTTAAAGAAAGAAACAGCCTGCATGGCAGCTTTGTGTTATTAAAGCATTGCAACATTTTCTTGTTACATTTCACCCGTTTGCTCTCTTATACTACTTTTTATGTTTTAGATTTTTTTCAATTGTATCAACCATTTTCTCACCGAAACTTTCCGGTTGACATGTGGTACGGAACCATGTTCGTTTGGCCGCTCTGTTCCATAGTAAAGCTTGACTGTCATCTTTCGGGAATGTAAACAATGAAACACCGGCTCTGTTTGTGTTGCTAAAGGCGGCCGCAATACACCGCTTCCCACCTACAGCTTTCTTCTTTGACGTCTCCATTATTGGCATTTGTTGCAATGTTAATATTTCATCATTGATATATAAAGCATCAGACTGCGTGGTCGGTAGTACTGGGTTTCAGTAGGCCTTTAAATGGTATTTCTATCCCACTTTTCTTCTTCCTTAAACCCTATCGGGATTGATATGTTCTTACTCTTCTCGACACACATCCCCTCGGTCCTGAAACACTTTATCACACTTGGAAAACAAACGCTCCCGATCCACTGCTCTTGTGACATCGCCTGGCTTGAAATATTTGTTGGCTTTCCTTCTCACGCACTGGTCGGCTACTGATGGATGAAGGTGAAATCTTCCACACCTTCAACCAAAGCAGACACGTGAGGTATTTATGTCCACGGTTATTTACAGTCTGTGTCACGCTAAGTCGGCTTTAAAGAACTTTGCTTGTTTGCTCTGCGTCTACAGTTTGTTTGGTCAAGTTCCGTTTGGTATGCATGAGCTGAAATGTGCCGCCAAAGTGTTGAAATGACCATACGAATAACGCAGAAATGATAAATGTGATAGAAAATATGTTGGAAGTAAGGTTGTCCCAATAGCAATATTTTGGTACCGGTACTAAAATTTATTTCCATGCTTTTCTAAATAAAGGGGACCACAAAATATGTCATTTCTGGCTTTATTTGAACAACAAATCTTACGGTACTGCGATGAGGTGGCAACTTGTCCAGGGTGTACCCCGCCTACCGCCTGATTGATGCTGAGATAGGCTCCAGCAACCCCAAAAGGGACAAGCGGTAGAAAATGTATGTATGGAATCTTAATGTACATGAGACATATGTTTATTATTGTCATTTAGTCCTTAAATAAAATATACAACTTGTCTTTTAGTAGTAAGTAAACGAACAAAGACTTCTAATTAGTCTATGCAGTAACATATTGTGTCATTTATACACCTATCATTTTGTCCACATTATGAGGGACAAACTGTAAAAATGGATTATTCATCCACTTGTTCATTTACTGTTGATATCTGCTTATTTTCTGTTTTAACATGTTCTGTCTACACTTCTGTTAAAATTTAATAATCACTACATGACATTAGTTGTGGATGATACCACACATTTAGGTATCGATCCGATACCAAGTAGTTACAGGATCGTACAATAAAATATGATACCTAACAATCCAATAATAATATTGTTAAGAATTACTGATGTAAAGGGTAGGTGTCACACTGTTTTCTGTTTTAACATGTTCTATCCACACTTCTGTTAAAATGTAATAATCACTTATTCTTCTCTTCTTTGATACTTGACATTAGTTGTGGATGATACCACACTTTTAGGTATCGATCCGATACCAAGTAGTTACAGGATCGTACAATAAAATATGATACCATCCAATAATAATATGGTTAATAAATACTGATGTAAAGGGTAGGTGTCGCACTGCTTTCTGTTTGAACATGTTCTATCTATACTTCTGTTAAAGTGTAATATTCACTTATTGTGATTTTTGAATTATATTTATATAGCGCTTTTCTCTAGTGACTCAAAGCGCTTTACATAGTGAAAACCCAATATCTAAGTTACATTTAAACCAGTGTGGGTGGAACTGGGAGCAGGTGGGTAAAGTGTCTTGCCCAAGGACACAACGGCAATGACTAGAATGGCCGATGCAGGGATCGAACCTGGAACCCTCAAGTTGCTGGCACGGCCACTCTACCAACCGAGCTACACCGCCCCATTCGTCTCTTCTTTGATACTTGGCATTAGTTTTGGATGATACCACACATTTAGGTATCAATCCGATACCAACTAGTTACAGGATCGTACAATAAAATATGATACCTAATAATCCAATAATAATATGGTTAATAAATACTGATGTAAAGGGTAGATGTCGCACTGCTTTCTGTTTTAACATGTTCTATCTATACTTCTGTTAAAATGTAATAATCACTTATTCTTCTCTTCTTTGATACTTTACATTAGTTATGGATGATACCACACATTTAGGTATCGATCCAATACCAAGTAGTTACAGGATCATAGATTGGTCATATCCAGAGTCCTCATGTGTCCAGGGACATATTTACTAACTTCATAAACATAATATAATTTTTTAGAAAAAGAAAGAAGAAATATCGGTGTAATCATAGTAGAATCGACTCGATACGCTCCTATACTTGGTATCATTACAGTGAAAATCTACCCATGGCATTTGTTTACATTCAAGAGCGCTGGCCTTTGTATGTTGTGAGCTATTATATCTTCCTATGGTGCGTAGTGAAGCATGTTTAGCTATTCCTCGTTCTCCAGTGACAATGACCCATTTTTACAGTTTGTCCCTCATTATGTGTACAAAATAATAAGTGTATAAATGACACAATTTGTTACTGCAAAAGTCAGCAGACTAATTAGGATTCTTTGTATGTTTACTTACTACTAAAAGACAAGTTGCTTCGTATGTTCACTATTTTGTTTAAGGACTAAATGACAATAATAAACAAATGTTTCATATGCACTAAGACTTTTTGTTTAAATAAAGACAATAATGAAATGTTTTGGTATCATTACAGTGGATGTCAGGTGTAGATCCACCCATGGCATTTGTTTACATTGTGACGGCGGTGAGCTATTGTGTCCTCCTGCGGTGTGTAGTGAAGCACGTTTAGCTATTCCTCATTCTCCAGTGATATTAATACTTGTACGAATCTTACTTCATTCGTCGCCATAGAGGCGAGGATTAGTGATGTAGAGGTAGTTAAAACACTGCCGACTGCGGATGGATGTCTTAAAGCAGCTCTTACTGAGGGTGTGTCAGTGTTATGACTTCACCTTTATCTTTCATTTTTACACCAAAATGCGTCCATTCTCCCTTTTCTGTCTACACACTGTGTCTGCTTGTAAGTACAAACAAACTAGCAGCTCAGGTGCCCAAATTTTACCATTGAAAAATGATTCAGCCAAAAACTGGACTCCAGGGTGGCTGGGGAAAAAAAACAACCTCATAGCCATAGCACTCATAAACATGTTACATAGAATCAACAAAACTTGCAACGGAGGGGCGGGAGTGGGAGCTACGGAGGCCGGCTAACAACTGTGCATCCCTAATTTGCATGAACTTTGAGTCACATTATGTAATATTTCGGTTATGATCCGCTGCCAGGATCATATTATGTTTAGATTTTTGAGTTTGTGTGTGCACTTCTCAGTTGGTTTCTATAGCTACGTATTATTTTCACCTGCCGCTTGTTCCGGACCAACACCTGCTTTTGTAATTACTGTCATTATTTAGCCTGCCTTCTCCCGTCAGTCTGTCTTGCTTCCTAATTTGTCATACGCAACAAGTGACGACGTTTGTTCTCGGTTCTGTTTATCCTAGCTTCCATGCTAAGGACCTTTAATGTTTCCTAGCTCCCATGCTAGCTCTTTTGGTTGTTTCTTAGCTCCCATGCTAGCTCTTTTGGTTGTTTCCTAGCTCCCATGCTAGCTCTTTTGGTTTCGCCTAAGTCCGTTTTCGGTATAGCTCGGTTGGTAGAGTGGCCGTGCCAGCAACTTGAGGGTTGCAGGTTCGATTCCCGCTTCCGCCATCCTAGTCACTGCCGTAGTGTCCTTGGGCAAGACACTTTAACCACGTGATCCCAGTGCCACCCACACTGGTTTAAATGTAACTTAGACATTGGGTTTCACTATGTAAAAGCGCTTTGAGTCACTAGAGAAAAGCGCTATATAAATATAATTCACTTCACTTTTATTGTAAAATAAATCATTTCCTACCTGCACGTTGTGTCCAAAGCCCGTCTGCATCCTTGGGAGAACGAAACCCACATCACCGTGCGACCATCTCACCACAATTTCACTGACTAACTATTGTATACCACAGTATCGGACCACTAGATTTTAAATCAGGCGTGTACAAAGTGTCAAAAATAGGTAGCTAGATTCGCTTAGTTCATAGTGTCGTACATTGGATTGGTTTTAACATCTCGAATGCATGAAACGTATCAAAGGTGGACCTGACTATTCCCATAAAAACAGGATAGAATACCACCTTGTAAGACTAGCACATGAATCCTTACAGGGACTTAACAATCCTGGTCAGCGTAAACATGCCTGGACTGCTAATGCTAATGTTAGCGCTGCTTTATGTCAGTCAGCTACACCGATTCACAAGATGATATTTGGTGATCAAGGCCATTGTTTGCAGTGCATCCTCAAAAATAAAACCCATCTGGGGCTGGAAGACGAATGCGATGGAGATACGAAAACAAGCACAAAGTGTGTAAAAAAAAGTAAGTCGGCGCTGGTGTTGACACGGTTAAACCCAGCGAGGGAGAGAAAGGAACATTTCCATTGGCCGAGGTTTAGGGTTTCACGGAGGGCCATCCCTCCGAGCCCGGCTCCAGCCCCTTCATCTGGTTCTATTTAAGGCCTCTGGTGCCGACTCTTATGATTGGCGTACGCAACCCCCCCACTCTTCCACCGAGTCCCAACCCCGACTGAGGAGGCTTTTTAGCAGATGGTTTATTTTCCAAGGGAAGCCATTTCTCTCTGCCTCTATCTACTCTCCTGTCCCTCAGACTTCTTTATGACTTCTACGGCATCTCTCCATCCGGCTATGTTCCCGTCCGACCTGGGTTCAGCCCCGTTGTGGATGAGGATGGATTTTCTACTTTGTCTCCTCCAGCGTTCCCTTTCTGCAATGAGGATCTCTTTGTAGGGTCTCCATGGTGGGCTGGAGGGTGATGCAGCTCTATGGCTAGACTCTCAGGAAGATGCACTGAGCCCTGTGAATATTGCGATTGGCTGAGCTCAAGCGACAAAGTGGCCTATGGCGCAACGAGCGCCCGGCGGTCGCTCCCGGGGACCTATGGCTGGCAGCTGGCTGACAGCATGTTTCTTCCCCTCGACTCCAGGTCTGGACGCCTCGGACCCCATGCTCCTGGAGCAGTACGTGGTGGTGGCCAGTTACCAGAAGCAAGAGCCTGCGGAAATCAGCCTCCAAGCGGGTGAGGTGGTGGACGTCATAGAGAAGAGCGAGAGCGGTGAGTGATCCGAACAAAAGATTGGCACATCGTGGTATCTGTCGAGGCGATGCGATATTTCCTTTGTCCACTCGCTGAAATGTGGTTGTAGCTCATGATTGCCAACCTTGAGACCTCCGATTTCGGGAGGTGGGGGGTGGGGGTTGGGGGGTGTGGGGCGGAGGCGTCGTTGGGGCAGGGGGCGTGGTTAAGAGAGAGGAGTATATTTACATCTACAATTCACCAACTCGAGTATTTCATATATATATTTCATATATATACTGTATATATGTATATTTATATATATATATAAATATACATATATTATATGTATGAAATACTTGACTTGTAGTGAATTCTAGCTATATATATTTATTTTATTATATATATAAATAAAAGAAATAGTTGAATTTCAGACAATCGCCTATCAAATACACAGTAATAAAAACACAGTTGTTCTACTAACTATACTGTGCTTGCTGGTTACTAAAAAAACAAACAACAACACTTACCTTTCACTATTTGAGTAACCTTTGTTCTGCCATTTGCTTACTGGCGAGACACCACGTAAATCGTTGGCCAATCAAAAAGCAACCCCATAACGCTATAGCCAACATTCACCAGGGGATGGCGACAGACAACATAGATTCACTCTATTACAGACGGTGTCGCCGTGGCTGTAACTTCCTCGTTGTTCTGCTTTGTCTCCCTGTGTGCGCAGTTTTTTATTAAAATCCGTAGATGTTGTAGCGTGTTTGGGCAGCTGTCTATATAGTGGGAAAGCGGACGTGAAAACAGGCTGTCCCCACTCAGGTCCGCATGGAGCTGGAGGGAACGTGGCCTCCAGCTCCGCTGAATTTCGGGAGATTTTCGGGAGAAACTTTCTTCCGGGAGGTTTTCGGGAGAGGCGCTGAATTTCGGAAGTCTCCCGGAAAATCCGGGAGGGTTGGCAAGTATGGTTAGCTCCATCTGTAGGCTGGCTGGCTTTTTGTCCCACTGTTGCTTCAGGCTCCGGGCCAGAATTCTGCTTTTGGCGAGATGAATCTCTCCCAGACTCGCATTAATTAGTCAACTGCACTTTCATGGGAAGCCAACAAGACGTGCCTGCTTTACAAATGCCAGCTGCAAAGAGTCCTGAGTCAGCTGTTCAACCTCTGGAAAATGTTAACAGGCAGGGCCAAGAGTTTGTTTTCGATATTAGCCAGCTTGATGATCGCAAATAATCTAGGACTAGGACAGCTCTGTGGCTTTTTATGGAAGTTAACTCTTTAACTCCTGAACTGCTGCACACACAGGGATGAACTTTTGGCAAAACCAGGACCGTATTTTCCAGACCACAAGGAGCACTGCCCATGAATGATTTTTTCACATACCGTATTTCCTTGAATTGCCGTCGGGGCGCTAATTAATTCAAAACCTCTTCTCACTCCGGCGTTTACCAAAGGCATGTGGTAAATTTAGGCCTGTGCTTATAAATTTGAGTGTGATGTAAGGATACCATCATGAAAAGTACATTTAATAATAATAAAAAAATGTTATTATGCTCTAACCTTTACTTATAAATGAAGTCCATGTGCAGCTCCTTCAGATCAAAAGCATCAATAACTTGTTTATAAAAGTCTTCCTTATCTTCCTTCAGTTTTAAAAGTCTCTCCGTCTCAATGGAGATCTTCCTTTATTACCTCTTGCTTCGATTGAAAGTCCAGTTTAGAAAACGTTTTCATTTTAGATATGTAATCCTCCATGTTAAAAGTGCAAGCGAGAGGAAAAAAATAAACACAAGCTACTCACTCTTGCTGCTTGTTGTCACTTCTTCTGCAGCCAAGTAGTCGCAAGAAGGATCACTAGCGCCCTCTACCACCAGGAGGCGGGAGTCATTTAATGACTCACGCGCAGCTACGATATATTAATAAAACATAGCTGCTTACTGTTCTTCTTAGCATATTTAATAGCTTGGACCTTAAATCCTACTGAATAGCTCTTAATCTTCTTCCCGTCATGCGATTTCAAATCATTGAAATCAGCCTCCTCCCTTTTGAAAATGATGACAGGTGAAGTGTCACTCGTGACGTGACGAGTTTGACCCTGTGGAAATTCAAGGCATATGCTAATTATTTTACGAAACCGAGTTTGAGCCGGCTGAAATTCTAGACATGCGCTAATAAAAATAATATTTTTGCGAAACAAGTTTGAGCCGGCAGTAATTCTAAACAGGCGCATACTATATACCCGGCGGCAATTCAAGGAAATACGGTATAAGGCGCACCGGATTATAGGGCGCATTAAATGAGTCGAATTATTATTTTTTAATTTCTAAATGTAAAAGACTTCCTTGTGGTCTATATCAGTGTTTTTCAACACTCGCCATGAGATAGTCTGCTGTGAAAATATCTTTTGCAAACTAGTAATTACAGTCTGCAAATGGTGTGTTGTTGTTGAGTGTCGGCAGAGTAACCCTGTAATACTCTTCCATATCAGTGGGTGGCAGCGGGAGCTAATTGCTTTGTAGATGTCGGAAACAGCTGGAGGCAGGGTGCAGGTAAAAAGGTATCTAATGCTTGAACCAAAAATAAACACAAGGTGAGTGCCCCTAAGAAAAGGCATGGAAGCTTAGGGAAGGCTATGCAGAACCAAACTAAAACTGAATTGGCTGCAAAGTCAACAAAAACAGAATGCTGGACGACAGAAAAGACTTACTGTGGAGCAAAGACAAAGTACATCCGAACAAGATATTGACAATCAACAATGTCCCCACAATGAAGGATAAAAACAAGTGAAATATTCATGAAAGCTAAAACAAAGTAGATGCGGGAAATATCGCTCAAAGGAAGACATGAAACTAGCTCGAAGGCCTTACTGACACTGTTTGACTCCTTCCTATATGACTCCTTCTTGTTTGACTCCTTCCTGTTTGACTCCTTGCTGTTTGACTCCTTCCTGTTTGACACCTTCCTGTGTGACTCCTTCCTTTTTGACTCCTTGGTGTTTGACTCTTTCCTGTGTGACTCCTTCCTGTTGGACGCCTTACTGTTTGACTCCTTCCTGTTTGATGCCTTCCTTTTTGACTCCTTGCTGTTTGACGCCTTCCTGTTTGACTCCTTCCTGTTTGACACCTTCCTGTGTGACTCCTTCCTTTTTGACTCCTTCCTGTTTGACTCCTTCTTGTTTGACTCCTTGGTGTATGACTCCTTCCTGTTGGACTCCTTCCTGTTTGACTCCTTCCTGTTGGACTCCTTCCTGTTTGACTCCTTCCTGTGTGACTCCTCCCTGTTTGACTCCTTCCTGTTTGACACCTTCCTGTTTGACTCCTTCCTGTTGGACTCCTTCTTGTTTGACTCCTTCCTGTTTGACCTCTTCCTGTTTGACTCCTTAATGTGTGACTCTTGTTTGTTTGACTCTTTCCTGTTTGACTCCTTCCTGTTTGACGCCTAAATGTTTGACTCCTTCTTGTTTGACTCCTTCCTGTTTGACGCCTTCCTGTTTGACTCCTTCCTGTTTGACGCCTTCCTTTTTGACGCCTTCCCGTATGACTTTTTCCTGTTTGAGTCCTTCCTATTGGACTCCTTCCTGTTTGACCTCTTCCTGTTTGACTCCTTCCTGTGTCACTCCTTTCTGGTTGACTCTTTCCTGTTTGACTTCTTCCTGTTTGATGCCTTAATGTTTGACTCCTTCCTGTTTGACTCCTTCTTGTATGACTCTTTCCTATGTGACTTCTTCCTGTTTGACTCCTTCCTGTGTGACTTCTTCCTTTTTGACTCCTTCCTGTTCGACTCCTTCCTGTGTGACTCCTTCCTGTTTGATGCCTTCCTTTTTGACTCTTTCCTGTTTGACTCCTTGCTGTTTGACTCCTTCCTGTTTGACTCCTTCCTGTGTGACTCCTCCCTGTGTGACTCCTCCGTGTTTGACACCTTCCTGTTTGACACCTTCCTGTTTGACTCCTTCCTGTTGGACTCCTTCTTGTTTGACTCCTTCCTGTTTGACCTCTTCCTGTTTGACTCCTTAATGTGTGACTCCTGTTTGTTTGACTCTTTCCTGTTTGACGCCTAAATGTTTGACTCCTTCTTGTTGGCTCCTTCCTGTTTGATGCCTTCCTGTTTGCTGCCTTTCTGTTTGACGCCTTCCTGTTTGACTCCTTCCTGTTTGACTCCTTCCTATTGGACTCCTTCCTGTTTGACCTCTTCCTGTTTGACTCCTTCCTGTGTCACTCCTTTCTGATTGACTCTTTCCTGTTTGACTCCTTCCTGTTTGATGCCTAATGTTTGACTCCTTCCTGTTTGACTCCTTCCTGTGTGACTTCTTCCTTTTTGACTCCTTCCTGTTCGACTCCTTCCTGTGTGACTCCTTCCTGTTTGACGCCTGACTGTTTGACTCCTTCCTGTTTGACGCCTTCCTTTTTGACTCTTTCCCGTTTGACTCCTTGCTGTTTGACTCCTTCCTGCTTGACTCTTTCCTGTTTGACTCCTTCCTATTTGACGCCTTCCTGTTTGACTCCTTGTGTGATCTGATTGGCTATGGCAATTATCTATCAACTATATGTGCCCGTTAACTTACAGTGCACAAACATTGCTGATTCTGAATTCCCCCGGGCAGATTTAAGACAGCATGGCAACATAAGCAAGAATTCTGATTGGATAAAAACAACAGCCCTGGTAGAAGCATAAAATGACATGAAGACAATATGAATACTTTTACATATTCAGGGAAAGTAAGTTAAAACTGATTTAAGTATAATCATGATTTCTGGTTATTCTGATGCTAGTATGTCTCCCAAAGACCACAATCCATAGGGGGGCCACAAATGTCATGTAAAATCATGTGAAATATATATATATTTTTTGCAAATTGTCCAGGATGGTTTGAGAAATCTCCACACAAAGACACGAATACCTATGAGATTGTTTTTTTTAGCAAATCCAACTCAAAGCAGCTTTCCAGGCAAAAGATGAAAACTCTAGTTGAGTGGTGGTTATTTGTAAAGAACCTCAAGCGTGCCAAAGCATATGTTTTTGGTAAGAACTCTCAATTATAACTAAAGCCGAGTTTAAGCCGCTGCGAAGCGTGAATGGCAGGCTGAGCCAGGGAGGGTTTTAGGCCCGCCAGGGTTTGGCGTTTGCAGCTTTAATGGTGTGCTGGAACAGTAAAAGGGTAATGGGACTCATGTGCACTTCAGATGGAAAGGAGAAGACCAGGAAGGGCATTCAGGAAGACAATGGCTTAGAGCAGGGGTCACCAAGCTTTTTGAAACCAAGAGCTACTTCTTGGGTACTGATTAATGCGAAGGGCTACCAGTTTGATACACACTTAAATAAATTGCCAGAAATAGCCAATTTGCTCAACTTACCTTTAATAAATAAATCTATATATATACATAAAAAAAAGGGTATTTCTGTCTGTCATTCCGTCGTACATTTTTTTTTTCCTTTTACGGAAGGTTTTTTGTAGAGAATAAATGATGAAAAACACACTTAATTGAACGGTTTAAAAGAGGAGAAAACACGAAAAAAATGAAACATAGTTCATCTTCAATTTCGAGCCTTTAAAATTCCAAATTCACCCGAAAAAAAGAAGAGAAAAACTAGCTCATTCGGATCGTTTTGAAAAAATTAAAAAAATATATTTATGGAACATCATTAGTAATTTTTCCTGATTAAGATTAATTTTAGAATTTTGCTGACATGTTTTAAATACGTTAAAATCCAATCTGCAATTTGTTAGAATATATAACAAATTGGACCAAGCTATATTTCTAACAAAGACAAATCATTGTAGATTTTCCAGAACAAATTTTACTAAAGAATTTCAAAAGACTTTAAAAAAAGATTTAAATTAGATTCTAAAGATTTTCTAGATTTGCCAGAATAATTTTTGGGGAATTTTAATCATAATTAGTTTGTGTGAATGTGAGTGTGAATGTTGTCTGTCTATCTGTGTTGGCCCTGCGATGAGAAGGCGACTTGTCCAGGGTGTACCCCGCCTTCCGCCCGATTGTAGCTGAGATAGGCGCCAGCGCCCCCCGCGACCCCAAAAGGGAATAAGCGGTAGGAAACGGATGGATGGATAGTTTGAAGAAATATTTCACAAATATTCTACGTCGAAAAAACAGAAGCTAAAATGAAGAATTAAATTAAAATTATTTATTATTCTTTACAATAAAAAAAAATTCAAATAAATACTTGAACATTGATTTAAATTGTCAGGAAAGAAGAGGAAGAAATTTAAAAGGTAAAAAGGTATATGTGTTTAAAAATCCTAAAATCATTTTTAAGGTTGTATTGTCTTTCTGAAAGTTATAAGAAGCAAAGTACAAAAATAAATGAATTTATTTAAACAAGTGAAGACCGAGTCTTTAAAATATTTTCTTGGATTTTCAAATTCTCTTTCAGTTTTGTCTCTCTTAGAATTAAAAATGTCGAGCAAAGCGTGACCAGCTTGCTAGTAAATAAATACAATTTAAAAAATAGAGGCAGCTCACTGGTAAGTGCTGCTATTTGAGCTATTTTTAGAACAGGCCAGCGGGCGACTCATCTGGTTTTTATGGCCGACCTGGTGCCCGCGGGCACCGTGTTGGTGACCCCTGGCTTAGAGTGAAACACCGCGCCCTTAAGCGAGGAGAAGGTGGGCGTGGGATCACTTTGTTCGAGCCCGAGGTTGGCGTATTTGTTTTCACTCGCTGTTCCGGTAGGATTTCAAGTCGCTGTGAGACGCATACGCCGACACCTTGAAGTCCTTTCATGGGGAGCCTTCGAGGAGAGCGTGGAGGAAGTTAGATCCCATGGTGCTTTGGCGCCTCGCAGCTGACCGCGGCGTGTCGATGAGCCATGGCGGCTTTTAAAAGACTACTGACATGGCCTCTTTATGGCTTCCCGACTTTTGTTTGGCTTTCATATCATTTGAACATGTTTCAGTCTTGCAGCGGGTCTGCATTTAGGCTGCCTTCACACCCGTGGTTCAGTGTTGTGGTCCGGACTGAATAAAGAAAAAATACGGGGCGGTTTGTTTAACCTTCACGCTGTGCGGTAAAGAACATATGTAGAGAGCAGGGGTCTTAAATTCTGTTTACTTGGGTGAGGCTGGCCCACACAAAGTATTCTCTTTAGTATCAAGTTTTACTATCAGAATGTGGCTTGGCATCGTCTTTCTGAAATAAGCAGGGGCGTCCATGATGGCCACAGATGTTTCTCCAAAACCTGTATGTGCCTTCCCAGATGTGTAAGTTGCCCATGCCTTGGGCACTAATACACCCTAAAACCATCACACATGCTGCCTTTTCAACTTTGCGCCTAGAACAGTCCGGATGGTTCTTTACCTCTTTGTTCCGGAGGACACCACGTCCACAATTTCCAAAAACAATTTGAAATGTGGACTCGTCAGACCACAGAACACTTTTCCACTTTGCATCAGTCCATCTTAGATGAGCTCAGAGCCCAGCGAAGCCGGCGGCCTTTCTGGGTGTTGTTGATGAATGACTTTGGCTTTGCATAGTAGAGTTTTAACTCGCACTTACAGATGTAGCGACCAACTGTAGTTACTGACAGTGGTTTTCTGAATTCTTCCTGAGCACATGTGGTGATATCCATTAAGTCCACAATTTGAAATGTGGACTCGTCAGACCACAGAACGCTTTTGTACTGTGCATCAGTCCATCTTAGATGAGCTCAGGCCCAGCGAAGCCGGCGGCATTTCTGGGTGTTGTTGATAAATGGCTTTGGCATAGTAGAGTTTTATCTTGCACGTACAGATGTGGTGACCAGCTGTACTTACTGAGATTGGTTTTCTGAAGTGTCCCTGAGCCCATGTGGTGATATCCTTTACACGGTATAGCTCGGTTGGTAGAGTGGCCGTGCCGGCAACTTGAGGGTTGCAGGTTCGATTCCCGCTTCTGCCAGCCTAGTCACTGCCGTTGTGTCCTTGGGCAAGACACTTTACCCACCGGCTCCCAGTGCCACCCACACTGGTTTAAATGTAACTTAAATATTGGGTTTCACTATGTAAAGCGCTTTGAGTCACTAGAGAAAAGCGCTATATAAATATAATTCACTTCACTTCACTTCACACTGATGTCGTTTTTTCCTGCAGTACCACCTGAGGGATCGAAGGTCACGGGGATTCAATGTTGGTTTTCGGCCTTGTCACTTACGTGTAGTTATTTCTCCAGATTTTCTGAACCTTTTGATGATATCGAAATCCCTAAATTCCTTGCAATAGCTGCTTGAGAAATGTTGTTCTTAAACAATTTGCTCAGGCATTTGTTGACAAAGTGGCGACCCTCGCTCCGTCCTTGTTTGTGAATGCATGAGCATTTCATGGAAGCTGCTTTTATACCCAATCATGGCACCCACCTGTTCCCAATCAGCCCGTTCACCTGGGGATGTTCCAAATAAGTCTTTGATTAGCATTGCTCAACTTTCTCAGTCTTTTTGCCACTTGTGCCAGCTTTTTTGAAACAAGTTGCAGGCATGAAATTCCAAATGAGCTAATATTGTGAGGTTTGGCGGGCATAGCGATGCCGGATTTTTTTCTTCCGTGGATGCGTCGGGCAAGAACACAGCGTAAGGTAAGAAATAAAGGATTTATTTAACTAATAAAAAACAAAGAACAAAAATACTGTTGCTAGGCAGAAAATGCAAACAAAAGGCGCTAGCATGGAAGGTAGGGAAACTAACAGAAACACTAACACAAAGGCACAGAAAAGAGAAAACAAAACAACTAGCATGAGAACGGAAAGCAGTCGTCGTTTGTTGCATGAGAGCAAATTAGGAACTGAGGACGAAATAACAAAAGGGGCCGGCTTAAATAAGGCAGTAATCCCGAGGAACAGGTGTGCGCCGAAAACAAGGGGCAGGTGAAAACTAATGAGCAACCATGGTAACAGACTAAAAAAGGAACTAAGGCAGACATCGGCAGACTATAATACAAATATGGAACAAAAACACGAAAATGGAATGATCCAAGCGGCGGATCATGACAAATATTACCAGCTTGAATGTTAAAGGGGAACATTATCAGCAGACCTATGTAAGCGTCAATATATACCTTGATGGTGCAGAAAAAAGACCATATATCTTTTTAACCGATTTCCGAACTCTAAATGGGTGGATTTTGGCGAGTTAAACGCCTTTCTGTTTATCGCGCTGGGGGCGATGTAACACACCCGCCATTTTCATTTTCTACACATTACAAACACCGGGTCTCAGCTCTGTTATTTTCCGTTTTTTTGACTATTTTTTGGAACCTTGGAGACATCATGCCTCGTTGGTGTGTTGTCGGAGGGTGTAACAACACTAACAGGGAGGGATTCAAGTTGCACCACTGGCCCGAAGATGCCAAAGTGTCTGCCGCCAGACCCCCATTGAATGTGCCGGAGTGTCTCCACATTTGACCGGCGATGCTAAGGCAGACATGGCACAGAGATGTATGGATAACCTGCAGATGCATTTGCAACTATAAAGTCAACGAAATCACAAAGGTGAGTTTTGTTGATGTTGACTTATGTGCTAATCAGACATATTCGGTTGCGGCGTGACTGCCAACTAATCGATGCTAACATGCTATGCTAATCGACGCTAACATGCTATTTACCGGCGGTGCTAAAGCAGACATGGCACAGAGATGTATGGATAACCTGCAGATGCATTTGCAACTATAAAGTCAACGAAATCACAAAGGTGAGTTTTGTTGATGTTGACTGCCAGCTAATCGATGCTAACATTCTATGCTAATTGATGCTAACATGCTATTTACCGGCGGTGCTAAAGCAGACATGGCACAGAGATGTATGGATAACCTGCAGATGCATTTGCAACTATAAAGTCAACAAAATCACAAAGGTGAGTTTTGTTGATGTTGACTGCCAGCTAATCGATGCTAACATTCTATGCTAATCGATGCTAACATGCTATTTACCGGCGGTGCTTAATCAGACATGGCACAGAGATGTATGGATAACCTGCAGATGCATTTGCAACGATAGTCAACAAAATCACAAAGGTGAGTTTTGTTGATGTTGACTTATGTGTTAATCAGACATATTTGGTTGCAGCGTGACTGCCAACTAATCGATGCTAACATGCTACGCTAATCGACGCTAACATGCTATTTACCGGCGGTGCTAAAGCAGACATGGCACAGAGATGTATGGATAACCTGCAGATGCATTTGCAACTATAAAGTCAACAAAATCACAAAGATCAGTTTTGTTGATGTTGACTTATGTGCTAATCGATGCTAACATGCTACGCTAATCGATGCTAACATGCTATTTACCGGCGGTGCTAAAGCAGACATGGCACAGAGATATATGGATAACCTGTAGATGCATTTGCAATTATATTACGTTTCCTTCCACCCACATTTAATGCGAAACAAACACTTACCAATCGACGGATTTGAGTTGCTCCAGTGTCAAAAGATGCGAAAGTCCTGATCGTTCGGTCCGCACATTTTACCGGCGATGCTAACGCAGCTATTCGGCCATGCTATGGCTATGAATAGCGCAATAGCTTCAGTTTCTTCTTCAATACTTTCATACTCAACCATCTGTTTCAATACATGCGTAATCTGTTGAATCGCTTAAGTCGCTGAAATTCGAGTTTGAATCCGAGCTATTCCCATTGTTTGTTTACATTGGCAGCACTGTGTGACGTCACAGGGAAATGGATAGTGGTTTCGAAGATAGCGAAAATAAGGCACTTTAAAGCTTTATTTAGGGATATTCCGAGACCGGTAACATTTTGAAAAAAAACTTCCAAAAAATACAACAAGCCACTGGGAACTGATTTTTATTGTTTTTAACCCTTTTGAAATTGTGATAATGTTCCCCTTTAAGTATCTTGTCTTTGCAGTCCATTCAATTGAATATAAGTTGAAAAGGATTTGTTGTATTCTCTTTTTATTTACCATTTACACAACGTGACAACTTCCCTGCTTTTGGGGTTTGTATTCTGTTTGATTTTGCCCACGACTTTTAGTTAAATATCTGTTTTTTTAAAAGAAATGAAGAGTATGTAGGAGTTCATACTGACTGGTCACTTGGGTTGAGTAATGTCACATAGATACATATGTGACTATTTCCATGTTATTTAAAGGTACTTACATAAGAAATACGGTTGTACTTTAAAATTCACAAGAGTCATTTAAGACTTTTTTAACCACAGTCTGTGAGGTCTTTGGATCGCAGCACCAAGACAAGATCAAACTTGAGTAATAGAGGAGGTAAAAGTAAGTAAATTAAAAGTAATAACGTTTGTAAGTGAATGAATGATTGTCCTCCCTTCTCTGTGAAGCGCTATATAAATCTAATCCATTGTTATTATTGGTATTAATATCAGCTGGTTCGACTGTCATGTTGATAATCGGATAAGAATTAAATCATCAAATCTCTGTTTCAAGTCACTTAAATATGAAGTGAAGTAGAGGGCTACAAAATATGGGCCTGCAGGCCGAAAGTTCTAAAATAAGTAAGTAAACTCACTTAGGCGGAAGAATGCTGTTCTATCGCTTGAAGATGTTGTTTTTATATGCTGATGTATTTACCATTTTAGATTATTAAAGGCCATCCTAAATGAGATTTTCGTATTCAAACGGGGATAGCAGGTCCATTCTATGTGTCATACTTGATAATTTCGCCATATCGGCATATTTTTGCTGAAAGGATTTAGTAGAGAACATCGACGATAAAGTTTGCAACTTTTGGTCGCCAATAAAAAAGCCTTGCCTGTACCGGAAGTAGTAGACGATTCGCGCGTGACGTCACGGGTTGTGGAGCTCCTCACATCTGAACATTGTTTACAATCATGGCCACCAGCGGCGAGAGCGATTCGGACCGAGAAAGCGACGATTTCCCCATTAATTTGAGTGATTATGAGGAAAGTGAGAGAGAAGGACAAAAAATTAAATACAAAAGACTATACAAAGAAGGGCTTCACGGTGGAAGAGGGGTTAGTGCGTCAATCCCAGGCTCGGGATCTTTCTGTGTGGCGTTTGCATGTTCTCCCCGTGAATGCGTGGGTTCCCTCCGGGTACTCCGGCTTCCTCCCACTTCCAAAGACATGCACCTGGGGATAGGTTGATTGGCAACACTAAATTGGCCCTAGTGTGTGAATGTGAGTGTGAATGTTGTCTGTCTATCTGTGTTGGCCCTGCGATGAGGTGGCGACTTGTCCAGGGTGTACCCCGCCGTCCGCCCGATTGTAGCTGAGATAGGCGCCAGCCCCCCCCGCAAGCCCAAAAGGGAATAAGCGGTAGAAAATGAAAAAATGGTTATGATCCGCTGCCCGGATCCAATTATGTTTTGGTTTTGAGTCTTTTGTATTATGTTCTGCTAATGTTTACCTTAGTTCCAGGTTGCACTTCCTTGTTTGATCTTGTCTCCATAGTTACTTATTAGTTTCACCTGCCACTTGTTTCTTAACGCGCACCTGCCTTGTGATTGCTGTCCTTATTTAAGCCTGCCTTTTCCGTTAATTCGACCTTGCTTCCTAATTTGTGTTCGCACAACAGTGACGACCTTGATCCTCGATTTGCTAATCTTGCTAGCTTCCGCGCTAAGCCTTTGTTCCTCCAGCTCTCATGCGAGTAGTTTTGTTCTGCTTTTTGTGCCTTGTGCAAGTTTTTCTGTTCATAGTCTGTTTTAATTTGAAATAAACCCTTGTTTCTTACCTTCACGCTGCGTTCGAGCCCGACTGCATTCCTGAGAGAACAACCCGCATCACCACGATGCCACGCAATCGTTACATTTGGCTTTTCTTAGTAGAGTTTTAACTTGCACTCACAAAGGTAGCGACCAACTGTAGTTACTGACAGTGGTTTTCTGAAGTGTTCCGGAGCCCATGTGGTGATATCCTTTACACACAGTTGTCGCTTTTTGATGCAGTAGCCCCTGAGGAGTCGAAGGTCCGCAATATCATGGCTGACGTGCAGTGATTTCTCCAGATTCTCGGATCTTTCTGTGTGGAGTTTGCATGTTCTCCCCGTGAATGCGTGGGTTCCCTCCGGGTACTCCGGCTTCCTCCCACTTCCAAAGACATGCACCTAGGGATAGTTTGATTGGCAACACTAAATTGGCCCTAGTGTGTGAATGTGAGTGTGAATGTTGTCTGTTTATCTGTGTTGGCCCTGCGATGAGGTGGCGACTTGTCCAGCGTGTACCCCGCCTTCCGCCCGATTGTAGCTGAGATAGGCGCCAGCGACCCCCACGACCCTAAAAAAGGGAATAAGCGGTAGGAAATGGATGGATGGATGGACTATACAAAGGGAGCGATTCAGATGTTATTAGACACATTTACTAGGATAATTCTGGAAAATCCCTTATCTGTTTATTGTGTTGTTAGTGTTTTATATGGTTCGATCGAACCCAGGTTTAGAACCACTGTTCTGACACTTTCACAAGTTCCGAACTAAATTCCCGTTTTCCTGTAAATTCAAACTCTTCGACATTCAAACGTCTTAGATCAGGGGTCGGGAACCTTTTTGGCTGAGAGAGCCATGAAAGCCAAATATTTCAAAATGTATTTCCGTGAGAGCCATATCATATTTTTTTAACACTGAATACAACTAAAAGTGTGCATTTTTACGTAAGACTAACATTTTTAGAATATATCAATCAATCAATCAATGTTTATTTATATAGCCCCAAATCACAAATGTCTCAAAGGACTGCACAAATCATTACGACTACAACATCCTCGGAAGAACCTACAAAAGGGCAAGGAAAACTCACACCCAGTGGGCAGGGAGAATTCACATCCAGTGGGACGCCAGTGACAATGCTGACTATGAGAAACCTTGGAGAGGACCTCAGATGTGGGCAACCCCCCCCCCTCTAGGGGACCGAAAGCAATGGATGTCGAGCGGGTCTAACATGATACTGTGAAAGTTCAATCCATAGTGGCTCCAACACAGCCGCGAGAGTTCAGTTCAAGCGGATCCAAGACAGCAGCAAGAGTCCCGTCCACAGGAAACCATCTCAAGCGGATCAGCAGCGTAGAGATGTCCCCAACCGATACAGGCGAGCGGTCCATCCTGGGTCCCGACGAGCGGTCCATCCTGGGTCTCGACTCTGGACAGCCAGTACTTCATCCATGGTCATATAATAAATCTCTTATTCTTTTTAATAACATTGTTATTCTGAAGCTAACCAATAATAAATAAAATGTCATGTCTGTTGATCATGTTTTTGTTTGGCCATGTGCTGTTTGTCCTTTGGACTCTTTAAGTTCCTGTTTTTTTTCCACTCCCTTGTCTGGTTTCCTTGGTTACTCATTTTGTCCACCTGTCTCTGGTGGACAAAACGCCTGCTCACCTGCTTCCCGAGCACTAATCAGAGGCAGTATTTAAGCTCGTCTTTGCCAGTCAGTCGCCCTGTGCTGACTTGTTTCATGCCTTGCCATAGTTTCTTGCTTAATGCCATGCCAAGTAAGTTTTGTTTAAATTCATGTTCTTAGTCTGTTTATGCGTTAGCTTTGTTCCTTAGCCCAAGTTGTGCCTCCGCTGTGAGCCATTTTTGTTCGTATATATTTTTAGTTAAAATTAAATCATGTTTTTACCTAAATGCCATGTCCTGAGTAGTCCGTCTGCCTTCCTGGGAGAACGACCCTGCAGCAAGCTGCGACCCCCCCCCATCGTGACATTACTTATTACCATTAATGCGACTTCTTGGCGTCACTATAGACAGCGATTTTAAACCAGACAAACAAGTCAATGGCGTTTTAAAATCGTGTTTTTATCACCTTCGTCTTTTAGTAAAGGTTAAACCGTTTTTATCTTTTAACCTTTTTGAACAAGTCGTGCATGCTTTTATTTCAAGTGGCCTGGACTACTGCAATGCACTTTATGCTGGCATTAGCCAAAAAAGCTCTCTCCCGGTTGCAGTTAGTCCAGAACGTGGCAGCACGACTTTTAACAGGAGCCAGGAAACGCCAGCATATAACCCCAATTCTTCAGAGTTTGCACTGGCTCCCTGTTCATTTTAGAATTGATTTTAAAACATTGCTGTTTGTTTTTAAATCTTTACATGGACTGGCACCTCAATATATCTCGGACCTCATCCAAATTTACATCCCTGCGCGCGCTCTGAGGTCCGAAAGCCAGCTTCAGCTCGTGGTGCCCAAGACCAGACTTAAGACCAGGGGAGACAGGGCCTTCTCTGTGGTCGGCCCTAAGCTCTGGAACACTCTGCCGCTCCATGTTCAAACTGCTTCCACAGTGGAGTGTTTTAAGTCTCGTCTTAAGACCCACTTTTATTCTTTGGCTTTTAACACTACGTGAGTTGTGTGGTCCTCTGTCCTCTGTTGTCCTCTGTGTTTTTTATACACTTTGATTTTTATTTTACTGTTTTAATTGATTTTACCCTTTAAAATAGTTTTTAATCATATTTGTTTTTATATTGTTTTTATTGGTTTTATTTTTATTCATTTTTAATTTTATACAGTCATTGGTGGAGCATAATATTGTTTTTAACATGGCTGTGCAGCACTTTGGAAACGTTATTGTTGTTTAAATGTGCTATATAAATAAAGTGGATTGGATTGCTTGGATTGATTCTTGAACAGGTGCGGTAGAAAACGGATGGATGCATTTCAATGCATGAGAATGTTTTATATTTTGAACATTATCTTTAGCACCGGAATGAGAATCAGCACCTCCAAGTCCGAGTCCATGGTTCTCGCCCGGAAAAGGGTGGAATGCCATCTCCGGGTTGGGGAGGAGACCCTGCCCCAAGTGGAGGAGTTCAAGTACCTAGGAGTCTTGTTCACGAGTGGGGGAAGAGTGGATCGTGAGATTGACAGGCGGATCGGTGCGGCGTCTTCAGTAATGCGGACGTTGTACCGATCCGTTGTGGTGAAGAAGGAGCTGAGCCGGAAGGCAAAGCTCTCAATTTACCGGTCGATCTACGTTCCCATCCTCACCTATGGTCATGAGCTTTGGGTCATGACCGAAAGGATAAGATCACGGGTACAAGCGGCCGAAATGAGTTTCCTCCGCCTTAGAGATAGGGTGAGAAGCTCTGCCATCCGGGAGGGACTCAAAGTAAAGCCGCTGCTCCTTCACATCGAGAGGAGCCAGATGAGGTGGTTCGGGCATCTGGTCAGGATGCCACCCGAACGCCTCCCTAGGGAGGTGTTTAGGGCACGCCCAACCGGTAGGAGGCCACGGGGAAGACCCAGGACACGTTGGGAAGACTATGTCTCCCGGCTGGCCTGGGAACGCCTCGGGATCCCCCGGGAAGAGCTAGACGAAGTGGCTGGGGAGAGGGAAGTCTGGGTTTCCCTGCTTAGGCTGTTGCCCCCGCGACCCGACCTCGGATAAGCGGAAGATGATGGATGGATGGATCTTTAGCACTGTGAATTCCAGCGGAATTATCTATAATTATTGTGTTAAGCAATGTCAGCTAAGATTTATCTGAGAGCCGGATGCAGTCATCAAAAGAGCCACATCTGGCTCTAGAGCAGTGGTTCCCAAAGTGGGCGGTACCGCCCCAGGGGGGCGGTGAGGAAGAAGGGGGCGGCAGTCCGAAGTCGAAGTCAGAAGTTCGAACGTTTGTTTGACGATTTGTACACAACACGTGCAGCAGGACGAGTCAGTGGACGACGCATCAGGGTCCGGTTACCACACGCCGCACTGGCCCAGTCAGATCCGACAGCATAGACTACAAAAGCAAAAGCTCAGGTTTGTAATTTCAAGCTTGTAATGTTCAGAATTTTATCTTATAATAAAAACCGCATTCTGGCGCTCAACATCATCTTGAGTTCAAGTCAACATGAAATTGGGGACTCGCCAGAACGCGCCGTGTTGTGTTTGTGTTGAGCTGGTTAGGGCGGTGCATTCACTGATATATATTGTTACGAATATATTGTGTGTATTGTACACACCTGGATGAACTGCACAGAGACATGTCTGAGAGATTTGAGGACATTTTATTGCTTGAAATACCAGACTGGGCGATCAATCCATTCCTAAATGTCGACGGTGAAGAAACTGGAGTGGCAGAGGAAGAACTGATTTCAATTCAAAATGACATTGAGCTAAGGCCAAAGTTCAAAAAGTCATATCAAGATTTTTGGTTACAAAAAAAAATCTCTGACTGCTATCTGTCAGGCTTGAGCTGTGGGTGTTTGTGCTTCCTCGATGCAAGGATGATGTGGGACGAATCAGGCATGAATGTAAGTACATTTTTATTTGTTATTTAAATACAAAAGGCAAAACAAAAAGCACGCTCGATGGCGGATAATAACATATGCTAAAACGTTAACAAAAAACAGCACTTAGGCGAAAGAATACATGCATGGCGTGGTCCAAATGTTTAGCAGCGTGGCAAGGCGTGGAGGTTTGTGATAGAAATGTGGCATGAAGCAGAATGCAAAAAATCCCAGACCGATGGACAGAAAGAAAATGATTTAAGTAGTGGCTGTGATAATTAGGAACAGGTGCGGGACTGAGGGCAGGGGCGTGACTATCAATCAATCAATCAATGTTTACTTATATAGCCCTAAATCACAAGTGTCTCAAAGGGCTGCACAAACCACCACGACATCCTCGGTAGGCCCACATAAGGGCAAGGAAAACTCACACCCAGTGGGACGTCGGTGATAATAATGACTATGAGAACCTTAAAGAGGAGGAAAGCAATGGATGTCGAGCAGATCTAACATGATACTGTGAAAGTTCAATCCACAATGGATACAACACAGTCACGAGAGTCCAGTCCAAAGGGGATCCAAGACACAGCAGCGAGAGTCCCGTTCACAGCGGAGCCAGCAGGAAACCATCCCAAGCGTAGGCGGACCAGCAGCGCAGAGATGTCCCCAGCCGATACACAGGCAAGCAGTACATGGCCACCGGACCCCCTCCACACGGGAGAGTGGGACATAGAAGAAAAAGAAAAGAAACGGCAGATCAACTGGTCTAAAAAGGGAGTCTATTTAAAGGCTAGAGTATACAAATGAGTTTTAAGGTGAGACTTAAATGCTTCTACTGAGGTGGCATCGCGAACTGTTACCGGGAGGGCATTCCAGAGTACTGGAGCCCGAACGGAAAATGCTCTATAGCCCGCAGACTTTTTTTGGGCTTTGGGAATCACTCATAAGCCGGAGTCCTTTGAACGCAGATTTCTTGCCGGGACATATGGTACAATACAATCGGCAAGATAAGATGGAGCTAGACCGTGTAGTATTTTATACGTAAGTAGTAAAACCTAAAAGTCACATCTTAAGTGCACAGGAAGCCAGTGCAGGTGAGCCAGTAGAGGCGTAATGTGATCAAACTTTCTTGTTCTTGTCAAAAGTCTAGCAGCCGCATTTTGTACCAACTGTAATCTTTTAATGCTAGACATGGGGAGACCCCAAAATAATACGTTACAGTAGTCGAGCCGAGACGTAACAAACGCATGGATAATGATCTCGGCGTCTTTATTGGACAGAATGGAGTGAATTTTAGCGATATTACGGAGATGAAAGAAGGCCGTTTTAGTAACGCTTTTAATGTGTGCCTCAAAGGAGAGAGTTGGGTCGAAGATAACACCCAGATTCTTTACCTTGTCGCCTTGTTTAATTGTTTGGTTGTCAAATGTTAGAGTTGTATTATTAAATAGAGTTCGGTGTCTAGCAGGACCGATAATCAGCATTTCCGTTTTTTTGGCGTTGAGTTGCAAAAAGTTAGCGGACATCCATTGTTTAATTTCATTAAGACACGCCTCCAGCTGACTACAATCCGGCGTGTTGGTCAGCTTTAGGGGCATGTAGAGTTGGGTGTCATCAGCATAACAGTGAAAGCTAATACCGTATTTGCGTATGATGTCACCTAGCGGCAGCATGTAGATGCTGAAGAGTGCAGGGCCAAGGACCGAACCCTGGGGAACTCCACACGTTACCTTAGTTAAGACTAGGATAAAACTAATGAGGAAGGCATGGAAACAAACAAAACCAGGAAGTGCAAAACGTGACTGATTGTCCAAAATCAAAAACATAACAAGACAAAACAAGATCCATAGGTGTGACACTATCAAGTGCTGTGGAACAAGGTCAAGATGTACTTTATTGCCTTCCCAACATCATATTTAGTAGAACGGGGCTTCAGTGCAGTCGCCTTGCTTCTTTCCAAGCAAAGAAACCGACTGAAAATTACTGACCGCGGGGATCTACGACTTCTTTTTAGTGAGTTCCAGCCTGATGTTTGAGAAGCTTATGTCCCTGCACCAAGCACATCCATCCCATTAATATTAAGTGTGAGACAATGAAGGTTACTGGTGGAATGTTTATTTACCATTCTATGTTGCCGAAACAGTTAAAACCTGTGTATCGGCTGGGGACATCTCTGCGCTGCTGATCCGCCTCCGCTTGGGATGGTTTCCTGCTGGCTCCGCTGTGAACGGGACTCTCGCTGCTGTGTTGGATCCGCTTTGGACTGGACTCTCGCGACTCACAGTATCATGTTAGACCCGCTCGACATCCATTGCTTTCCTCCTCTCCAAGGTTCTCAATGTCATTATTGTCACCGACGTCCCACTGGGTCATTACTGTCACCGATGTCCCACTGGGTGTGAGTTTTCCTTGCCCTTATGTGGGCCTACCGAGGATGTCGTGGTGGTTTGTGCAGCCCTTTGAGACACTAGTGATTTAGGGCTATATAAGTAAACATTGATTGATTGATTGATTGAAAACTGCTAAAAAATAAATTGGTTTACTAAATTGGGTTTTATTTGTGAAATACACATTTGTGTTTAACCTTTCTCTTTTCAAATTGCAGCATACCAAATATCAAGAAAGAGGTGTTTGTTTCCATATGTGTCTGTGGGGGCGCTAGGAATTCACTGGGGAGCCAAGGGGGCGCCAGCCTGCAAAAGTTTGGGAACCATTGCTCTAGAGCCATAGGTTCCCTACCCCTGTCTTAGATTCTTACTACATTCTGTCAGCATTTCACTTCAACTTCAGCATTGGAGCGTTCACAGGAGGAATTGCCTCATCTATTCAAACTTGTGTTTTCACTTGTTGAACTCAGCTGTGTATTTACGATTCTCTTGCTGACTGGCTTTTCCAGTCTTCCTCACCTTGGATTAAATAATACATGGCATTGACCGAGAAGTAAATCTAGGTCAGAGCTGTTAGAGGACACGGTTTTTTTTCTCCACAGGGAGGTGTTTTCCGCTGAAAGGATGAATGTAATTTGCGCCAGCGGCCCGTGTTTGAGTGTGAAGACCAAGACAAAGCTGGTGTTTTTCTGTTTTTCGACCCGCACAAGCAAGGCGATACATGGAGAGGTCGGGTAATCATAGCCCAGTTCCTGTGTGGTCAAGGTTAGGTGCCTCGCTAAAAACACAACTTTCCAACCCCAGATGGGACCGGAACCCTCAATCCCTGGCTTAGGAGGCCAGTGCCTTATCCATTAGGCCACTGTGGCTTATTTTGTTAAGTTCCTGTACGAATTGCTGACCCAAAAAAAAGTCCTTGAAATCCTTTTTAAAAACACAAGTGTCTGTTTGCAAGGAAAGAAAGAAACGGTACGGGTAATGCTAGGAAACTTCCAGCCTCACGCTGTCCAAACCCCAGCTTTAAATCCCCACTAAAAAACGTCCATTTTAATAATTCTGTCTTCACCCTCGCCGCACGATTACACATATTTTATATTCCTCTTTGGTGGGAGTCGCTTGTCGACGAGGCAAGAGTGGCGCAGGAGAAAACGCTCCAAAATGGAAAAAGCCGTTTCCTGCCAAAGTGAGTGGTTCAGAGAGTTTGCTTGGTTCCGTTGGCTTTAATGGATCCTCCAGGATGCCTCCTCGGTTTATGCTCTTTAAAGGGGAACATTATCACAATTTCTGAAGGGTTAAAACCAATAAAAATCAGTTCCCAGTGGCTTGTTTTATTTTTCGAAGTTTTTGTCCAAATTTTACCCATCACGCAATATCCCGAAAAACGGCTTCAAAGTGCCTGATCAGTATATCCACTTGTCCATTATCCTGTGACGTCACCAGAGGTGGGTAGAGTAGCCAGAAATTGTACTCAAGTAAGAGTACTGTTACTTTAGAGATTTATTACTCAAGCAAAAGTAAGTAGTAGTCATCCAAATATTTACTTGAGTAAAAGTAAAAAGTATGTTGTGAAAAAACTACTCAAGTACTGAGTAACTGATGAGTAACCTGTTTGTTTAATGATTACAGCAACAAATATTGCACAAAACCATAAAAATAGCAATGAGCAAATTCATAGTCAGGAATATCTCTTAAGCAACTAAAACAATAATATATATTAAATAATAATACATTAAAATAAAAAAAAATAAGGCAAATTGAGCCACAATAACTTAACAGCACCATAGGCTCAGTAGGCATTCATCGATTGATTGATTGAAACTTGTATTAGTAGATTGTACAGTACAGTACATATTCCGTACAATTGACCACTAAATGGTAACACCCCAATAAGTTTTTCAACGTTTATCAATTACTTAATAAATGACCAAGTCGAGGTGATCTACCTCATATATACATACACACACATATCATATATATATATATATATATATATATACAGTATATAATTTATAGTTATTTATTTTGCCGGTTTTTTTGACATGTTAAAGATGTTTTAATGAATATACATGCATGTTTAACATATAGATTCCCATCTTTCATGAAGACAAGAATATAAGTTGGTGTATTACCTGATTCTGATGACTTGTATTGATTGGAATCAGACAGTATAGTGCTGATAATGTCCACATTTTCAAATGGAGGAAAAAAAAGTTCCTCTTTTCTGTCTAAAACCACATGAAAGTCGTTGGTTTTTGGCATCTTATTTGTCCAGCTTCCATATTCGTTTTTATACACTTTACAAGAAATACATTGGCGGCAAACTCCGTGGCTTGCTCGCTTGTTTGCGCTGGCTTTCGGAGACTCTTATTTTGTTAGCGCAGGCGCGAAGGAGCGGCACTTTTATTGTGAAGACAGGAACTGTGCGATCAGTCTTTAGGCTTTTGACGGGAAGTACGGTTGAAATAAAAAGTGTCTTTTTTCCTTTACACTTTTGATTGATTGATTGAAACTTTTATTAGTAGATAGCACTGTACAGTACATATTCCGCACAATTGACCACTAAATGGTCACACCCCAATAAGTTTTTCAACTTTTTTAGGTCGGATTCGATGTGTGACGGTCACGTGACCGCCTGGTTTTGTTTGATTGGTCCAACGTCACCAGTGACTGCATTTGATTGGTGAAACGCAGGCATGCGTAGTTCCTACTTTGAATGCGTGTCTGACAAAATCAAAACAAACAAAGCGTGCATTAACAGATCGATAAAAAAAAGTAGCGAGTAACGAGCTGATTGTAGATAAATGGAGCGGAGTAAAAGTAGCGTTTTTTCTCTATAAATATACTCAAGTAAAAGTAAAAGTATGTTGCATAAAAACTACTCTTAGAAGTACAATTTATCCCAAATGTTACTCAAGTAGATGTAACGGAGTAAATGTAGCGCGTTACTACCCACCTCTGTGACGTCACAGCGTGAAACCACCAGAAACAAACGTGGCGGATAGCGATAGTAGCTCGGATTCAGACTCGGATTCCAGCGGCGTAAGCGATTCAAAAGATTACGCATGTATTGAAACGGATGGTTGGAGTGTGGAGGCAGGTAGCGAAAACTAAATTGAAGAAGAAACTGAAGCTATTGAGCCATATAGCTTTGAACCGTATACAAGCGAAACCGACGAAAACGACACGACAGGAGGAAGCGAGGACGAATTCGGCGATCGCGTTCTAACCAACGATTGGTATGTGTTTGTTTGGCATTAAAGGAAACAAACTAACAACTATGAACTAGGTGTACATTTTTTTTAATTGTCATGCTTGCCACTGACAGATTGTTTGTGTTTTAGTTTAGTATTTCCTGTCCTTAGTTCCTATCACCCTCTTATTTTGGTTCAGCTTCCTGTTTGTCTCCCTGTGTGCTGTTTTCCCGGATTGGCACCTGGCAACACCTGTTGTCAATCAGCCCGCTCCTATTTGTACCTGCTTTGTCTTGAGTCAGTTGCTGGATTATTGTCGCTCTTGTGTCGTTGCTACCTGTCGTGTCGTGGATTGTCGATGTCACTTCTTGTCGCTCTTGTCGTATCTTTGCAGCGTAGCAGTAAGCTATATTTTGTTAGGTATTTGTAGCTTACTGGCCTTTGTTTTCTGCTTCCAGTTTTGTTTTCTAAGTACAAGGACAAGTTTTCCATGCTAAAGTTACTTTTTGTTTTCTAGCTCCAGTGCTAGCTCCCTTAGTTTGTTGTCCGCCCACGTGCGTGCTTTTTCTTTCTTCTTGTTTAGTTTTAATTAAACCATGTTTTCCTATCCAATGCCTGCCTCCATACCTGCATCTTGGGATTCGACACCAACAAAATCTGACAGTAATTCGTTTGCTTCGGTTTTCTGCGCATTTTTGTAGGATGATCTGGTGTTGAAAACTGGGCTCTGGGTGATATCCGCAAAGTACGATTATCGGGTTGACTTTATTTTCCATTGTCCCTTATCACATTAGACACAAAATACCGCATTACACAAGACTACCCGAATGTACTCAAATGATTGAAAAGAAAAAAAGTGTTTGCCGTGCTCCTGAGGTCCGTCGTACCTGAATAGCTCACGCACTCCGGCAGATTCAGTGGTGATCTATTTTCCAATATTGCAGATTTCTTTTACTTTATCGTTGGAAATGCATCTGCTTTGAGTGTCGCAGGGTATCCAAACATTCTTGCCATCTCTGTCGTAGCATAACTGTCGTCGGTAAAGTGTGCGGAACAAACGAGGGACCATTTCTTCGGCTTTCCCCACACCCTCGTATTTTGAACAAATTTCTTCCAATTTCTTGCCACTGGTGCAACTTGAATCCGTCTCTGTTCATGTTGTTACACCCTCCGACAACACACCGACGAGGCATGATAGGATAGGATAGGATAGGTCTTTATTGTTATTGCACAAGTACAACGAAACTTTGTTTTCAGCACAAACCTGTTCAAGATTAGACAAACAAACAGTTTAAATGGTTACAGAACAAGAACGCTGATGGGTCGCCATAAGGCGCCCCGTAAAAGATGGGAAAAAGGTCAACGCTAGGGAAGGATGAGTAAAAAAAATACAAACTACACTGGGCTCCTAAGGGGGCCCAGTCTGGAGTGGGAAAAAACCTCCATAGCAAAGCACATATACATATTACAACATAAGCCCAAAAAAAGTCTGCGGGCTAAAGAGCGTTTTCATTTCGGGCTCCAGTACTCTGGAATGCCCTTCCGGTAACAGTTCGAGATGCCACCTCAGTAGAAGCATTTAAGTCTCACCTTAAAACTCATCTGTATTCTCTAGCCTTTAAATAGACTCCCTTTTTAGACCAGTTGATCTGCCGTTTCTTTAGTTTTTCTCCTATGACCCACTATCCCTTGTGGATGGGGTCCGGTCCGATCCGGTGCCCATGGATGACGTACTGGCTGTCCAGAGTCGGGACCCAGGATGACCGCTCGTCCACAGTCGAACCCAGGATGGACCGCTTACCGCTGCTGATCCGCCTCCGCATGGGATGGTTTCCTGCTGGCTCTGCTGTGAACGGGACTCTTGCTGCTGTGTTGGATCCATTATGGATTAAACTTTCACAGTATCATGTTAGACCCGCTCGACATCCATTGCTTTCGTCCTCTCCAAGGTTCTCATAGTCATCATTGTCACCGACGTCCCACTGGGTGTGAGTTTTCCTTGCCCTTATGTGGGCCTACCAAAGATGTCGTAGTGGTTTGTGTTGTGGTTTGCGCAGCCCTTTGAGACACTAGTGATTTAGGGCTATATAAGTAAACATTGATTGATTGATTGATTGATACATCTCCAGATATGTAGCAACAGAGGGAAAGTAGTTCATGGTCATGGTGGTAGGCCGCAGCTCTTCAGGCGCTGACCATCCATTCATCACCCCTACGGGATTTGCGTCGAGGGCGTTGGGTTGGGGGAGGGGGGTGTATGTGTGGCGTATATTTTTTTGTGGATGTGTGTGTGTAAGCCCGCAGTGTGTCTCTGTTCCACGGCTTTGATGTATTATGCAGTCGCTAGTCCAAAGTCAACAACAATAGGTGTGTGTCCATGAGAGACGAGAAGGAAGTCTGTTGTGTCTTCGCTGCAGTGACCTTCGGGAGAGTCTCGAAGCCAGGGAAACAATCGAAGTTAGAATGATTTGTTTGCGAGTGAAAATAAAATTTGCATTTCACTCTAAATTGTCTATGACTGGTCCTCAAAAACTGCGGGGTAGACAGTCCGATGTAATCCACAGTTCTTTCCGCATCCTCAAATCATTGGTGGCAGCTTTGGGTTACTTTGAAGACTGCCAGCAACATCCAATTTGTTGACAAACCAGAGCAACGCTTACTCCAATCAGCAGATGTCCTGTTGTCATCATTCCGAATAGGTGGACATCTTCACGGCCTCGACAGTTCCCAGTGGCTTGTTTTATTTCCGTTCGGGCTCCAGTACTCTGGAATGCCCTCCCGGTAACAGTTCGAGATGCTACCTCAGTAGAAGCATTTAAGTCTCACCTTAAAACTCATTTGTATACTCTAGCCTTTAAATAGACCTCCTTTTTAGACCAGTTGATCTGCCGCTTCTTTTCTTTTTCTCCTCTGTCCCCCCCCTCCCTTGTGGAGGGGGTCCGGTCCGATGACCATGGATGAAGTACTGGCTGTCCAGAGTCGGGACCCAGGATGGACCGCTCGCCTGTGTATCGGTTGGGGACATCTTTACGATGCTGATCCGACTCCGTTTGGGATGGTTTCCTGTGGACGGGACTCTCGCTGCTGTCTTGGATTCGCTTTGAACTGAACTCTCGCGGCTGTGTTGGAGCCACTATGGATTGAACTTTCACAGTATCATGTTAGACCCGCTCGGCATCCATTGCTTTTGGTCCCCTAGAGGGGGGGGGTTTGCCCACATTTGAGGTCCTTTCCAAGGTTTCTCATAGTCATTATGGTTACTGGCGTCCCACTGGGTGTGAATTCTCCTTGCCCACTGGGTGTGAGTTTTCCTTGCCCTTCTTGCCCTTATGTGGGTTCTTCCGAGGATGCCGTAGTCGTAGTGGTTTGTACAGTCCTTTGAGACATTTGTGATTTAGGGCTATATAAATAAACATTGATTGATTGATTGCTTGACAGAAAAGGATCGCCAGACACATGGCGCTCCTTCTTCTACCAAGAGTCCGTCATTTGCCCGGCAACAACCGCTTCATCACGACAGCAGGTTCCCCCAAACCCAAGATCTTGTCAATTTTGTTGAGGCCAGTTAAATTGTTCCGATGTTTAGATTTGGAGAGCAGTGCAAAAAGAGGCAACAAGAAAGTTAAGACAAAGAGGCAAGCAGGAGAGATAAGGGAGAGGAAAGGGGAGCGTCCACCATCCATGAGTGCCAGAGAGAAAAATTATGTCTGTTTTGGAGACTTAGATTAGATAGTACTTTATTTATTCCGTCAGGAAAATTACAATTTTCAGCACAATCCCATTCAAGATCAAACAAACATTACAGGGAGACAGAACAGGATCGCTGACGGGTCTGCCGGCTTCCAGCGCCCCTTACAAAAAAGATGAGATTGAGGTAAACAAGGGGGAGGGGGGGGGGGGGGGGGAATTGGGAGAAAAAAATAGAACATTAAAATAAAATAAAAAAAATCGGTCTTAGCCTGGGCCCTGGAGAGGGGGTGCAGACTCATAGCCATAGTACATGTGTGTAAGAGGGAAACATCAAAGAACACAGAGGACATTAAAGACATTAAAGCAGCAGATACAAGCAGACACTTCTACATACAGCTGTGAATAAAAAGTAAAAGAAACATATCCACTGTGGTGGCCTCTGCGGTGTTCCACGCCATCGTCCGCTGGGGTGGAGGGAGACAGAAGCAGACCCAACAAAGCAACCAGGACAGCCGACTTCACTCTCGGCCAGTGTCCAGTCCGAATGGATGAGCGAGGATACGTCCAAGGTGACTGAGGTGTCCGACACCTGCTCACCCAGCCAAGACACCGCGAAGCCTCTCCGTCCCAGCGCCCAGTGCTAGCTCCGCAACCCTGTCCCCTCTTCCGCAACCCCTCCAAACCGACTCCGGTGTGGCAGACACTCAGCAGCTGGTCTCCATGGCTAAAAGGCTCCCGGGAGGCAGATCCAGAAGTCCACAAAAAAAAAGCACCACAGAGGTCACAAAAGTGCCACCGCTTGTCACACAGTCCCAAAGGGTCCCGGACCATATAGTAACACATGAAAACAAGAGGGAAACACAAAAGGATGACACAAGAGCACAGAGCTCCTACCAACAGCAGCCACTACAGCAGCGCCAAAACAAACAAAAAAAACATCCACGGTACGGGGAAACAGTCGAAAAAACGGAAAATAACAGAGCTGATTTGACTTGGTGCGTGTAATAAGATTGAGAAAATGGCGGATGGTTTCTGCTCTGACTGGCTATCAATTGAAAGGCATTTAAATCGCCAAATTCAGCCTTTTAGAGTTCGAAAATCGGTTAAAAAAACATATGGTCTTTTTTCTGCAACATCAAAGTCTGGTGATAATGTTCACCTTTAAGAGATGTTCAACAAAACCAAGGTCGCTGTCTTCTGAGTGCTTTATTGGACAAGTGGCAGGAAGGCTCAAGGGCATGCAGTGCCCGGGCCAGCCTAGCAAACCTCCCCTCCGTGGACCAGGCAGTGTTTAGCTTGTCTCCGTTCCAAGTCTCGGATCAGCCCTCATGAATTCCAAATTAACTCCAGGAATTCTCGGAGACCCCCTGGCACCACCCTCTCACAGTATCGTGTCCGCCCCGCCCGTTTTAATGAACAGGGTGGAGTAAGTCAAGTCATATGAGGAACTTTAAAGGGTCGCTAAGGACAGTCTCAAAAGTTCCTCTCCGTCCTGCTAAAGCAGGGGTCGGGAACCTTTTTGGCTGAGAGAGCCAAGAAGCCAAATATTTTAAAACGTATTTCCCTAAGATCAATCAATGTTTATTTATATAGCCCCAAATCACAAATGTCTCAAAGGACTGCACAAATCATTACGACTACAACATCCTCGGAAGAACCCACAAAAGGCCAAGGAAAACTCACACCCAGTGGGCAGGGAGAATTCACATCCAGTGGGACGCCAGTGACAATGCTGACTATGAGAAACCTTGGAGAGGACCTCAGATGTGGGCAACACCCCCTCCTCTAGGGGACCGAAAGCAATGGATGTCGAGCGGGTCTAACATGATACTGTGGAAGTTCAATCCATAGTGGCTCCAACACAGCCGCGAGAGTTCAGTTCAAAGCGGATCCAAGACAGCAGCGAGAGTCCCGTCCACAGGAGACCATCTCAAGCGGAGACGGATCAGCAGCGCAGAGATGTCCCCAATCGATACAGGCGAGCGGTCCATCCCGGGTCCCGACGAGCGGTCCATCCTGGGTCTCGACTCTGGACAGCCAGTACTTCATCCATGGTCATCGGACCGGACCCCCTCCACAAGGGAGGGGGGGAAATAGGAGAAAGAAAAGAAGCGGCAGATCAACTGGTCTAAAAAGGAGGTCTATTTAAAGGCTAGAGTATACAGATGAGTTTTAAGGTGAGACTTAAATGCTTCTACTGAGGTAGCATCTCGGAATGTTACCGGGAGGGCATTCCAGAGCCATATAATATTTTTTTTTAACACTAAACACAACTAAACACGTGCATTTTTAAGTAAGGCCAACATTTCCAGAGTATAATAGGTCTCTTATTCTTTATAATGTGGAGGGGGTCCGGTCCGATCCGGTGGCCATGTACTGCTTGCCTGTGTATCGGCTGGGGACATCTCTGCGCTGCTGATCCGCCTCCGCTTGGGATGGTTTCCTGCTGGCTCCGCTGTGAACGGGACTCTCGCTGCTGTGTTGGATCCGCTTTGGACTGGACTTTCGCGACTGTGTTGGATCCATTGTGGATTGAACTTTCACAGTATCATGTTAGACCCGCTCGACATCCATTGCTTTCCTCCTCTCCAAGGTTCTCATAGTCATCATTGTCACCGACGTCCCACTGGGTGTGAGTTTTCCTTGCCCTTATGTGGGCCTACCGAGGATGTCGTGGTGGTTTGTGCAGCCCTTTGAGACACTAGTGATTTAGGGCTATATAAGTAAACATTGATTGATGATTGATAATAACATTGTTATTCTGAAGCTAACTGTGGAGGGGGCGTGGCCTGCGGGCCTGCAGCAAAGCAGGATGTTGCCAGGACCGGCCTCGAAATCAGCGACAGGTGCGCAGACGGCCCACCTGGGCCTTGTTATCTGATCACCTGTCGCTCTGTTATAAGCAGCAGCCAGGAAGAGAGACGGGGTTGGGGCTGGAGCCAGAGCGCGAGTGAGGACGAAAGAGAAAAAGACAATTACTGGAAAGCAACTGAGAGAAAAATAAAATAAAACAATATTATAACGCTAAAACAGGCTCTTGGTGGTCTGAAGAGCCCCCAGGAGGGCAAGCCCCACATTAACCAGTAATAAATAAATTACTCCTTACCATTAATGCAACTTCTTGAACATGAAAAAAGTATGAGAATGTTTTCTATTTTCAACGTTATTTTTAATACTGTGGAATTATTCGTTATTTCCCTCCCGGTAACAGTTCGAGATGCCACCTCAGTAGAAGCATTTAAGTCTCACCTTAAAACTCATTTGTATACTCTAGCCTTTAAATAGACTCCCTTTTTAGACCAGTTGATCTGCCGTTTCTTTTCTTTTTCTTCTGTGTCCCACTCTCCCTTGTGGAGGGGGTCCGGTCCGATCCGGTGGCCATGTACTGCTTGCCTGTGTATCGGCTGGGGACATCTCTGCGCTGCTGATCCGCCTCCGCTTGGGATGGTTTCCTGCTGGCTCCGCTGTGAACGGGACTCTCGCTGCTGTGTTGGATCCGCTTTGGACTGGACTCTCGCGACTGTGTTGGATCCATTATGGATTGAACTTTCACAGTATCATGTTAGACCCGCTCGGCATCCATTGCTTTCCTCCTCTCCAAGGTTCTCATAGTCATCATTGTCACCGACGTCCCACTGGGTGTGAGTTTTCCTTGCCCTTATGTGGGCCTACCGAGGATGTCGTAGTGGTTTGTGCAGCCCTTTGAGACACTAGTGATTTCTATATAAGTAAACATTGATTGATGATTGATAATAACATTGTTATTCTGAAGCTAACTGTGGAGGGGGCGTGGCCTGTGGGCCTGCAGCGAAGCAGGATCTTGCCAGGACCGGCCTCGAAATCAGCGACAGGTGTGCAGATGGCCCACCTGGGCCTTGTTATCTGATCACCTGTCGCTCTGTTATAAGCAGCAGACAGGAGGAGAGACAGGGTTGGGGCTGGAGCCAGAGCGCGAGTGGGGACGAAAGAGAAAAAGCCAATTGCTGGAAAGCAACTGAGAGAAAAATAAAATAAAACAATATTGTAACGCTAAAACAGGCTCCTGGTGGTCTGAAGAACCCCCAGGAGGGCAAGCCCCACATTAACCAATAATAAATAAATTACTTCTTACCATTAATGCAACTTCTTGAACATGAAAAAAGCATGAGAATATTTTCTATTTTCAACGTTATTTTTAACACTGTGGAATTATTCGTTACTTCCCTCCCGGTAACAGTTCGAGATGCCACCTCAGTAGAAGCATTTAAGTCTCACCTTAAAACTCATTTGTATACTCTAGCCTTTAAATAGACTCCCTTTTTAGACCAGTTGATCTGCCGTTTCTTTTCTTTTTCTCCTCTGTCCCACTCTCCCTTGTGGAGGGGGTCCGGTCCGATCCGGTGGCCATGTACTGCTTGCCTGTGTATCGGCTGGGGACATCTCTGCGCTGCTGATCCGCCTCCGCTTGGGATGGTTTCCTGCTGGCTCCGCTGTGAACGGGACTCTCGCTGCTGTGTTGGATCCGCTTTGGACTGGACTCTCGCGACTGTGTTGGATCCATTATGGATTGCACTTTCACAGTATCATGTTGGACCCGCTCGACATCCATTGCTTTCCTCCTCTCCAAGGTTCTCATAGTCATCATTGTCACCGACGTCCCACTGGGTGTGAGTTTTCCTTGCCCTTATGTGGGCCTACCGAGGATGTCGTAGTGGTTTGTGCAGCCCTTTGAGACACTAGTGATTTAGGGCTATATAAGTAAACATTGATTGATGATTGATAATAACATTGTTATTCTGAAGCTAACTGTGGAGGGGGCGTGGCCTGCGGGCCTGCAGCAAAGCAGGATGTTGCCAGGACCGGCCTCGAAATCAGCAACAGGTGCGCAGATGGCCCACCTGGGCCTTGTTATCTGATCACCTGTCGCTCTGTTATAAGCAGCAGCCAGGAGGAGAGACAGGGTTGGGGCTGGAGCCAGAGCGCGAGTGAGGACGAAAGAGAAAAAGACAATTGCTGGAAAGCAACTGAGAGAAAAATAAAATAAAACAATATTATAACGCTAAAACAGGCTCTTGGTGGTCTGAAGAGCCCCCAGGAGGGCAAGCCCCACATTAACCAGTAATAAATAAATGACTTCTTACCATTAATGCAACTTCTTGAACATGAAAAAAGCATGAGAATGTTTTCTATTTTCAACGTTATTTTTAACACTGTGGAATTATTCGTTACTTCCCTCCCGGTAACAATTCTAGATGCCACCTCAGTAGAAGCATTTAAGTCTCACCTCAAAACTCATTTGTATACTCTAGCCTTTAAATAGACTCCCTTTTTAGACCAGTTGATCTGCCGTTTCTTTTCTTTTTCTTCTGTGTCCCACTCTCCCTTGTGGAGGGGGTCCGGTCCGATCCGGTGGCCATGTACTGCTTGCCTGTGTATCGGCTGGGGACATCTCTGCGCTGCTGATCCGCCTCCGCTTGGGATGGTTTCCTGCTGGCTCCGCTGTGAACGGGACTCTCGCTGCTGTGTTGGATCCGCTTTGGACTGGACTCTCGCGACTGTGTTGGATCCATTATGGATTGAACTTTCACAGTATCATGTTGGACCCGCTCGGCATCCATTGCTTTCCTCCTCTCCAAGGTTCTCATAGTCATCATTGTCACCGACGTCCCACTGGGTGTGAGTTTTCCTTGCCCTTATGTGGGCCTACCGAGGATGTCGTGGTGGTTTGTGCAGCCCTTTGAGACACTAGTGATTTAGGGCTATATAAGTAAACATTGATTGATCGATTGATACTTATCGTGTTAAGCAACGTCAGCTCAGATTTATCCGAGAGCCAGACGCAGTCATCAAAAGAGCCACATCTGGCTCTAGAGCCATAGGTTCCCTACCCCTGTGCTAAAGGCCTTGGCAGACCCTAACCGCAAAAAAAAAACCTGGAAGGCCAAAACATTTCTTCACCTGCTTTTGATGTGGGACTGGCTGGCCCAAGGCCGGCTGAACCTGGGGAAGGACATGATAGATGTCTTCTCTGCGCTCACATGGTAAAAATATATCCTTTTGCTTTTAGTCTGCGGCGTCTTGTCTGCGGGCTGAAGGCAAGACCAACTTAGTGCTCAGCTCAGCAATGTTTGGAAAGTCTTGTGATTTATCCCGTAGCTCCACTCCAGTTGTACACACAGATGGGGGGGGGGGACAAAGCAAAACCCAGAGTGAGGGACTTTGTGAGGTGACAGGCTAACACACTCCAGCAGCGTGGCCTACATTCTTTGACTGAAGACCTCGCGCTAACCCCCGTTTCCCTTATTTGGTGTGGCATAAGTCGGCTTTGAAGGCCACACCATGTAAACCACAGGCATCTGTAGTCCTTATGTTTCCACGCTCGTCAAGTCTGATGTCCCCTTCAATTGCTTAGACCTTGGACGGGTCAGTCAAGTTTACGTCCAGCGCAGGCTGATGATGTATGGGCACAAGTATCGGGTTGCAGGAAGGGAAAATGGAAGAAAATATGTCGTCCAACTCCTCAGGGAAGACTTTCTTCAGGATATTGGAGGATGTATGTACTTGGGGATTTCTGTACATTCATCTAGGCCGGTGTTTTTCAACCTTTTTGGAGCTGAGGGACATTTTTTTCACGTTGAAATGATTAAAAAAAAAAGTTGACGGTAAAAAGTTGTTGTCGCAATTGTTGGATATGACTTTAAGGAAAAGGGTGGAGTGCCATCTCCGGGTTGGGGAGGAGACCCTGCCCCAAGTGGAGGAGTTCAAATACCTAGGAGTCTTGTTCACGAGTGGGGGAAGAGTGGATCGTGAGATCGACAGGCGGATCGGTGCGGCGTCTTCAGTAATGCGGACGTTGTACCGATCCGTTGTGGTGAAGAAGGAGCTGAGCCGGAAGGCAAAGCTCTCAATTTACCGGTCGATCTATGTTCCCATCCTCACCTATGGTCATGAGCTTTGGGTCATGACCGAAAGGATAAGATCACGGGTACAAGCAGCCGAAATGAGTTTCCTCCGCCGTGTTGCGGGGCTCTCCCTTAGAGATAGGGTGAGAAGCTCTGCCATCCGGGAGGGACTCAAAGTAAAGCCGCTGCTCCTTCACATGGAGAGGAGCCAGATGAGGTGGTTCGGGCATCTGGTCAGGATGCCACCCGAACGCCTCCCGAGGTAGGTGTTTAGGGCACGTCCAACCGGTAGGAGCCCACGGGGAAGACCCAGGACACGTTGGGAAGACTATGTCTCCCAGCTGGCCTGGGAACGCCTCGGGATCCCCCGGGAAGAGCTAGACGAAGTGGCTGGGGAGAGGGAAGTCTGGGTTTCCCTGCTTAGGCTGTTGCCCCCGCGACCCGACCTCGGATAAGCGGAAGATGATGGATGGATGATGGATGGATGGACTTTAAGGACCAGATGAGTCGCCCGCTGGCCTGTTCTAAAAATAGCTCAAATAGCAGCACTTACCAGTGAGCCGCCTCTATTTTTTAAATTGTATTTATTTACTAGCAAGCTGGTCTCGCTTTGCTGGACGTTTCTAGGCGCAGTCAGGGCATTGAGGGAATCTAGTTTTGGGGCTTACAGGATTAGGTCTCTGCTTTTTGCAGATGATGTGGTCCTGATGGCTTCATCTGGCCAGGATCTTCAGCTCTCACTTGATCGGTTCGCAGCCGAGTGTGAAGCGACTGGTATGATAATCAGCACCACCAAGTCCGAGTCCATGGTTCTCGTCCGGAAAAGGGTAGAGTGCCATCTCCGGGTTGAGGGAGGAGACCCTACCCCAAGTGGAGGAGTTCAAGTACCTCGGTGTCTTGTTCACAAGTGAGGGAAAAGTGGATCGTGAGATCGAAAGGCAGATCGGTGCGGCGTCTTCAGTAATGCGGACGTTGTACCGATCCGTTGTGGTGAAGAAGGAGCTGAGCCGGAAGGCAAAGCTCTCAATTTACCGGTCGATCTACGTTCCCATCCTCACCTATGGTCATGAGCTTTGGGTCATGACCGAAAGGATAAGATCACGGGTACAACCGGCCCCAATGAGTTTCCTCCGCCGTGTGGCGGGGCTCTCCCTTAGAGATAGGGTGAGAAGCTCTGTCATCCGGGAGGAACTCAAAGTAAAGCCGCTGCTCCTTCACATCGAGAGGAGCCAGATGAGGTGGTTCGGGCATCTGGTCAGGATGCCACCCTAACGCCTCCCTAGGGAGGTGTTTAGGGCACGTCCAACCGGTAGGAGGCCACGGGGAAGACCCAGGACACGTTGGGAAGACTATGTCTCCCGGCTGGCCTGGGAACGCCTTGGGAGCCCCCGGGAAGAGCTAGACGAAGTGGCTGGGGAGAGGGAAGTCTGGGTTTCCCTGCTTAGGCTGCTGCCCCCGCGAGCGGATGGATTATGCATTTTCGGCCGGTGCGACGTACAGTGGGGCAAAAAAGTATTTAGTCAGCCACTGATTGTGCAAGTTGTCCCACTTAAAATGATGACAGAGGTCTGTAATTTTCATCATAGGTACACTTCAACTGTGAGAGACAGAATGTGGAAAAAAAAATCCAGGAATTTACATTGTAGGAATTTTACCAAAAAGTTCTGTTTTGGTTTCATTTGACCACATGACATTCTCCCAATCCTCTGCTGCATCATCCATGTATCCGTTTTGGTATCAACTCAACTGGTCGTGTTTGGAGGAAGAAGAATACTGAGTTGCATCCCAAGAACACCATACCTACTGTGAAGCATGGGGGGTGGAAACATCATGCTTCGGGGATGTTTTTCTGCAAAGGGGACTGGATGATTGATCCGCGTTAAGGAAAGAATGAATGGGGCCATGTATCGTGAGATTTTGAGCCAAAACCTCCTTCCATAATTCACAAATAAATTCTTTAAAATTCCTACAATGTGAATTCCTGGATTTTTTTCCCCCACATTCTGTCTCTCACAGTTGAAGTGTACCTATGATGAAAACTACAGACCTCTGTCATCATTTGAAGTGGGAGAACTTGCACAATCGCTGGCTGACTAAATACTTGTTTGCCCCACTGTTTGCATGACTTATAATCCGAAAAATACGATAATTGATAAAAAAACATTTTTCTTAATGCATGAGCATCCATTGTGTTGACTCTCCTGTCCACTCAGGACTGTGAGCCAGCGTGCATGCTGCTCGCCTGCTGCACAGCTCATGTCGCCCGCAAATAACAAAGGCTTGTTTGGCACAAGTTGCAACCTGTCAGAGCGACGCTCCACTCGGGCCAGTTGGAGTCCACTCACACTTTGAAGACTTCTGGCAGGCATGATGTAGTTTGTGCAAAGTTTGACACTATCGTAAAAGCTGTTAGTGCCTCCACCGCATCCAGCCCGGATGCACTCTGTTGCATTTGAGAGGCTAAGAGAGAGAGAGACATGGCAACAACAGCTTCATGTCTTCTTCTGAGCTTGAAGGTGGTGGAGCAGATGGAAGACTCATTAGTCTCTCTTGGAGCTTCACTTCCTGCCAATGCGCCAACAACATGCTAGACCAGGGGTGTCAAACTCAAATACAGAGTGGGCCAAAATTTGAAACTGAACAAATTAACCTTTTAACAGGGACCCAAACAAGTTTTGCATGAAATATTGAACAAGCAGGGCTTATATAACTTTAGTGACATGCAAAATCCAGTTTCAAATAATAATAATAATAATAATAATTTTCAAAATATCAATGGCATATCTTATAAAATCTAAATAAAAAGTGTTATGCCTTTTTTTCTATTTGCAATCTTCTAAGGTAAATATCTTTTTTTTTCCCACAGGCTAATAATACATTTGAAAATAAAATAACAATAATGAATGAACCAAACATTCAAGCCTTGAAGTAGCGAGAGAAAATGCATGAATAGAACGTTAACTATTGCTCAGTTTGCTGGAAGTTTCCCGGAAGAGTTAGTGCTGCAAGGTGTTCTGAGTATTGGTTGTGTTGTGTTACGGTGCGGATGTTCACCCGAAATGTGTTTGTATTTGCAATCTTCTAAGGTAAATATCACATTTTTTCCACAGGCTAATAATTCATTTGAAGACGCCGCACCCATCCTCAAATGTATTATTAGCCTGTGGAAAAAAATCCATCCATCCATCCATTTACTACCGCTTATTCCCTTTCGGGGTCGCGGGGGGCGCTGGCGCCTATCTCAGCTACAATCGGGCGGAAGGCAGGGTACACCCTGGACAAGTCGCCACCTCATCGCAGGGCCAACACAGATAGACAGACAACATTCACACTCACATTCACACACTAGGGCCAATTTAGTGTTGCCAATGCTTTTGATATTTTTTGAAAATTGGAAAATAAAATAACAATAATGAATGAACCAAACATTCAAGCCCTGAAGTAGCGAGAGAAAATGCATGAATAAAACGTTAACTATTGGTCAGTTTGCTGGAAGTTTCCCGGAAGAGTTAGTGCTGCAAGGGGTTCTGGGTATTGGTTGTGTTGTGTTACGGTGCGAATGTTCACCCGAAATGTGTTTGATATTTGCAATCTTCTAAGGTAAATATCAAATTTTTTGCAATCTTCTAAGGTAAATATCAATTTTTTTCCACAGGCTAATAATACATTTGAAGACGCCGCACCGATCCTCAAATGTATTATTAGCCTGTGGAAAAAATGTTTTTGATATTTTTTGAAAATTTGAAAATAAAATAACAATAATGAATGAACCAAACATTCAAGCCTTGAAGTAGCGAGAGAAAATGCATGAATAAAAAGTTAACTATTGGTCAGTTTGCTGGAAGTTTCCCGGAAGAGTTAGTGCTGCAAGGGGTTCTGGGTATTTGTTGTGTTGTGTTACGGTGCGGATGTTCACCCGAAATGTGTTTGTATTTGCAATCTTCTATGGTAAATATCACATTTTTTGCAATCTTCTAAGGTAAATATCCAATTTTTTCCACAGGTTAATAATACATTTGAAGACGCCGCACCGATCCTCAAATGTATTATTAGCCTGTGGAAATTTTTTTTTTAATATTTTTTGAAAATTTGAAAATAAAGTAACAGAAATGAATGAACCAAACATTCAAGCCTTGAAGTAGCGAGAGAAAATGCATGAATAAAACGTTAACTATTGGTCAGTTTGCTGGATGTTTCCCGGAAGAGTTAGTGCTGCAAGGGGTTCTGGGTATTGGTTGTGTTGTGTTACGGTGCGGGTGTTCACCCGAAATGTGTTTGTATTTGCAATCTTCTAAGGTAAATATCAATTTTTTTGCAATCTTCTAAGGTAAATATCACATTTTTTCCACAGGTTAATAATACATTTGAAGACGCCGCACCGATCCTCAAATGTATTAGTAGCCTGTGGAAATTTTTTTTTTGATATTTTTGGAAAATTTGAAAATAAAATAACAATAATGAATGAACCAAACATTCAAGCCTTGAAGTAGCAAGAGAAAATGCATGAATAAAACGTTAACAATTTTGTCAGTTTGCTGGAAGTTTCCCGGAAGAGTTAGTGCTGCAAGGGGTTCTGGGTATTTGTTGTGTTGTGTTACGGTGCGGATGTTCACCCGAAATGTGTTTGTATTTGCAATCTTCTAAGGTAAATATCAAATTTTTTGCAATCTTCTAAGGTAAATATCACATTTTTTCCACAGGCTAATAATACATTTGAAGACGCCGCACCGATCCTCAAATGTATTATTAGCCTGTGGAAAAAATGTTTTTGATATTTTTTGAAAATTTGAAAATAAAATAACAATAATGAATGAACCAAACATTCAAGCCTTGAAGTAGCAAGAGAAAATGCATGAATTAAAAGTTAACTATTGGTCAGTTTGCTGGATGTTTCCCGGAAGAGTTAGTGCTGCAAGGGGTTCTGGGTATTGGTTGTGTTGTGTTACGGTGCGGATGTTCACCCGAAATGTGTTTGTATTTGCAATCTTCTAAGGTAAATATCAAATTTTTTGCAATCTTCTAAGGTAAATATCACATTTTTTCCACTGGCTAATAATACATTTGAAGACGCCGCACCGATCCTCAAATGTATTATTAGCCTGTGGAAAAAATGTTTTTGATATTTTTTGAAAATTTGAAAATAAAATAACAATAATGAATGAACCAAACATTCGAGCCTTGAAGTAGCGAGAGAGAATGCATGAATAAAACGTTAACCATTGGTCAGTTTGCTGGAAGTTTCCCGGAAGAGTTAGTGCTGCAAGGGTTTCTGGGTATTGGTTGTGTTGTGTTACAGTGCGGATGTTCACCTGAAATGTGTTTGTATTTGCAATCTTTTAAGGTAAATATCAAATTTTTTGCAATCTTCTAGGTAAATATCCTTTTTTTTGCAATCTTCTAAAGTAAATATCACATTTTTTCCACAGGCTAGTAATACATTTGAAGACGCAGCACCGATCCTCAAATGTATTATTAGCCTTGATATTTTTTGAAAATTTGAAAATAAAATAACAATAATGAATGAACCAAACATTCAAGCCTTGAAGTAGCAAGAGAAAATGTATGAATAAAACGTTAACTATTTTTTAACATGTAGCTTGGCATTGTCTTGCTGAAATAAGCAGGGGCGTCCATGATAACGTTGCTCGGATGGCGACATATGTTGCTCCAAAAGCTGTACGTACCTTTCAGCATTAATGGTGCCTTCACAGATGTGTAAGTTACCCATGCCTTGGCCACTAATACACCACCATACCATCACACATGCTGGCTTTTCCACTTTGACCCTAGAACAGTCCGGATGGTTCTTTTCCTTTTTGGTCCAGAGGACACAATGTCTACAGTTTAAAAAAACAATTTGAAATGTGGACTTGTCAGACCACAGAACGCTTTTCCACCCTTGCATCGGTCCATCTTAGCAAAGCCTGCAGTGTTTCTGGGTGTTGTTGATAAATAGCTTTGGTGTTATAATCCGCATGGGCTTCACGGTGGGAGAGGGGTTATTGTGTCTGCCTCACAATACGAAGTTCCTGCAGTCCTGGGTTCAAATCCAAGCTCGGGATCTTTCTGTGTGGAGTTTGCATGTTGTCCCCGTGAATGCGTGGGTTCCCTCCGGGTACTCCGGCTTCCTCCCACTTCCAAAAACATGCACCTGGGGATAGGTTGATTGGCAACACTATATTGGCCCTAGTGTTTGAATGTAAGTGTGAATGTTGTCTGTCTATCTGTGTTGGCCTCGTGATGAGGTGGCGACTTGTCCAGGGTGTATCCCGCCTTCCGCCCGATTGTAGCTGAGATAGGCGTCTCAGCGCCCCCCGCGACCCCAAAAGGGAATAAGCGGTAGAAAATGAAAAAATGGTTATGATCCGCTGCCCGGATCATATTATGTTTAGGTTTTCAGTCTCTTGTATTATGTTCTGCTAATGTTTACCTTAGTTCCTGGTTGCACTTCCTTGTTTGATCTTGTCTCAATAGTTACTTATTAGTTTCACCTGCCACTTGTTTCTTGACGCGCACCTGCCTTGTGATTGCTGTCCTTATTTAAGCCTGCCTTTTCCTAATTTGTGTCCGCACAACAGTGACGACTTTGATCCTCGATTTGGTAATCCCATACCTGTACTTGCTAGCTTCCGCGCTAAGCCTTTGTTCCTCTAGCTCCCACGCTAATAGTTTTGTTTGGCCTTTTGTGCCTTGTGCAAGTTTTTCTGTTCATAGTCTGTTTTAATTTTAAATAAACCCTTGTTTCTTACCTTCACGCTGCGTTCGAGCCCGACTGCATTCCTGAGAGAACAACCCGCATCACCACGATGCCACGCAATCGTTACATTTGGCTCTGAATAGTAGAGTTTTAACTTGCACTTACAGCTGTAGCGACCAACTGTAGTTACTGACAGTGGTTTTCTGAAGTGTTCCGGAGCCCATTTGGTGATATCCTTTACACACCGTTGTCGCTTTTTGATGCAGTAGCGCCTGAGGAATCGAAGGTCCGTAATATCATGGCTTACGTGCAGTGATTTCTCCAGATTCTCGGAACTTTTTGATGATATTACAAAACGTAGATGATGAAATCCCGAAATTCCTTGCAATAGCTGGTTGAGAAATGTTGTTCTTAAACAATTTACTCAGGCCTTTGTGGACAAAGTGGTGAGTCTCGCTCCGTCCTTGTTTGTGAACGACTGAGCATTTCACGGAAGCTGCTTTTATACCCAATCATGCACCCACCTGTTCCAAATTCCCCAAAAATATTGGTTGAGCATTGCTCAACTTTTTCAGTCTTTTTTGCCACTTGTGCCAGCTTCTTTTAAACCTGTTGCAGGCATCAAATTCCAAATGAGCTAAAAATGTGCAAAAACACCTCTTTCTGAGGGTGTTTCCGTGTTATAACTTTACCTTTATCTTTGCTTTTTCACCAGAATGCGTCCGTTCTCCCTTTTCTGTCCACACACTGTGTTTTCTTGTAAGTACTCTGTGTGCGCGAGCTGCCGAACATGCTCCTCTTCTCGTAAAACCAGCAATATCACCACGTGACGACGTGCCGTCATGCCCGTTAAAAAAAAGGAGGCGGGCGGTACTCTTTTGAGGCGGTTTAGTACCAAAATATGATTCATTAGTATCGAGGTACTATACAAGTACCCTACTCCCAGGTTAATGTACAGTGGGGCAAAAAGTATTTAGTCAGCCACCGATTGTGCAAGTTCTCCCACTTAAAATGATGACAGAGGTCTGTAATTTTCATCATAGGTACACTTCAACTGTGAGAGACAGAATGTGAAAAAAAATCTAGGAATTCACATTGCAGGAATTTTAAAGAATTTATTTGTAAATTATGGTGGAAAAGAAGTATTTGGTCAACCATTCAAGAGGTTTTGGTTCCAAATCTCACGATACATGACCCCCTTCATTCTTTCCTTAACACGGATCAATCGTCCTGTCCGCTTAGCAGAAAAACCACCCCAAAGCATGATGTTTCCACCCCCATGCTTCACAGTAGGTATGGTGTTCTTTATATGCAACTCAGTATTCTTCTTCCTCCAAACACCACCAGTTGAGTTTATACCAAAATGGATACATGGATGATACAGCAGAGGATTGGGAGAATGTCACGTGGTCAGATGAAACCAAAATAGTGTCAGGCTTGGGCTGTGGATGTTTGTGCTTCCTCGATGCAAGGATGATGTGGGACGAGTCAGGCATGAATGTAAGTACATGGTTTATAAAATAAACAAACACTATAATCAAAAATAATCAAACTAAGGGTATATAAAACTTGGCTACAAAATATAAACAGGAAACAAAAACACTTGCTCGATTGGCATGAATGAACTATGAACAGACAAAACAAAACTAGCACGGTGGCATAAATACATAAACTTACTTGGCATGAAACTGTGGGCGAGGACGTGAAGGTTTGAACAGCGTGGGTAGGGTGCGTGCGAGTGTGAGGATCCCAGGACGAAGACAAGAAAAAGAGTGACTTAAATAGCTGTGATGATTAGTGAAAACAGGTGAGGCTGAGAACAGGGACGTGACAGGTGAAAACTAATGAGGTTGGCATGGAAACAAACAAAACCAGGAAGTGCAAAACGTGACTGATTGTCCAAAATCAAAAACATAACATCCATAGGTGTGACAAATAGAACTTTTTGGTATAAACTCAACTGGTTGTGTTTGGAGGAAGAAGAATCAATCAATCAATCAATCAATCAATCAATCAATCAATCAATGTTTATTTATATAGCCCCAAATCACAAATGTCTCAAAGGACTGTACAAATCATTTCGACCCTCTAGGGGACCGAAAGCAATGGATGTCGAGCGGGTCCAACATGATACTGTGAAACTTCAATCCATAGTGGCTCCAACACAGCCGCGAGAGTTCAGTTCAAAGCGGATCCAAGACAGCAGCGAGAGTCCCGTCCACAGGAGACCATCTCAAGCGGAGGCGGGTCAGCAGCGTAGAGATGTCCCCAACCGATACAGGCGAGCGGTCCATCCTGGGTCCCGACGAGCGGTCCATTCTGGGTCTCGACTCTGGACAGCCAGTACTTCATCCATGGTCATCGGACCGGACCCCCTCCACAAGGGAGGGGGGGACATAAGAGAAAGAAAAGAAGCGGCAGATCAACTGGTCTAAAAAGGAGGTCTATTTAAAGGCTAGAGTATACAGATGAGTTTTAAGGTGAGACTTAAATGCTTCTACTGAGGTAGCATCTCGAACTGTTACCGGGAGGGTATTCCAGAGTACTGGAGCCCGAACGGAAAACGCTCTATAGCCCGCAGACTTTTTTTGGGCTCTAGGAATCACTAATAAGCCGGAGTCTTTTGAACGCAGATTTCTTGCCGGGACATATGGTACAATACAATCGGCAAGATAGGATGGAGCTAGACCGTGTAGTATTTTATACGTAAGTAGTAAAACCTTAAAGTCACATCTTAAGTGCACAGGAAGCCAGTGCAGGTGAGCCAGTACAGGTGTAATGTGATCAAACTTTCTTGTTCTTGTCAAAAGTCTAGCAGCCGCATTTTGTACCAACTGTAATCTTTTAATGCTAGACATGGGGAGACCCGAAAATAATACGTTACAGTAATCGAGACGAGACGTAACAAATGAATGGATAATGATCTCGGCGTCTTTAGTGGACAAAATGGAGCGAATTTTAGCGATATTACGGAGATGAAAGAAGGCCGTTTTAGTAACGTTTTTAATGTGTGACTCAAAGGAGAGAGTTGGGTCAAAAATAATACCCAGATTTTTTACCGAGTCACCTTGTTTTATTATTTGGCTGTCAAATGTTAAAGTTGTATTATTAAATAGAGGTCGGTGTCTAGCAGGACCGATAATCAGCATTTCCGTTTTTTTTGGCGTTAAGTTGCAAAAAGAAGAATACTGAGCTGCATCCCAAGAACACCATACCTACTGTGAAGCATGGGGGTGGAAACATCATGCTTTGGGGCTGTTTTTCTGCTAAGGGGACAGGACGATTGATCCGTGCTAAGGAAAGAATGAATGGGGCCATGTATCGTGACATTTTCAGCCAAAACCTCCATACATCAGTGAGAGCTTTGAATGCTTGACCAAATACACAATTTACAAATAAATTCTTTAAAATTCCTGGATTTTTTTCACCCCATTCTGTCTCTCACAGTTGAAGTGTACCTATGATGAAAATTCTAGATCTCTGTCATCATTTTAAGCGGGAAAACTTGCACAATCGGTGGCTGACTAAATACGTTTTTAAGTTGGCTCCGTACGATTCCTAATAAACTAACCGAGACAAGTCTATAAATTGAAGAAATTGACGCAGCATTTACCCAACTTTCCCGCACTAAGCGTCGTTGTCTGTTGACATGAGTGGTGCGGCGCCAGAGTGCACAAGCGGCAGTTGTAGCTTCATTTTTCAGACCATGAGGCGATCCTTTCACCAGCCTGCAGGGAGATCTTCTTAGGTCAACATTAGTGTTTTGAAAGTCCTTTTCTCCACACACCCTTCCTCTGTTTGCTGCACCCGCTCATTCCAACCCGGGCTTTTATGAAAAGTGGAAGTATGTGTGCGTGAGACTGATACCCGCTGTGTTGATGCTGCTAATAAATACAGACGCTGGAAATAAATGGGCTTGATCAGTGGTGTCGAATATCTGCTGCGCCGATGCATTCCTCCTCATTTCAGACCCGGAGAAAAAAAAAAAAAAATGTTCTAGTTTTGCTGCTGAATCAGTGCTTTGTGGAATGTGTTATGTCACACCTGCCCAAAAGCAACGTTTTGATAGATTTGTGAGTCCCGTAATAATGTCGGATCGTGCTGGCTATGCACTGACGTGTAGACTTGAGCAGCAGATAACACGAGTATCGTATTTTCCCGACCATAGGGCGAACCGGATTAGAATAGAATAGAATAGAATAGAATAGAATAGAGCAGGGGTCGGGAACCTTTTTGGCTGAGAGAGCCAAGAAGCCAAATATTTTAAACGTATTTCCCTAAGAGCCATATAATATTTTTTTTAACACTGAACACAACTAAACGCGTGCATTTTTAAGTAAGGCCAACATTTCCAGAGTGTAATTCTTATTCTTTATAATAACATTGTTATTCTGAAGCTAAATGTGGAGGGGGCGTGGCCTGCGGGCCTGCAGCAAAGCAGGATGTTGCCAGGACCGGCCTCGAAATCAGCGACAGGTGCGCAGAAGGCCCACCTGGGCCTTGTTATCGGATCACCTGTCGCTCTGTTATAAGCAGCAGCCAGGAGGAGAGACGGGGTTGGGGCTGGAGCCAGAGCGCGAGTGGGGACGAAAGAGAAAAAGACAATTGCTGGAAAGCAACTGAGAGAAAAATAAAATAAAACAATGTTGTAACCCTGGTCTGAAGAACCCCTAGGAGGGCAAGCCCCACATTAACCAATAATAAATAAATTACTTCTTACCATTAATGCAACTTCTTGAACATGAAAAAAGCATGAGAATGTTTTCTAATTTGAACGTTATTTTGAACACTGTGGAATTATTCATTACTTATCGTGTTAAGCAATGTCAGCTCAGATTTATCCGAGAGCCAGACGCAGTCATCAAAAGAGCCACATGTGGCTCTAGAGCCATAGGTTCCCTACCCCTGGAATAGAAAGTACTTTATTGATCCCTGGGGGAAATTCAGCACCACAGTTCGCTCATAATAAACAATAATAATAACAAATAACATATGACTTATATTATATATATAATATATGAATAATATAAATATATTCTACATATATTCTACATTTAAGTGCAGTCAAGGAAAATATGCATTATACAGTCTGATGGCTGTCGGTATGAATGACCTCCTGTGTCGTTCCGTGTTACATTTTGAAGGCGCACTGCTGATGAGCGAGTCGAGTCGGGTCTATTTTCATACAAAAGGTGCACCGGATTATAAGGCGCGTTAAAGAAATGAGATTTTCTTATTCAAACGGGGATAGCAGATCCATTCTATGTGTCATACTTGATCATTTCGCCATATTGCCATATTTTTGCTGAAAGGATTTAGTAGAGAACATCGACGATAAAGTTCGCAACTTTCGGTCACTGATAAAAAAGCCTTGCACGATGTGCGCGTGACGTCACGGGTTGTGGAGCTCCTCACATCTGAACATTGTTTACAATCATGGCCACCAGCAGTGAGAGCGATTCGGACCGAGAAAGCGACAATTTCCCCATTAATTTGAGAGAGGATGAAAGATTTGTGGATGAGGAAAGTGAGAGTGAAGGACTACAAAATAAATAAATAAATAAAAACTATAGAGTGGGAGCGATTCAGATGTTATTAGTCACATTTACTAGGAAAATCCCTGCTTATTGTGTTACTAGTGTTTTAGTGAGATTATATGGTCGTACCTGTACAACCTGACCTTCAGCACCTTTCTTCAGCACCAGTCGACGGGTGGTGGCGATGCCCATCTCTGCCCTTCGCAAGGGACCCTCTTCGAAACACGATCTTTCGAAATGATCGCTGCATAATACACTGCACTTTGTGTGTGTGAAGTGAAGTGAATTATATTTATATAGCGCTTTTCTCTAGTGAATCAAAGCGATTCACACAGTGAAACCCAATATCTAAGTTACATTTAAACGAGTGTGGGTGACACTGGGAGCAGGTGGGTAAAGCATCTTGCCCAAGGACACAACGGCAGTGACTAAGATGGCTGAAGCGGGGATCGAACCTGGAACCCTCAAGTTGCTGGCCTGGCCGCTCTACCAACCGAGCTATACCGCCCGTGTGTGGTCCAATCCTTTTCTGATTGATTGATGGATACTTTTATTAGTAGATTGCACAGTTCAGTACATATTCCGTACAATTGACCACTAAATGGTAACACCCGAATACATTTTTCAACTTGTTTAATCAATTTATGGTAACCATGTAACCATCCAACCGTGTTCGCTTGACATCTCTGTTCCATAGTAAAGCTTGACTGTCATCTTTCGGGAATGTAAACAATGAAACACCGGCTTTGTTTGTGTTGCTAACACCGGCCGCAATACACCGCTTCCCACCTACAGCTTTCTTCTTTGACGTCTCCATTATTCATTGAACCAATTGCAAAAGATTCAGCAACACAGATGTCCAGAATACTGTGGAATTTGGCAATGAAAACAGACAAGCTAATAGCTGGGAACGATGCTGGAACAAAATGTCCTCTACAATCCGCGACGTCACGCGTACGCGTCATCATACCAAGACGTTTCAGCCGAATATTTCGTTGCAAAATTTAAAATTGCAATTTAGTAAACTAAGTTGGCCGTATTGGCATGTGTTACAATGTTAATATTTCATCATTGATATATAAACTATCAGACTGCGTGGTCGGTAGTAGTGGGTTTCAGTAGGCCTTTAAAGGAGTCATATTATATATATTTTCTAAATGTAAAAGACTTCCTTGTGGTCTACATGACATGTGATGGTGGTTCTTTGCTCAAAATGTTGCATAGTTTATGTTATAAGTCTCTTTCGCACAGTCTCTGCGCAGTTTTGTGGGCGGGTCTTATTTACATGTGTGACAGTCTTACGCTGTCGTCGTGCGGGTTCCATGGACCACTCAGGAAGGACATGATTGAGCAGCAGGTTTGACTCTCGTTTATTTTGCAATAAAGGATGTCTTTTGCGCCATCGCCGCTCCCGTTGCTCGCTCGCCGTGTCTCGCTCCTCGTCTCTCTTTAGTCGGCCGCATCTCCGTCTCTCGTGTCTTGCTTCCTGTTGCTTCTGCTCTCCAGCCACTGCTGCGGACTTTCCACCTCCTTCAGCCTCACCTTCTTCCGCTGCTGCCCTTTTACACAGCCAGAGGAGATTTATTGAGTGTCTGTAGGTGCGCAATCCACGCACCTGAACTCGATTTTGGCGTTACTCCCGGTACGCCCCGCCTCTCCGCTCGGCTGCATTCTCCGCCTCCTTGCCGCTGCTCGTACTTGAGTTATATTGCAGTCCACTTGTATCTCTTATGTGTGACTGCCATCATCTTGCAGTCGACACGTATCTCTTATGTGTGACTGCCATCATATTGCAGTCGAAACGTATCTCTTATTTGCGACTACCATCATATTGCAGTCTACACCTATCTCTTATGTGTTACTGCCATTATATTGCAGTCTAAAGTTTTCTCTTATGTGTGACTGCCATCATATTGTAGTCTACACGTATCTCTTATGTGTGACTGCCATCATATCACAGTTTACACATATCTATGTGTGACTGCCATCATATTGCAGTGTACACGTATCTCTTGAGTGTGACTGCCATCATATTGCAGTCTACACGTATCTCTTATGTGTGACTGCCATCTTATTACAGTCTTCACATATCTCTTATGTGTGACTGCCATCTTATTACAGTCTTCACATATCTCTTATGTGTGACTGCCATCATATTACAGTATCTCTTATGTGTGACTGCCATCATCTTATAGTCTTCACATATAACTTGTGTTTGACTGCCATCATATTACAGTCTATACATATTTCTTATGTGTGACTGCCATCATATTACAGTCCACACATATCTCTTATGTGTGACTGCCATCATATTACAGTATCTCTTATGTGTGACTGCCATCATCTTACAGTCTTCACATATATCTTGTGTTTGACTGCCATCATATTGCAGTTCACACATATCTCTTATGTGTGACTGCCATCATATTACAGTATCTCTTATGTGTGACTGCCATCATATTGCAGTCGAAACGTATCTCTTATTTGTGACTACCATCCTATTGCAGTCTACACCTATCTCTTATGTGTTACTGCAATTATATTGCAGTCTCCAGTTTTCTCTTATGTGTGACTGCTATCATATTGCAGTCTACACGTATTTCTTATGTGTGACTGCCATATCACAGTTTACACATATCTCTTATGTGTGACTGCCATCATATTGCAGTCTACACGTATCTCTTGAGTGTGACTGCCATCATATGGCAGTCTACACGTATCTCTTATGTGTGACTGCCATCTTATTACAGTCTTCACATATCTCTTATGTGTGACTGCCATCTTATTACAGTCTTCACATATCTCTTATGAGTGACTGCCATCATATTACAGTATCTCTTATGTGTGACTGCCATCATCTTACAGTCTTCACATACCTATTATGTGTGACTGCCATCATATTACAGTCCACACATATCTCTTATGTGTGACTGCCATCATATTACAGTATCTCTTATGTGTGACTGCCATCATCTTACAGTCTTCACATATATCTTGTGTTTGACTGCCATCATATTGCAGTTCACACATATCTCTTATGTGTGACTGCCATCATATTACAGTATCTCTTATGTGTGACTGCCATCATATTGCAGTCGAAACGTATCTCTTATTTGCGACTACCATCCTATTGCAGTCTACACCTATCTCTTATGTGTTACTGCAATTATATTGCAGTCTCCAGTTTTCTCTTATGTGTGACTGCCATCATATTGCAGTCTACACGTATTTCTTATGTGTGACTGCCATATCACAGTTTACACATATCTCTTATGTGTGACTTCCATCATATTGCAGTGTACACGTATCTCTTGAGTGTGACTGCCATCATATGGCAGTCTACACGTATCTCTTATGTGTGACTGCCATCTTATTACAGTCTTCACATATCTCTTATGTGTGACTGCCATCTTATTACAGTCTTCACATATCTCTTATGAGTGACTGCCATCATATTATAGTATCTCTTATGTGTGACTGCCATCATCTTACAGTCTTCACATATCTATTATGTGTGACTGCCATCATATTACAGTCCACACATATCTCTTATGTGTGACTGCCATCATATTACAGTATCTCTTATGTGTGACTGCCATCATCTTACAGTCTTCACATATATCTTGTGTTTGACTGCCATCATATTGCAGTTCACACATATCTTTTATGTGTGACTGCCATCATATTACAGTACCTCTTATGTGTGACTGCCATCAAATTACAGTATCTCCTATGTGTGACCGCCATCATATTACAGTCTACACATATCTCTTATGTGTGACTGCCGTCATATTGCTGCCTACATGTGTCTCTAATGTGTGACTGCCATCATATTACAGTATCTCTTATGTGTGACTGCCATCAAATTACAGTAACTCTTATGTGTGACTGCCATCATATTGCAGCCTACATGTATTTCTTTTGTGTGACTGCCATCATATTGCACTCTACACGTAGCTCTTATGTGTGACTGCCATCATATTACACATATCTCTTATGTGTGACTGCCATCATATTACAGTCTACACATATCTCTTATGTGTGACTGCCATCATATTACAGTATTTTTCATGTGTGACTGCCATCTTATTACAGTCTTCACATATATCTTATGTTTGACTGCCATCATATTGCAGTTTACACATATCTCTTATGTGTGACTGCCATCATAGTGCAGCAGGCATGTATCTCTTATGTGTGACTGACATCATATTGCAGTCGACACTTCTCTCTTATGTGTGACTGCCATCATAATTCAGTTTACACGTACCTCTTATGTGTGACTGCCATCATACTGCAGTCGACACGTATCTCTTATGTGTGACTGCCATCATATTACAGTATATATTATGTGTGACTGCCATCATATTGCTGTCTAAACCTATCTCTTATGTGTGACTGCCCTCATATTGCAGTCTACACGTATCTCTTACGTGTGACTGCCATCATATTACAGTATTTTTAATGTGTGACTGCCATCATAATTCAGTTTACACATACCTCTTATGTGTGACTGCCATCTACTGGTCACACTTATCATTTCACCAAGTACCAAATAAAATAGCTTTGATGTTGGTAAGCACAACCAGAATTATTCCTTACATTAGGTATATTCGATTTTTGGGGGGAAAAAAGGATTTTAAGTGCGCCTTATAGTCCGGAAAATACGGTAAGTAATTTTCTTTGCACATGTACCAGAACATTTCACACAGGAAAGGTACATGTTGCCACACATTCATTTTGTCAGGATAAAGCTGTCAAAGTGCAGATGAAGAGCTGCATTGGAGTGATTGAAGGTGTTTTGAAAGATTGAAGGTGCTGACTAAAAAGTTACCCCTTGGCTGCACTCCTGTGTGTTTTTTACCCCCGCTTTGTGTTGGAGGCTCCCCACTTGTCGTGGTGCGTTCATGGTCAGCCAAGCCGGGAGAGGCCGGTTGTGATGAAGACTGCTTGAGAAATATGGAGAGCCGATGGGTGATTGATGAGGCGTTTTCTTACCAAATGTCCAAGGATGACGCATGTAACATCCCCTGGTGTGTAATATAATCATCTGCCCTGGGAAACAAGAGGGGATCTGTTCCTTCGCTTCGATTCCGCTTGGAGAGATCACTTTCCAGGTGCTTACTTCTGCATTTATGTCCATTCTGATTTTTTCTTTACCTTGTTGTAACACGAATATGTGAACACCTCACTTCTTTGTTCCACCTTTCAGAGAAGAAGTGCTTGGGCATCGTTTGGATTCGGACGATTTTGGTTCCGACTAGGGTTGTACGGTATACCGGTATTGGTGTAGTATCACGGTACTAAATGAACCAAAATTGGTACTATACTCTAAAAAAGTACCGGTTCCCAAGCATGACGCATCACGTGGTGACATTGCTGGTTTTACGAGCAGAGGAGCATGTTTGGCAGCGCACACACACAGAGTACTCACCAGCAGACACAGTGTGTGGACAGAAAAGGGAAAATGGACGTGTTTAAAGTTAATATCGGCTTTTTTTTTCTCTTTGAACATGTTCTATCTACACTTCTTTTTAAATGTAATAATCACCTATTCTTCTCTTCTATGATACTTTGCATTAGTTTTGAATGATACCACTTATTTATGTATCGATCCGATACGAAGTAGTTACAGGATCGTACAATAAAATATAGTACTTAATAAACCAATAATAATGTTTAAGAAATACTGATGTAAAGGGTAGGTGTCACACTGTTTTCTGCTTTAACATGTTCTATCTACACTTCTGTTACAATGTAATAATCACTCATTCTCTTCTTCTTTGATACTTTACATTAGTTTTGGATGATACTACATATTTAGGTATTGATCCGATACCAAGTAGTTACAGGATCGTACAATACAATATGATACCTAATAAACCAATAATAATGGTTAAGAAATACTGATGTAAAGGGTAGGTGTCACACTGTTTTCTGCTTTAACATGTTCTAGCTACACTTCTGTTAAAATGTAATAATCACTTATTCTTTTCTTCTTTAATACTTGACATTCGTTTGGATGATACCACACATTTGGGTATGGATCCGATACCAAGTAGTTACAGGATCATACATCGGTCATATTCAAAGTCCTCGTGTGTCCAGGGACTTTGTAAATATAATAAATTTAAAAAAAAAAGGAAAACATATTTTGTTACAATATCGACGTTTAGGTATCGATCCAATACCGATACCAAGTAGTTACAGGATCATACATCGGTCATATTCAAAGTCCTCGTGTGTCCAGGGACTTTATAAATATAATAAATTTAAAAAAAAAAGGAAAACATATTTTGTTACAATATCGACGTTTAGGTATCGATCCAATACCAAGTAGTAACAGGATCGTACAATAAAATATGATACCTAATAAACCAATAATAGTGGTTAAGAAATACTGATGTAAAGGGTAGGTGTCGCACTGTTTTCTGCTTTAACATGTTCTATCTACTCTTCTGTTAAAATGTAATAATCACTTAATCTTTTCTTCTTTGATACTTGACATTAGTTGTGGATGATACCACACATTTGGGTATGGATCCGATACCAAGTAGTTACAGGATCGTACAATAAATATGATACGCAATAAACCAATAATAATGGTTAAGAAATACTGATTTAAAGGGTAGGTGTCACATTGTTTTCTGCTTTAACATGTTCTATCTACACTTCTGTTAAAATGTAATAATCACTTATTATTCTCTTCTTTGATACTTTACATTAGTTGTGGATGATACATTTGGGTATGGATCCAATACCAAGTAGTTACAGGATCATACATTGGTCATATTTAAAGTCCTCGTGTGTCCAGGGACTTTATAAACATAATATGAATTTTAAAAAAAGGAAAACATATTTTGTTACAATACCGACATTTAGGTATCGAGCCGATACCAAGTAGTTACAGGATCGTACGATAAAATATGATACCTAATAAACCAATAATAATGGTTAAGGAATACTGATGTAAAGGGTAGGTGTCGCACTGTTTTCTGTTTTAAAATGTTCTATATACACTTCTGTTAAAATGTAATAATCACTCATTCTTCTTTTCTTTGATACTTTACATTAGTTGTGGATGATACCACACATTTGGGTATGGATCCGATACCAAGTAGTTACAGGATCATACATTGGTCATATTCAAAGTCCTCGTGTGTCCAGGGACTTTATAAACATAATATGAATTTTAAAAAAACATATATATATATATATTTTTTTTTTTTTACAATATCGATATAATCATAGTAGTATAGACTAGATATACAGATTGGATTCAACTTTATAGGAAGTAAATGCCAAACATTTCCAGGTTAAAGTTACAATAACTGCCTTTAAAGGACAGTCTCTTATCCATCAGGAGGAATAACGAGATGCTGACAACCCCCCACAGTTGATGCTATCACAGCAGGTGGTTATGATATGACTTCATCATGTTTGTCTTCATAAATTCATGTCCTCTATTTTTGATGCGGACAGATACGATAAAGATGGTTTTATGCGATGTTACAGCATGAATCACTGAAAGATGAAGCGCCCCTTGTCTCCGTCCAACATTTCTTTGTGATGAAATGTGTGTTGTGGGGAGCGTGTGGGCGTTGTTGTGTTGTTCCATCTGAGGGTCGCTCAGCTCCAAGCACCTGCCCTATGGGAGGAAGGTTAAGACAAATGAGAGAAAAAATGTGTCTAAGGGGTCGATTTGTATGTGTGTATACATGATATATAACACATTTAGCTGTACAGTATGTGTGTTTCAGTCCCTTTTTTTCCAGGAACACTAATACCAAAAGTCACAGAGTTGGAAAAAAGTCATGACAGACCACCTTAAAAAAAAACTGTTTTTTTTACTGACTGGCACACCCAAAATGTACATGAAAAAAAAAGAAAGTGGGATTTACAATATTAGCTATGAACAATGAAACACTGAATATTAACAACATATGAACATATTCACTTCTCAGACCAGCTCCTCCATAGTTGTTTATCTTTTGCAATCAAGCAAAACACAACAAAAATGTAAAACAGCAGCAAAATAGGAATGCAAAGTGGAATAAACACCTACAATGTCATATACAATCACATAAAAATACCAAAAGTCACAATGTCCGATAGAGTTCTAAAAACGTTAATGCAGACCCTATTCATCCATCCATTTTTTTACCACTTGTCCCTTTCGAGGTCACAGGGTTATGTCAGACCACCTAAAAAAAAAAAACGGAATGGAATTTTACAGTTTTTTACTGAATGGAACACCAAAAATGTACATGAAAATACAGAAAGCGGGATTTACAATATTAGCTATAAACAATAAAACACTGAATATTAATATACATTAATATTAATATTATATAATATTACAAAAACTATTTAACAAACAGCAAAATATGAATGAATTTATTATTTTATTTTATTTCTTTCTTTGTCATGAAAAAGGGAGGTTTTTGTCATGAAACATTGAGTTTTTTTGGGTTGGTGCACTAATTGTGAGTGTATCTTGTGTTTTTTATGTTGATTTAATTTAAAATATACAAATACAAATTTTACTAAAAAAAATAATAAAATCCTATAAAAAATTATTCTGCGGCCCGGTACAAATCGAGCCGCGGCCCGGTGGTTGGGGACCACTGACATAGATGACCCTAACAACTCGTTGAACACCCAAAAGTGCAGATATCAACCATTGCAATACTTTGTATAGTTGAAGACTTAAGCTCATTTAAAAACAACACCGCACATCATAATAGCAAATACACTTTTCATGTTAAAGGTCTAAAAAAATGATGTAGAAGATCTAAAGTGACAACATTAAATAAAAACTGTGTTTGTAGCGCCATGACAATGAAGACCCTTCATTTTAACAATGAAGACTATATTCCACATATCTATGGACACCATGTTGTTTTTCTAGGGTTGGGTTTTTGTTTGGGCTCTCGACTGATTTACGGACCTACATTTTTTTTGGTTGGAGCAAAGACTGAGCACATTACGTGCCTTGTTCCATCCTGGACTGCCAGCCAGGTGCTGGTGCTTGGAGCCCCACACCAACAGCAGAGGCCTTCTCTAAGGTGGACCCACTTCAACTCTATGGGGGATAGTTCCACTGTCCAGCTAACATAGAACATTATGTCCATATAACATTACACATGTAACATTACACATATAACATTACACATATAACATTACACACACAACATTGCGCATATAACATTACGCATGTAACATTACACATATAACATTACACACATAACATTACACATGTAACATTACACACATAACGTTACACATGTAACATTACACATATAACATTACACATATAACATCACACATGTAACATCACACATATAACATTACACATGTAACATTACACGCATAACATTACACACGTAACATTACACATTTAACATTACACACATAATGTTACACGTAACATTACACACGTAACATTACACACATAATGTCACAGGTAACATTAAACATGTAACATTACACATATAACATTGCACATACGACATTACACACATAACATTGCACATACGACATTACACATATAACATTACACATATAACATTACACATATAACATTACACACGTAACATTACACACATAACGTTACACATAACATTACACACGTAACATTACACGTGTAACATTACACATGTAACATTACACATATAACATTACACATGTAACTTTACACACGTAACATTACACACATAATGTTACACAAATAACATTACACACGTAACATTACACAAATAACATTACACATATAACATTACACATGTATCTTTACACATATAACATTACACATATAACATTACACACATAACATTACATACGTAACATTACACACATAATGTTACAAGTAACATTACACACGTAACATTACACATGTAACATTACACATATAACATTACACATATAACATTACACATGTAACATTACACATGTAACATTACACATATTACATTACACATATAACATTACACATGTAACATTAAACATTACACATATAAGATTACACATGGGACGTTATACATGTAACATTACACATGTAATATTATACATATAACATTAACCACATAACATTACACATGTAACGTTCCACATGTAACATTAAACACATAACATTACACATGTAACATTATACATATAACATCACACATGAAACATTACACATGTAACATTACACATCTAACATTATACATGTAACATTACACATATAACATTACATGTGTAACATTACACACGTAACATTAAACATATAACATTACACATGTAACATTACACACGTAACACTAAACATATAACATTACACATATAACATTACACACGTAACATTACACATATGTTAATATCTGCTTATTTTCTGTTTTAACATGTTCTATCTACAAACATGTTCTATCACTTATTCTTCTCTTCTTTGTTACTTGACATTAGTTTTGGAAGATACCACATAGTAAGGTATGAATCCGGTACCAAATAGTTACAGGATTGTAAATTGGTCATATTCAAAGTTCTCCTGTGTCCAGGGACATAGTTACTGACTTTATAAACATAATATGAATGTGCTAGCTTTTGTTAGCGGTGACGGCGGTGAGCTATTGTATCCTCCTACGTTGTGTAGTGAAGCATCTGTAGCTATTCCTCGTCCTCCAGTGATAATGGTACGTGTAAGAAACTTACTTTTTTTAGTGATTTAGAAGTAGCTAAAATACTGCCAACTGTCTTAAAGCAGCTCTTCCTGAGTGTCTGGACTATGGGATAGTTTGTTTTCTCAACGCAGAGGGAAATTGGCACGAGCCAGACGTGAATGTGAGTACATTTGTATTTATTACTAACAAACTACAAACCAAGGAAGCAAACAAAAGGCACGCACAAGGGCGGTGAACAAACTTGACTACAAAACAAAAGACTAGCACAAAGGCTATAAACTTTAAACATGAAACAAAACACTTGCCCTGGGACATAAAGAAAACCAAAAACTTACTGTGACATGAGCATGAGGGAAACAGCATGGCTGGGCATGAAAGGGTTGAGGAATACGGAAAGTCGCCAGGCCGACAGCCTGGTAACTGTGGCTTAAATAATAGCTATGATAATTAACAACAGGTGTGAGAGCTGAGGACAGGGGCGTGACATGAGGTGAAACTAATGAGTTGCTATGGTGATAAAACCAACAAGGAAGTGCAAACATAGGAACCGATTGTCCACAAAACATGACCAAAACAAAACCGGATCTCATGGGCGTGACACTGAGGGTGTTTCAGTGTTATGACTTCACCTTTATCTTGACTTTTTACACCAAAATGCGTCCGTTCTCCCTTTTCTGTCTACACACTGTGTCTGCTTGTAAGTAGTCTGTGTGTGTGCACTGCTGAACATGCTCCTCTGCTTGTAAAACCAGCAATGTCACCACAAGCTCAGGGGAACCGGTACTTTTCAAACAAAGTATAGTACCGTTTTGATTCATTGGTACCGCGATACTATACCAGTAGCGTTATACCGTACAACCGTAGCGCACACATGGGGTGGGGAAATGAAAAAAGGGGCAGGATCACTTTGTTTAAACTCAATATCAACTAAAAGTGTAACAAAATGATAGATTTTGGCGCTCATAAACAGGCTTGAGGGAAAAACCTTACACAAAAAACATCATTAAAAGTAAAATGTGGATAAATGGTGACTGTTAATGCAATGAGGTTAGTCACCCCGTGGTGTGGCGGCTCTGGTGCCTCCCAACACAACAGTTCTTCAGGGACATGTGCACTGGAGGTCTGGCCCAGCTGTGATGGAACTCTCCCATCATCCCAGTCTTTATGGCCCTCCAAACAGCTGCCAGGTGTGTGCGTTGCCAAACAGCTGCCAGGTGTGTGCGTTGCCACAGCAGCACGTAGCACATACTATACAAACCCCGTTTCCATATGAGTTGGGAAATTGTGTTAGATGTAAATATCAACGGAATACAATGATTTGCAAATCCTTTTCAACCCATATTCAGTTGAATGCACTACAAAGACAACATATTTGATGTTCAAATTCATAAACTTTATTTTTTTTGCAATTAATAATTAACTTAGAGTGTCATGGCTGCAACACGTGCCAAAGTAGTTGGGAAAGGGCATGTTCACCACTGTGTTACATCACCTTTTCTTTTAACAACACTCAATAAACGTTTGGGAACTGAGGAACCTAATTGTTGAAGCTTTGAAAGTGGAATTCTTTCCCATTCTTGTTTTATGTAGAGCTTCAGTCGTTCAACAGTCCGGGGTCTCCGCTGTCGTTTTTTACGCTTCATAATGAGCCACACATTTTATATGGGGGACAGGTCTGGACTGCAGGCGGGCCAGGAAGGTACCTGCACTCTTTTTTTACGAAGCCACACTGTTGTAACATTTGTCTTGCTGAAATAAGCAGGGGCCCTAAACACATCCCTAGGGAGGCGTTCGGGTGGCATCCTGACCAGATGCCCGAACCACCTCATCTGGCTCCTCTCGATGTGGAGGAGCAGCGGCTTTACTTTGAGGGCACGTCCAGCTGGTAGGAGGCCACAGGGAAGACCCAGGACACGTTGGGAAGACTATGTCTCCCGGCTGGCCTGGGAACGCGTCGGGATCCCCCGGGAAGAGCTAGACGAAGTGGCTGGAGATAGGGAAGTCTGGGCTTCCCTGCTTAGGCTGCTGCCCCCGCGACCAGACCTCGGATAAGCGGAAAATGATGGATGGATGGATGGATGGATAAGCAGGGGCGTCCATGAAAAAGACGGCGCTTAAATGGCAGTATATGTTGTTCCAAAAGCTGTATGTACTTTTCAGCATTAATGGTGCCCTCACAGATGTGTAAGTTACCAATGCAATGGGCACTAATGCACCCCCATACCATCACAGGTGCTGGCTTTTGAACTTTGCGTCGATAACAGTCTGGATGGTTCGCTTCCCTTTTGGTCCGGATGACACGATGTCGAATATTTCCAAAAACAATTTGAAATGTGGACTCGTCAGACCACATTTGCATCAGTCCATCTTAGATGATCTCGGGCCCAGAGAAGCCGGCGGGCGTTTCTGGATGTTGTTGATAAATGGCTTTCGCTATGCATAGTAGAGCTTTAACTTGCACTTACAGATGTAGCGTCCAACTGTATTTAGTGACAGTGGTTTTCTGAAGTGTTCCTGAGCCCATGTGGTGATATCCTTTAGAGATTGATGTCGGTTTTTCAAACAGTGCCGTCTGAGGGATCGAAGGTCACGGTCATTCAATGTTGGTTTCTGGCCATGCCGCTTACGTGGAGTGATTTCTCCAGATTCTCTGAACCTTTTGATGATATTATGGACCGTTGATGTTGAAATCCCTAAATTTCTTGCAATTGCACTTTGAGTAACGTTGTTCTTAAACTCTTTGACTATTTTCTCACGCAGTTGTGGACAAAGGGGTGTACCTCGCCCCATCCTTTCTTGTGAAAGACTGAGCATTTTTTTGGGAAGCTGTTTTTATACCCAATCATGGCACCCACCTGTTCCCAATTAGCCTGCACACCTGTGGGATGTTCCAAATAAGTGTTTGATGAGCATTCCTCAACTTTATCAGCATTTATTGCCACCTTTCCCAACTTCTTTGTCACGTGTTGCTTGCATCCAATTCTTAAGTTAATGTTTATCAGTTTGAACATCAAATATGTTGTCTTTGTAGCATATTCAACTGAATATGGGTTGAAAAGGATTTGCAAATCATCGTATTCCGTTTATATTTACATCTAACACAATTTTCCAACTCATATGGAAACGGGGTTTGTAGAAGGTCGAATCTGCGGTCCTTGTGCTGATCATGTTTTGGTCTTGCAGGCTGGTGGTTCGTCAGCACGGCGGAGGAACAAGGCTGGGTCCCCGCCACCTACCTGAACTCCCACAGCGGCACACGAGACGACATAGAGCTGGGCGCCTCCAAATCCGGCCAAGGTAAGTCATCACGGAGCTCGGCTGCCCACACAAACACTCGGTTTTTAACTCCAGGTCGGAACACAGAGTAGATTCAGGTCTGCATCAATAGTGAGGAGTACTTCCAGACCGCAGCCTGGTGATGAGCAGTCCAGTCCAATACAGTGGAGTACTGTACAGGAAAAGATGTTAGTCACATGTTTGGATTTTGTGTCCTTGGTTCCACATACTGGATCGGCTTTGCGTTGTAGTGGGGCCATTACGCCCATACTTGCCAAAGCCTTTCGCAGCATTTAGTTTGGCGACGACAACAAAGCGTGTGCATGGGAGTGATTATTAGACTTGCAAACAAGCAGTGAGGTTTGAACACAAACATATTCCTGCAACACGTTGTCTTATTGTGTAAAAATGTGATTTTGGATCTCCTATTCGCAAAGAATTGCAAACATAATTAAAGCTGGAAGCACCGATGGACGGGACTGCTGGTCTAAGTCAGACCTACATAGAGGTTTTTGATTCATGTCTCTACGACATTCCTAACAGAAGTTACGAGCAGTTTTGTCTGTCTTATTACTAGGGGGCGCTAGAGCGCAATTTGGATTTTTGGGGTTTGGTTTTAGATTAGATGGCAATTTTTGCCAGTTCTGATGTGTGTGTAAAATTGTGTGAGTTTTGAAGCATGTTAAGGGGGTCAAATTACAACTTGGTGTTTCTGGATGTTGTTGATAAAAGGCTTTCGCGTTGCATAGTAGAGCTTTAAATTGCATTTACAGATGTAGCGACCAACTCTATTTAGTGACAGTGGTTTTCTGAAGTGTTTAAAAGATGGTCAAATTGTGGGGCGGCATAGCTTGGTTGGTAGAGTGGCCGTGCCAGCAACTTGAGGGTTGCAGGTTCGATTCCCGCTTGTGCCATCCTAGTTACTGCCGTTGTGTCCTTGGGCAAGACACTTTACCCACCTGCTCCCAGTGCCACCCACACTGGTTTAAATGTAACTTAAATATTGGGTGTTACTATGTAAAGCGCTTTGAGTCACTCGAGAAAAGCGCTATATAAATATAATTCACTTCACTTCAAATTGCAGCTCGAAGAGGCAAAAATTACATTTTTTAGGAAAGTTTGCGCAGGTGTTCTTTGAAGGCGCGTAAAATCAAAACCGGAGCAGTAATTCAAACTATTTTGATACATTTTAATCAGAAGGGTTAAATCTCTCTCCTGTACGAGTTTGAAGCCGACACGACAAACGCGATCAGAGGAGATAATTTTTGAAAAAAGGTGACGGGTTTTTACAAAAATGTGGTAATAGCCAACTTCCTGTTGATTTTTGCTGAAGGAGGTCAATTATTAAAATGTAGGTCTAAGTGAGACCTACATAGAGTTTTTTGTTTTATGTGGCGACATTCCTACCGGAAGTTACAAGCAGTTTTGACTGTGTTTTCTTCCTAGGAGCAGTTTTTTCTGTGTTTTATTCAAAAATTGCGCTAGAGCGCAATTTTGAGTTTTGGGGTTTCATTTTTTTATTAGATCGCAATTTTCGCCAGTCCTGATGTGTGTGTCCAGTTTGGTGAGTTTTGAAGCATTTTAAAGGGGTCAAATTACAGCTCAAAGAGGCAAAAATTGAATTTTTTAGGAACATTTTGTTTTGAATGGGTTTTTGCCAACTTTCTGTTGATTTTTGCCCTAAAAGTTTAAATTAGGAAATCTAGGTCTAGGTCAGTCCTACATAGAGGTTTTTGTTTCATGTCTCTACAACGTTGCTAACGGAAGTTACAAGCAGTCTGTTTTTTTTTTCCTAGGGGGCGCCAGGGCGTAATTTTGATTTTTGGGGTTTGGTTGTTTTATGAGATGGCAATTTTTGCAGGTCCTGATGTGTGTGTAAAATTTGGTGAGTTTTGAACCATGTTAAGTGGGTCAAATTACAGCTCGAAGAGGCGGCGGGATAAGAAAGAATAATAAAACCTTACAGATACAATGTCCCATCGTACTAATAGGGACAATGTGGTCCCTAATAACTAAACTGTCAGAGTTTGTTGTTGACGAACCCCAAGATGCAGAGATGGAGGCAGGCATTGGATAGGAAAACATGATTTAATAAAGAAACTAAAACAAGAACAAACCAAAGGGGTACAACGAAAAACGCGCACGAGGCGAATAACCAACTAAGAGAGCTAGCATGGGAGCTAGACAACAAAAGGAGCCTAGCGTGGAAGTTAGCGGGTAGCGAGCAGGAAAACAGAAGTCGTACTTGTAATATGAAAGCAATCTGTAAGCAAGGAACAAAAAACAGTAAGCTACAAACATCTAACGAATATAGCTTACCACTACGCTGCAAAGACACGACACAGCACAACACGACAGGATCGACAATACAGAAGCGACAATACAGGACAATAATCCAGCCCTGACTGGAGAAACAAAGGAAGTTAAAAAAGTTGCGGGCTGATTGACACCAGGTGTGGCCAGGTGCGAATCAGCCGCATCTGATTGGAAACAGCACTCAAGGAGAAAGACAGGAAACCAACAAAATAAGAGCGCTGACAGAATTAAAGACAGGAAATACTACACAAACAGAGGAAAAAACTATGACATAACCAAACTGTCAGGGGCAAGCCTGACATAAACACTGGCCATGTTTTTGTGTAGATTCTCACTCCTCCAGGTAGGGTTCTACGGTATCCCGCTACTAGTATAGTATGGCGGGACTAACGAATCAGAAACAAAAAGTACCGGTTCGCCATATTATTTTTTTAACGTGCATGACGGCGCGTGGTGACATTGCTAATTTTACAAGCAGAGGAGCATGTTGGGCAGCGCACGCATACAGAGTACTTACAAGCAGACACAGTGTGTGGACAGAAAAGGGAGAATGGACGCATTTTGGTGTAAAAAGTCAAGATAAAGGTGAAGTTATAACACTGAAACACCCTCAGGAAGAGATGCTTTAAGACATGGCTAGCTAGCTATAAGCTAACATCCATCCACAGTTTAGCTACTTCTAATTCAGTAATCCTGGCCTCCATGGCGACAAATAAAGTAAGTTTTTTTAGATGTAGCATTATCACCGGAGGACGAGGAATCGCTAAACATGCTTCACTACACACCGTCGGAGGATACAATAGCTCACATAATGTAAACAAATGCCATGGGTGGATCTACACCTGACATCCACTGTAATGATACCAAGTACAATAGCGTATCTAGTCGATACTACAATGATTACATGGATATTTTTTATCGTTGCAAAATCTTTTTTCCTTTTTAAAAAAATTCATATTATGTTTTTAAAGTTAAGAAATACGTACCTGGACACATGAGGACTTTGATTATGACCAATGTATGATCCTGTTGTCCCACTTGGACTATGACTTGGACTATGGGATAGTTTGTTTCTCCGATGCAAAAAGAAATTTGCACAAGCCAGACGTGAACGTGATTACATTTTTATTTAATAATCTACTAAATTAAACAAAAAGCAAACAAAGGGCGCACACAATGGCGGAGAACAAACTTGGCTAATGAAAAAAACAAAAGACTAGTACAAAGGCGACAAACTATAAACATGAACAAAAAAACTTGCACTGTGGCATGAATAACAAAACTCACGTGGCGTGGACAAAACGAACAGCATGGTATGGCATGAAGGAGTTGAGGGATGTGTGGGAAGTTGCCAGGCCGACTACCTGGTAACTCTGGCTTAAATACTATCCATCCATCCATCCATTTTTTACCGCTTTTCCTGTTCGGGGTGGCAGGGGGTGCTGGTGCCTATCTCAGCTGCATTCGGGCTGAAAGCGGTGCACACCCTGGACAAGTCGCCACCTCATCACAGGGTCAGGTCGTGATTTTTGTCTGAGAGTAACCCTGGGAATCAAAGCTTGGCTACACTTTAGGTTTAATTGTGATGAGTGACATATGTTGTGTGCAATGTTAAATGTGGATGTTGCTTAAATAATAGGCTATGAAAATTAACAAACAGGTCTTAGGGCTGAGGACAGGGGCGTGAGATGAGGCCCAGGTGAAAATTAATTAGTTGTCATGTTAGCAACACAAACCAGGAAGTGCAAAACAGGGACTGAGTGTCTAAAAAACTAAACATAACATGACCAAAACAAAACATGATCCATAGGCGTGACACCTGTAACTACTGTCATTTTTATTGTTTATAAACTCAGGAAAATACGTCCCTGGACTAGTGTTGTCTCGATACCAATATTTTGGTAACAGTACCAAAAATTATTTTGACACTTTTCACTACTTTCCTAATAAAGCAGACCACAAAAATTTCCATTATTGGCTTTATTATAACAAAATAGCCGGTACAGTACCGAATATAATTCATTAGTATCGCGGTACTATACTAATACCGGTATACCGTACAACCCTGCCCTGGACACATGAGGACTTTAAATATGACCAATGTATGATCCTGTAACTACTTGGTATCGGATCCATACCTAAATGTGTGGTATCATCCAAAACTAATGTAAAGTATCAAAGAAGAGAAGAATAAGTGGTTATTACATTTTAACAGAACTGTAAATAGAACATTTTAAAACAGAAAACAGTGCGACACCTACCCTTTACATCAATATTTCTTACCATATTATTATTGAATTATTAGGTATCATATTTTATTGCACGATCCTGTAACTACTTGGTATCGGATCCATACATAAATGTGTGGTATCATCCAAAACTAATGTAAAGTATCAAAGAAGAGAAGAATAAGTGGTTATTACATTTTAACAGAAGTGTAGATACAGTCGAACAAGCTAAAACAGAAAACAGTGCGACGCCTACCCTTTACATCGGTATTTCTTAACCATATTATTATTGGATTACTAGGTATCATATTTTATTGCACGATCGTGTAACTACTTGGTATCGGATCCATACATAAATGTGTGGTATCATTCACAACTAATGTCTGTCCACGGTATTTGTTGATGAACCCCAAGATGCAGAGATGTAGGCAGGTATAGAATATGAAAACATGATTTAATTAAAACTAGACAAGAACAAACAAAAAGCACGCACGTGGGCGGAATAACAAACTAAGGGAGCTAGCGCTGGAAGTTAGAAAACAAAAAGGAAGTTTAGCATGGAAGCAAGTGGATAGCAAACAGAAAAACTGGAAATAACTTATGGCTAACAAGTACAGCTTACCGCTGCGACGACCAGGACAAAATGTAGCACGACAGGTAATAGCTGAAAAGAATCTCTTCGACACGACAAGAGCAACATATGGCGACGACAAGTCCAAATGACAATACAATGATCCAGCAACTGACACAAGACAAAGCAAGTACAAATAGGAGCAGGCTGATTGGCAACAGGTGTGGCCAGGTGCCAATCAGCCGCAGCTGAGGAGGAACACAGCACTTAGGGAACAAGACAGGAAGCTGACAAAATAAGAGCACTAGACGGGAACTAAACACAGGAAATACTAAACACGGAGGAAACAGACAAATGCAGAGGAAAAAACTAAAATATAGAAAAACTGTCAGGGGAAAGAAGAGAAGAATAAGTGAATATTACATTTTAACAGAAGTTTAGATAGAACATGTTAAAACAGAAACCAGTGCGACGCCTACCCTTTACATCAATATTTCTTAACCATAATATTATTGGTTTATTAGGTATCATATTTTATCGTACGATCCTGTAAATACTTGGTATCTGATCCATACATAAATGTGTGGTATCATCCACAACTATTGTCAAGTATCAAAGAAGAGAAGAATAAGTGATTATTACATTTTAACAGAAGTGTAGATAGAACATGTTAAAACAGAAAACAGTGCGACACCTACACTTTACATCAATATTTCTTATCCATATTATTATTGGTTTATTAGGTATCATATTTTATTGTACGATGCTGTAACTACTTGGTATCGGATCCATACCCAAGTGTGTGGTATCATCCAAAACTAATGTAAAGTATCAAAGAAGAGAAGAATAAGTGATCATATCATTTTAACAGAAGTGTAGATAGAACATGTTAAAACAGAAAACAGTGCGACACCTACCCTTTACATCAATATTTCTTAACCACATTATTATTGGTTTATTAGGTATCATATTTTATTGTACGATCCTGTAACTACTTGGTATCGGATCCATACCCAAGTGTGTGGTATCATCCAAAACTAATATAAAGTATCAGAGAAGAGAAGAATAAGTGATTATATCATTTTAACAGAAGTGTAGATAGAACATGTTAAAACAGAAAACAGTGCGACACCTACCCTTTACATCAATATTTCTTAACCATATTATTATTGGTTTATTAGGTATCATATTTTATTGTACGATCCTGTAAATACTTGGTATCGGATCCATACATAAATGTGGGGTATCATCCACAACTAATGTCAAGTATCAAAGAAGAGAAGAATAAGTGATAATTACATTTTAACAGAAGTGTAGATAGAACATGTTAAAACAAAAAAAGAGCAGATATTAACAGTAAATGAACAAGTAGATTAATAATCCATTTTATACAGTTTGTCCCTCATAATGTGTACAAAATAATAGGTGTATAAATGACACGATATGTTACTGCATACGACTAATTAGGAGTCTTTTTTTGTTTACTTACTACTAAAAGACAAGTTGTCTATTTTATTTAAGGACTAAATTACAATAATAAACATATGTTTCATGCACACTAAGATTTTTTGTTTATTTTGTGTTGTCCCCTTTATTTGGAAAGGTACCAAAAAGTATCAAAAGACATTTTGGTACCGGTACCGATACCAAAATATTGGTCCAGGGACAACCCTCGACACTACATGGGTAAAGATCAGCTGATCAACAATCAGTTCAAAAGGCAAATGTTGGATGACCAGGATCAGATTTGTCTAATACCAATCGGTCGTTTGCCTCTATTGTTGCACACCATTGAGTTAGTAGAACCCCCCTATCGTGGAAGGTGACTATATTTGGGGTAGAGATTCCAGGACATTGTTGTAAGGATTGTGCAGAACTCTAGTTTGACATAGATGGTTTCTTCCACACTGCATTCAAACACTCAGAGGAATGTCCCTTGTTGATGCACAACACATATTTGTGTCACCACAGTTACACGGGCCACGCCTTCCAGAGACATGCAGTCTTTTTTAGGGGAGCCCCACAACGAGGAAGTTTTATGGATGAAAGCTGACGGAGAAGAATTGCATTTCTCCAATTCAACCTTTGCTGATCTCACACTGCTTGCATCTTAAGCCACAGCAGTGGTGTCCAAAATCCACCCGGGGACAATACGCCCCCTAATAATACCGTATATTGAAGCATAGTACGTCTGACTATGGTAGCCGTAATGCTCCAACAATCAATCAATCAATGTTTATTTATATAGCCCTAAATCACAAATGTCTCAAAGGACTGTACAAACCACTACGACTACGACATCCTCGGAAGAACCCACATAAGGGCAAGGAAAACTCACATCCAGTGGGACGCCAGTGACAATGATGACTATGAGAAACCTTGGAGAGGACCTCAAATGAGGGCAACCCCCCCCCCCCTCTAGGGGACCGAAAGCAATGGATGTCGAGCGGGTCTAACATGATACTGTGAAAGTTCAATCCATAGAGCAGGGGCGCTCACACTTTTTCTGCAGGCGAGCTACTTTTCAATTGACCAAGTCGAGGAGATCTACCTCATTCATATTTTTTATTTATATTTATTTATTTATGAAAGAGACATTTTTGTTAACAAGTTAATGGTGTTTAATGATAATACAAGCATGTTTAACACACATAGATTCCTTTCTTTCATGAAGACAAGAATATAAGTTGGTGTATTACCTGATTCTGATGACTTGCATTGATTGGAATTAGACAGTGGTGCTGATAACGTCCGCATTTTCAAATGGAGGAAAAAAAAAGTCCTCCTTTCTGTCCAATACCACATGAAAGTGGTTGGATTTGGCATCTCATTTGTCCAACTTGCATACTCGTTTTTAAACACTTTGTTATGAGAGTAGCATATGTGTGTGGCCCTTTAATGTCTGGCAGCAGGTGAGTGACGTCAGTGAGAGTGCGGGTGGGCAAGCAAGTGAGAAATTGGTCGCTGAGGGGGGGGAGAAATACATTGGCATCAAACTCCGTAACTTGCTAGCTTGTGAATGCTAACTTTCTGAAACTCTTATTTTGTTAGCACAGGCAGGATGAAACAGGTCTTTTATGGTGAAGACAGGAAGTGTGCAGTCGGTCTTTAGAGTTTTGACAGTAGGTACGGAGTCTCTAGAAATAAAATGTGTTTCTCTGCGTCCGCCCTATTCGTGATTTTTTTCTTAAATATGAGCTTGCAGCAGCCAGCGTCATCTCACAAGATCCTCGGGTGCCGAGAATGTCAAACAACTGACGAAAGTGAAGTCTTGGTATGATTGATGATTGCTCATTTTTATGTCTATTTTTTAATGCCTGGCTTGAGATCGACTGACACACCCTCCGAGATCGACCAGTCGATCGCAATCGACGTAATGGGCACCCCTGCCATATAGGCTCCAACACAGCCGCGAGAGTTCAGTTCAAAGCGGATCCAAGACAGCAGCGAGAGTCCCGTCCACAGGAAACCATCCCAAGCGGAGTCGGATCAGCAGCGCGTTACTAAAACGGCCTTCTTTCATCTCCGTAATATCGCTAAAATTCGCTCCATTCTGTCCACTAAAGACGCCGAGATCATTATCCATGCGTTTGTTACGTCTCGGCTCGACTACTGTAACGTATTATTTTCGGGTCTCCCCATGTCTAGCATTAAAAGATTACAGTTGGTACAAAATGCGGCTGCTAGACTTTTGACAAGAACAAGAAAGTTTGATCACATTACGCCTGTACTGGCTCACCTGCACTGGCTTCCTGTGCACTTAAGATGTGACTTTAAGGTTTTACTACTTACGTATAAAATACTACACGGTCTAGCTCCATCCTATCTTGCCGATTGTATTGTACCATATGTCCCGGCAAGAAATCTGCGTTCAAAGGACTCCGGCTTATTAGTGATTCCAAAGCCCAAAAAAAGTCTGCGGGCTATAGAGCGTTTTCCGTTCGGGCTCCAGTACTCTGGAATGCCCTCCCGGTAACAGTTCGAGATGCCACCTCAGTAGAAGCATTTAAGTCTCACCTTAAAAATCATTTGTTTACTCTAGCCTTTAAATAGACTCCCTTTTTAGACCAGTTGATCTGCCGTTTCTTTTGTTTTTCTCCTCTGTCCCACTCTCCCTTGTGGAGGGGGTCCGGTCCGATCCGGTGGCCATGTACTGCTTGCCTGTGTATCGGCTGAGGACATCTCTGCGCTGCTGATCCGCCTCCGCTTGGGATGGTTTCCTGCTGGCTCCACTGTGAGCGGGACTCTCGCTGAAGTGTTGGATCCGCTTTGGACTGGACTCTCGCGACTGTGTTGGATCCATTATGGATTGAACTTTCACAGTATCATGTTAGACCCGCTCGACATCCATTGCTTTCGTCCTCTCCAAGGTTCTCATAGTCATCACTGTCACCGACGTCCCACTGGGTGTGAGTTTTCCTTGCCTTTATGTGGGCCTACCGAGGATGTGGTAGTGGTTTGTGCAGCCCTTTGAGACACTAGTGATTTAGGGCTATATAAGTAAACATTGATTGATGTATTGATGTCCCCAACCAATACATAGGCGAGCGGTCCATCCTGGGTCTCGACTCTGGACAGCCAGTACTTCATCCAAGGTCATCGGACTGGACCCCCTCCACAAGTGAGGGGGGGACAGAGGAGAAAAAGAAAAGAAGCGGCAGATCAACTGGTCTAAAAAGGAAGTTTATTTAAAAGCTAGAGTATACAAATGAGTTTTAAGGTGAGACTTAAATGCTTCTCGAACTGTTACCGGGAGGGCATTCCAGAGTACTGGAGCCCGAACGGAAAACGCTCCATAGCCCGTAGACTTTTTTTGGGCTTTAGGAATCACTAATAAGCCAGAGTCCTTTGAACGCAGATTTCTTGCCGGGACATATGGCATCAAGCGGTGCGACTTCTTAGCGTCCAAAAACTCCTTTTTTCATTGTTCTAAAAGTTGGAGGGACTAGGACCCGGAACATTAGGACTGAGTACACACTAATCACTACTATACAAGAAATCTAGGAATAGGTATTGAAGCTCGGTTCCATATTAACACTGGTGCAGACGTAAAGGGTAGTAAGCACATTTTAAAACAAAGTAGCTATGAGGGCTGAAAGAAGGCCGACTGAAGTGATATCGTGGAAGTATCGTCCTGTAAGTAGGCAACCAAAGTATGACGCTCTTTTTAAACTTTATTGCCAACCTTAGCACGTTAAAGGCCTACCAAAACCCACTACTGCCGACCACGCAGTCTGATAGTTTATATATCAATGATGAAATATTAACATTGCAACACCCGCCAATAGAGTTTAATTTACTAAATTACAATTTTAAATTTTAAATGATGACGTCTCTTTCATCGCATAATTACACAGTATTTTGGACATCTGCGTTACTGAATCTTTTGCAATTTGTTCAATTAAAAATGGAGACGTCAAAGAAGAAAGGTGGGGGTGGGAAGCTTCTAGCCTTCAGCCACACAAACACACGGTGTTTCCTTGTTCAAAATTCCCGGAGGTGAAGCTTTACTATGGATCAGAGCGGTCAAGTGAATCCCGACTACATGTCGACTGGCAGTTTTCGGTGATAAAATTGTGGAAATAAGTCGCCTCTTACCGGAGATCAGCGGAGCTTCTGTTGTGCTGCAGCTGCCGTGACTTAATTCCCTGAGAGACTGGCGTCAACACACCCTTGGACACACCCCTCCGACTATCAGGTATTATTAAACTCACTAAAACACTAGCAACACAATAGAAAGATAATAGCTTTCCCAGAATTATCCTAGTAAATTTGTCTAAAAACATCTGAATCGCTCCCAATGCAATCGCCTTTTTTTTTTGTTATACTTTTTTTTCTAGTCCGTCACTCTAAATTTCCTCATCCACGAATCTTTCATCTTCGTTCAAATTAAGGGGGAAATTTTCGCTTTCTTGGTCTGAATCGCTCTAGCTGCTGGTGGCCATGATTGTAAACAATGTTCAGATGTGAAGAGCTCCACAACCCGTGACGTCACGCGCACATCGTCTGCCTACTTCCGGTACAGGCAGGGCTTTTTTATCAGCGACCAAAAGTTGTGAACTTTATCGTCGATGTTCTCTACTAAATCCTTTCAGCAAAAATATGGCAATATCGCGAAAGGATCAAGTATGACAAAAAGAATGGACCTGCTATCTTCGTTTGAATAAGAACATCTAATTTCAGTAGGCCTTTAACAGCAGCTCCAAGGGTCAACACCACAATGTCAACTCAGCACTTCCTCATTACCAACCAATCCCAGTGCAAGGTGCGTTCACGAACAGCCGGAATTATGAGCATCAAAATTACAACACAAGTAAGTCGGGGTTTTTTTGCATATTTTCTATGTTCGGTTTTGTTGCTGGTTTTGCTCCAATGACAATTTGTTGTAGCTTGAAGTACTTCGAAAGTACTAACTTGGTACTAGTATTGGGTAAAATGTCAACAATACCAATCCCAAGTAAATAAATGAGGTTTTGTCCTAAATGGATTGGTTTGTGACAAAAATAGTTTCATTTATTTACTTGATATATTTCTTATTTTATTTCCTATTCCAGTATGTTATATATCTGTTGTGTGTTCCGTATATAGTCTGAAGGACTTAGGTGAAATACATGTCAAAATTGTACTAAAACTGTGACAAAAAAAAACAGGTTTTTCTAGATTTTCACCCCTAAATCCACTCGCACACTTCCCTGCTCCCCCGGTGTGCATTTTGTTGCATTTTCCTAGTTTGATTTTAAGGTAAAAATTATTCAAACAAAGCTGAGTTGTCGACGTTTTTTTATTTTAACTAAATTTAGCCGTCTAGCATATTTTGACACACTTTGGATTGTTTTTTTTTGCATCCTTAGGAGTCAAAAAGGTAAATAGTATCAAAATGGGGCCTCTGCATCGCATTAAATGTGGGTATCTAGTTTCAAATGTACATACAGCTAGCGTAAATAGCATGTTAGCCTCGATTAGCATAGCATGTTAGCATCGATTAGCTGGCAGTCATGCCGCGACCAAATATGTCTGATTATCAAAAAACTCACCTTTTGTGATTTCTTTGACTTTATCGTTGCAAATGCATCTGCAGGTTATCCATACATCTCTGTGCCATGTCTGTCTTAGCATCGCCGGTAAAATATGAAGACACTCTGGTACATTCAATGGGGGTCTGGCGGCAGATTTCTTGCCAGTGGTGCAACTTGAATCCCTCCCTGTTAGTGTTGTTACACCCTCCGACAACACACCCACGAGGCATGATGTCTCCAAGGTTCCAAAAAATAGTCGAAGAAACGGAAAATAACAGAGCTGAGACCCGGTGTTTGTAATGTGAAAATGTGTGTTACCTCGGTGACGTCATGGCTAAAAGACAGATAAACAGAAAGGCGTTTAATTTGCCAAAATTCACCCATTTAGAGTTCGGAAACCGGTTAAAAAAATACATGGTCTTTTTTTCTGCAACATCAAGGTATTTATTGACGCTTGCATAGGTTTGGTGATAATGTTCCCCTTTAAAGGCAGTGCGGTCACGGCAGCCCTTAAAAATGTCGGCCGGGTGAAAATTGGGAAAAATTCGGGAGAATGGTTGTCCGGAGGTGCACTGACATTCAGGAGTCTCTTGGAAAAATCGTGAGGATTGGCAAGTATGTTGCTGGGGCGGGAAAGCCATTCATAGAAGGTGAATTCATTAAAAAGTGCATGTTAGATTTTTCAAGATTTCTTTACTTGCGGCCCAGCCTCACCCAGTTTCTGCATCCAGTGCAGGGTATCTGCGGATCCTTAAAAAGTCCTAAATTCATGTATCTAAAATTAAGGCCTTAAAGGGGAACATTACCAGACCTATGTAAGCGTCAATATATACCTTGATGGTGCAGAAAAAAGACCATCTATTTTTTTTAACCGATTTCCGAACTCTAAATGGGTGAATTTTGGCGAGTTAAACGCCTTTCTGTTTATCGGGCTGGAGGCGATGACGTCAGAATGTGACGTCAGAATGTTTAACACACCCACCATTTTAATTTTCAACACATTACAAACACCGGGTCTCAGCTCTGTTATTTTCCGTTTTTTCGACTATTTTTTGGAACCTTGGAGACATCATGCCTCGTCGGTGTGTTGTCGGAGGGTGTAACAACACTAACAGGGAGGGATTCAAGTTGCACCACTGGCCCGAAGATGCGAAAGTGTCTGCCGCCAGACCCCCATTGAATGTGCCGGAGTGTCTCCACATTTTACCGGCGATGCTAAGGCAGACATGGCACAGAGATGTATGGATAACCTGCAGATGCATTTGCAACGATAGTCAACGAAATCACAAAGGTGAGTTTTGTTGATGTTGACTGCCAGCTAATCGATGCTAACATGCTGCGCTAATCGATGCTAACATGCTATTTACCGGCGGTGCTAAAGCAGACATGGAACAGAGATGTATGGATAACCTGCAGATGCATTTGCAACTATATTATGATTCCTTCCACCCACATTTAATGCGAAAAAAACACTTACCAATCGACGGATTTAAGTTGCTCCAGTGTCACAAGATGCGAAAGTCCTGATTGTTTGGTCCGCACATTTTACCGGCGATGCTAACGCAGCTATTCGGCCATGCTATGGCTATGAATAGCGTCAATAGCTTCAGTTTCTTCTTCAATATTTTCCTACTCCAACCATCTGTTTCAATAAATGCGTAATCTGTTGAATCGCTTAAGTCGCTGAAATCCGAGTTTGAATCCGGGCTAATGTCGCTATATCTTGCTGTGGTATTCCCATTGTTTGTTTAAATTGGCAGCACTGTATGACGTCACAGGGAAATGGCCAGTGTCTTCGCAGGGAGCGAAAATAAGGCACTTTAAAGCTTTATTTAGGGATATTCCGAGACCGGTAATATCTTGAAAAAAACTTCAAAAAATACAACAAGCCACTGGGAACTGATTTTTATTGTTTTCAACCCTTTTGAAATTGTGATAATGTTCCCCTTTAAAAATTATTTCATTTGAAGTGAAGTGAAGTGAATTTTATTTATATAGCGCTTTTCTCAAGTGACTCAAAGCACTTTACATAGTGACACCCAATATCTAAGTTCCATTTAAACCAGTGTGGGTGGCACTGGGAGCAGGTGGGTAAAGTGTCTTGCCCAAGGACACAACGGCAGTAACTAGGATGGCACAAGCGGGAATCGAACCTGCAACTCTCAAGTTGCTGACACGGCCACTCTACCAACCGAGCTTAAAACGGTCTTAAATTTAGTACTCAATAGTCTTAAATTGTCGGGCCAGTTTTTTTTTTTTTTTTTCCGGCATGTCTTTGAGTAAAAGTGAGTGATTTGAGCTCACTCATTTTTTCTTTGTATCTCCTCAAGAGATACAAAGAAAAAATGAGTGATTTAAAAAAAAATAGAGGCAGAACTCGTGAATGAGAACAGCCAGCTGAAGCTCAACCGAGGCTCATTTGAGTGTTTTGCTGTTACTGTTATAATACTGTTTTGCACTTTTATTGCACTATTATTGACCGAATGTCATTTATTTTTACCCTCACCTCGGTTATTGTTTTTACTGGCGTTGGTGTCGGTTTGTTTGTTTTGGATGTCAAAGTTTTTGGATCCCTCAAGATTTTTGATAAGCTGTTTGGCGGAGTGTTGCTTATCAGTTTGTTTATTAATAAACGTACAAAAAGTCAACTTGACTGATTGTCATTGAGGTTGTAGTACATCGGGATCCCCAACCATCGCTTATATTTATAGATTTTTTAATTATTTTTTTCGGTCTTGAACGTGAGTGTGAATGTTGTCTGTCTATCTGTGTTGGCCCTGCGATGAAGTGGCGACTTGTCCAGGGTGTACCCTGCCTTCCGCCCGATTGTAGCTGAGATAGGCGCCAGCGCCCCCCGCGACCCCGAAAGGGAATAAGCGGTAGAAAATGGATGGATGGATGGAAATTTCATTCAAGGTGGCATTAAAAAGGTCTTAAAAAGTCTTAAATTTGACTTGCTGAAAACTGCGGTGGCCCCCAGGTAAATAGAGTTTGAGACCCCTGCTTTAAGTCCTCATAATTAAATTTTTATCTCATGACACAGGATTCTAGCGGGAACTCTCATTCAACCCTTCTTCGATTACGCTTGCACCTCCTGGTACCCCAGCACCTCCAAAACCCTCAAATCTAGACTCCAAACATCCCAGAATAAGCTAGTCCGGTTACTTTTAGACCTCCACCCCAGATCACACCTCAATCCAACCCACTTCTCCAAAGTGGGCTGGCTCAGGGTGGAGGACAGAGTAAAACAACTTGCACTGAGCCTGGTCTATAAAATCCGCTACACCTCCTTGATGCCGAAGTACAATGACCGCCATAACCACAACACCAGGGGGAGCTCCACAAACCACGTTAAACCCAGATTCCGATCTAACAAAGGTCTTAACTCATTCTCTTTCTATGCCACATCAATGTGGAATGCACTCCCAACTGGTATAAAAATATATTCCTTCAAAACCGCTCTAAAACAACACCTCCAGGCAACTTCAACACATTACTAATACCCTCCTCCATTCACATCCCATCTCCCCGGATTATAAACAACTCAAATGTACTTCTAATGTATATACTTGTTCTTATGCTATCTGAACTCACTATGTTCTCTGCTGGCTGTACATATCCTACTAAGTCAGACCTACACTGTTTCAATGTCCACATTTCTCTGTTGATGCAATTGTTGATGACTGAAATTCTGATATCAACCAAAGCTCCTCAACCCACCCCCCGGATTGTAAATAATGTAAATAATTAGGGATGCACCGAAATGAAAATTTGTGACCGAAGCCGAAGCCGAATAAAACTTAAACGCTCGGCCGAAGGCCGAATACTGAATACCGAATAATGAATGCAGTTTTTCACACTTTTTTTAATATTGCATAAATAGCCTAGAATAAATATTTAGACATGTTTTTCAAATAAAGTCATTTTTTATTGAATATTGACATTTTTTTAAATATTCCAGTAGCCTTTGCTTTTCAAAACAAGCACAAAGTTTTTCATTTATATTAGGCCTTCAAACAAAACATGCATTCCAAAAAAAAAAAAATAAAGTGCATTAAAGTGGATAAACCCACAACAAATGAATTATTGTCCTTTTAGCAAAAGTCTGCTTAGCCACAGTAGATATGCTAATAATGTAAACAGAAGGCTCAAGTAAATCTCAATTAAGTGTATGCTTGTAACCTCATACACTTATACAGGTAGCCTACACAACAGGCTAATAATGTAAACAGAAGGCTTAAGTAAATCTCAATTAAGTGTGTGCTTGTAACCTCATACACTTACACAGGTAGCCTACACAACAGGCTAATAATGTAAACAGAGGCCCCACTAAATCTCAATAAGTGTGTGCTTGTAACCTCATACACTTATACAGGTATCCTACACAACAGGCTAATAATGTAAACAGAGGCCCCACTAAATCTCAATAAGTGTGTGCTTGTAACCTCATACACTTACACAGGTAGCCTACACAACAGGCTAATAATGTAAACAGAGGCCCCACTAAATCTCAATTAAGTGTATGCTTGTAACCTCATACACTTATACAGGTAGCCTACACAACAGGCTAATAATGTAAACAGAAGGCTTAAGTAAATCTCAATTAAGTGTGTGCTTGTAACCTCATACACTTACACAGGTAGCCTACACAACAGGCTAATAATGTAAACAGAGGCCCCACTAAATCTCAATTAAGTGTGTGCTTGTAACCTCATACACTTATACAGGTACACAACATATCCCAACGTCACCGCGTCACTGCACGTTGGTTGATTGCGTCACCGCGTCACTGCACGTTGGTTGATTGCGTCACCGCGTCAAAAAATTGCGTCACACGCCACTATTCGGCCTTGTTCTTAACTCATTCCACCGAAGGCCGAATGTGGCTTTTTTTTTGCCATATTCGGCCGAATATATTCGGTTACCGATTAATCGGTGCATCCCTATAAATAATTCAATGTACATACTATGATGATTAACTTGTGTGATGGCTGTATTATGTTGATAGTATATATTTGTTCCACGTCCCAAGAGCTAGCTTCTGTAACCGAGGATCAGACCGCCAAGTGCACCGCCTTCGGCTGCCGCTTAGCTCACATTGCACCCGACCTCTATGGCCTATGGGTCCATGTTTTGTCTTCTTCATAGAGGTCTTCGAGCTCCTCTTTGTCTGATCCCTCACCTAGAACCTGTTTGCCTTGGGAGACCCTACCAGGGGGCATTAAGCCCCCGGACAACATAGCTCCTAGGATCATTGGGACACGCAAACTCCTCTACCACGATAAGGTGGCAGCCCGGAAAAGGGTGGAGTGCCATCTCCGGGTTGGGGAGGAGACCCTGCCCCAAGTGGAGGAGTTCAAGTACCTAGGAGTCTTGTTCACGAGTGGGGGAAGAGTGGATCGTGAGATCGACAAGCGGATCGGTGCGGCGTCTTCAGTAATGCGGACGTTGTACCGATCCGTTGTGGTGAAGAAGGAGCTGAGCCGGAAGGCAAAGCTCTCAATTTACCGGTCGATCTACGTTCCCATCCTCACCTATGGTCATGAGCTTTGGGTCATGACCGAAAGGATAAGATCACGGGTACAAGCGGCCGAAATGAGTTTGGGTCTCTCCCTTAGAGATAGGGTGAGAAGCTCTGCCATCCGGGAGGAACTCAAAGTAAAGCCGCTGCTCCTTCACATCGAGAGGAGCCAGATGAGGTGGTTCGGGCATCTGGTCAGGATGCCACCCGAACGCGTGTTTAGGGCACGTCCAACCGGTAGGAGGCCACGGGGAAGACCCAGGACACGTTGGGAAGACTATGTCTCCCGGCTGGCCTGGGAACGACTCAGGATCCCCCGGGAAGAGCTAGACGAAGTGGCTGGGGAAAGGGAAGTCTGGGTTTCCCTGCCTCGGATAAGCAGAAGAAGATGGATGGATGGATGGATATATATTTGTACCATGAATTGATTAACGACTTGGGCTTCATGGTGGCAGAGGGGTTAGTGCGTCTGCCTCACAATACGAAGGTCCTGCAGTCGTGGGTTCAAATCCAGGCTCGGGATCTTTCTGTGTGGAGTTTGCATGTTCTCCCCGTGAATGCGTGGGTTCCCTCCGGGTACTCCGGCTTCCTCCCACCTCCAAAGACATGCACCTGGGGATAGGTTGATTGGCAACACTAAAAATGGCCCTAGTGTGTGAATGTGAGTGTGAATGTTGTCTGTCTATCTGTGTTGGCCCTGCGATGAGGTGGCGACTTGTCCAGGGTGTACCCCGCCTTCTGCCCGATTGTAGCTGAGATAGGCGCCAGCGCCCCCCCGCGACCCCCAAAAGGGAATAAGCGGTAGAAAATGGATGGATGGATGGATTGGGGTGTTACCATTTAGTGGTCAATTGTAGGGAATATGTACTGAACTGTGCAATCTACTAATAAAAGTATCAATCAATCAATCAATCAATCACTATCTGTATGTAATATGGCTTTTAATTTTCTGCCGCTCCTTACCGGTTTTGTTTTTGTATTTTTGGTCCAATATGGCTCTTTGAATATTTCGGGCTGCCGACCCCTGTTTTAAGATGTCGGCTGGTTCGGCGCCGTGTTGTAGTTCCTGTGGCAGCCATGTGCGGCCCAGATGCTCCAACATGACAGGATGAGGAAACCATGCTCATAACCTCCCAATTAAAAGTCAGAGAGAAGATGTCTTCATTTAACGCTTCACCCGTGTCCTCATCCCAGTCTGACCTGCTCTCCCACGTGCCGCTAACAACAACAACAACATGTCTTCCATCTGTGTGTTTCCCGCTTAACCTTTTTGTTTGTTGACGAGCACGCGCTCCACCTTTTGTGTTTTCGTCAGTCACTAAGCGACACAAGGCGCACCTGAAGAGGCTGGACCGCAGATGGACGCTGGGCGGTGTCGTCAGCCGGCAGCAGAGCGCAGGTGAAGTGACTTAACCTGCCTCCCCTGTCATGTGACCTCATTCTTGCTGTTCATTTCGCCCCGCTAACCACTAACTGTCTTTCTCACCCGATCACACTTTATTTTCAGTATATTCACCCTCATTTTCGGACCATTGGGCGCATCGGAGTAAAAGGCGCATTGCCGATGAGCGGGTCTATTTTCATACAAACCCCGTTTCCATATGTGTTGGGAAATTGTGTTCGATGTAAATATAAACGGAATATAATGATTTGCAAATCCTTTTCAACCCATATTCACTACAAAGACAACATATTTGATGTTCAAACTCCTAAACTTAATTTTTTTTTTTTGCAAATAATAATTAACTTAGAATTCCATGGCTGCAACACGTGCCAAAGTAGTTGGGAAAGGGCATGTTCACCACTGTGTTACATCACCTTTTCTTTTAACAACACTCAATAAACGTTTGGGAACTGAGAAAACTAATTGTTGAAGCTTCTTGCTTTATGTAAAGCTTCAGTCGTTCATCAGTCCGGAATGTCCGCTGTTGTGATCCGATTCCCGGATCACATCTTTTGTCTGTTTTTGAGTCCTTGTTTGTGTTTTGATCATTAATTTTAGACTCTTCCTGTTCTGAGTTTTGCACTTCCGGTTTTATCTCGTTGCCATGGTTTCTCATTTGTTCAACCTGCTATGTTTTTCGACGCACACCTGACGGCAATTGCTTACTTTAGTATTTAAGACTGTTTTCTACCTCAGTTCGGTCTTGGCTCATGGTTTTCTCTGCTTTGTCGGTTCTGTGCTAAGTTACGCCTTTGCTTCTGTGCGCTTGACACTTACTTGGACTCTCGTGCTAGCTATTAGCTTTAGCTTTTTGTGCGCTCTGGCACGCCTTTACTTCGCTGTTTGTTTAAGTGTTCTTTTATTTTTTTGTATAATAAATCAGATTCACACCCGCAATCCTGCCTGTCTGGTCCCACTGCATCCTGAGGTGATATCTCCGCGCATCACAATTGCGTTTTGAAGGTGACACTTTGCTGTCGTATTTTACGCTTCATAATGTGCCACACATTTTCGATTGCAGACGGGCCAGGAAAATACCCGCACTCTTTTGCTACGAAACCACGTAGCTTGGAATTGTCTTGCTGAAATAAGCAGGGGCGTCCATGATAACGTTGGTTGGATGTTCCCGGATCACATCATTAGTCTGTTTTGTGAGTCCTTTTTGGTGTTTGGATTATTTTTGAACTCTTCCGATCCCTTAGTTTGTGTGTGCGCTTCCTGTTTTGGTTACCATGGTTTCTTATTTGTCCCAGCTGCTATGCTTTTTACACACACCCGATGGCAATTGTTACGTTAGTATTTAAGCCGGCATTCTTCCTCAGTTCGTCCTTGGTTCGTCATTTTCTACATGCAACAGTCACTTTGGTTTCTCTAAGTCTGTATTTGTTTGCTAAGTTTCACCTTAACTTCCGGGCGTTCGGCACGCGCTTTATGGACTGTTTGGACTCTCTGATAATTTTAGCATTAGCTTCCTGTGCATAGGCACGCCATTTCTTTTCTGTTTTGTACAACTGTTCTTTTACCTTTTTGTATTAAAGTCAGCTCTTACCTGCTATCCCTGCCTTGTCCTGGTCCTGTTGCATCTAGGGGTGACAACTCACGCACCAATATGCGTTCCGACAGGATGACAACATATGTTGCTCCAAAACCTGTATGGACCTTTCAGCATTAATATTGCCTTCACAGATGTGTAAGTTACCCATGCCTTGGGCACTAATACACCCAAGTACCATCATAGATGTTGGCTTTTGAACTTTGCCCCTAAAACAATCCGGATGGTTGTTCCGGAGGACACCGCATCCACAGTTTCCAAATATATTTTGAAATGTGGACTCGTCAGACCACAGAACACTTTTTCACTTTGCATCAGTCCATCTTAGCCGGTGGTGTTTCTGGGTGTTGTTGATAAATTGGTTTTGCTAATAATACACCCCCATACCATCATAGATGCTGGCTTTTGAACTTCGCGCCTATAACAATCCGGATGGTTATTTTCCTCTTTGTTCCGGAGGACACCACGTCCACAGTTTCCAAATATAATTTGAAATGTGGACTCGACAGACCACGGAACACCTTTCCACTTTGCATCAGTCCATCTTAGATGAACTCGGGCCCAGCGAAGCCGGCGGCGTTCCTTGGTGTTGTTGATAAATGGGTTTTGCTTTGCATAGCAGAGTTTTAACTTGCACTTACAGATGTAGCGACCAACTGTAGTTACTGACACTGGTTTTTTGAAGTGTTCCTGAGCCCATGTGGTGATATCCTTTACACACTGATGTCTGTTTTTGATGCAGTACCGCCTGAGGGATCAATGGTCTTTAATATCATCGCTTACGTGCAGTGATTTCTCCAGATTCTCTGAACCTTTTGATGATTTTACGGACTGTAGATGGTAAAATCCCTAAATTCCTTGCAATAGCTTGCTAAGAAATGTTGTTCTAAAACTGTTCGACAATTTGCTTACAAAGTGGTGACCCTCACCCCATCCTTGTTTGTGAATTACTTAGAAAACATGATCCGCTGCTCGGATCATGGCATATTCTAGTTTGTGTTCTGTTTTGTATAACATCCTGTTAGTGTTTTGTCTTCCTTAGTTCCTGGTGGCACTTCCTGTTTTGTTCCGCTTCCATAGCAACGTATTATTGTCACCTGCCTTGTGTTTTGTACGCGCACCTGCCTCCTAATTTCTGTCCTTATTTAAGCGAGCCTTCTTCGTTCATTCGTTCTCGCAGTCTAAACAACTTGCTTCAATGCAACAGGTGACGTCGCTATTCCCGATCGTGGTAAAGAGACTATTTGTGATACTTGTTAGCTTCCACGCTGTTCCGTCCTTTGTTTATTTCCCAAGCTCACATGCTAGCGCCTTGTGTTCTTCCTAGCTCAAATGCTAGTTCTGTTGGTTTTGTTTGTAGTGCCCCTGTGCAAGTATTTCTGTTCTTAGCTTGTTTTGTAGTTAAATAAATCATGTTTCTTACCTTCACGCTGTGTCCATCCATTCTGCCTGCATCCACGAGAGAACGCAACCACACCTACGATGCCAGCCAAACGTCACACTTAGCATTTCATGGAAGCTGCTTTTATACCCAACCATGGCACCCACCTGTTCCCAATTAGCCTGTTCACCTGTGGGATGTTCCAAATAAGTGTTTGATGAGAATTTCTCAACTTTATCAGTATTTATTGCCACCTTTCCCAACTTCTTTGTCACGTGTTGCTAGCATCAAATTCTAAAGTTAATGATTATTTGCAACAACAACAAAAAATGTTTATCAGTTTGAACATCAAATATGTTGTCTTTGTAGCATATTCAACTGAATATGGGTTGAAAAGGATTTGCAAATCATTGTATTCCGTTTGTATTTACATCAAACACAATTTCCCAACTCATATGGAAACAGGGTTGGTACAAAAGGATGACCAAATTATAAGGCGCATTAAAGGGGTCATATTATGATTTTTTTTTAATCACTTCTCACTTCTTTTGTGGTCTACATCAGCCGGATTTATTCACACCACTGCTTCCCACGTTTTGCATTGGACTTGGTGACTTAGATAGCTGCCCGGCCATGGAAACCCATGTACGTGGGCTAATTGGAAGGTCACATGAAGTTTGGAGCACTGTAGCAACTGCAGAAAGTATTTGCACTATGCTGACCTCTCTGTCGGTTTACGTGGTCCACCACTTGGTGGCTGAGTTGCTGTTGTTCCCAAACTCTTCACTTTTCTTATACAGTAATAAAGTTGACTTTGGAATATTTAGATTTAGGAGCAAGGGAATTTCAGGACTGGATTTGTTGCTCAAATGGCATCCTGTGACAGTTCCACGCTGGAAATCACTGAAAGCGGCCCATTCGTTCACAAATGTTTGTAGAAACAGTCTCCGTGCCTACGTGCCAAATTTGATACACCGGGCCAAGTGATTAGGACACCTGATTGTCATCATTTGGATGGGTGGCTAAATACTTTTGGCAATATTGTGTAGCTCATGAAAAAACAAGAGGTTTTTGTTCTTTTCATTAGAAGTCACTTTAATTATATAATGATAATAATTAGGGATGGCCCAATCCAGGTTTTTGCACTTCCGGTCCGATACCGATACTAGCCGATACTGGCCTATCCGAGCATGTATTAAAGTTTAAAGTTATTTAGACTACTTAGTTGTCAGATTCATGTTGAAAAGGGTTTTACTACTTTGAATAACAACTAGGTGAGTTTGAATAATACACAATGGTTGTGTTGGCCCTGCGATGAGGTGGCGACTTGTCCAGGGTGTACCCCGCCTTCCGCCCGATTGTAGCTGAGATAGGTGCCAGCGCCCCCCGCGACCCCGAAAGGGAATAAGCGGTAGAAAATGGATGGATGGTAACAAGAAACTGACCTGTTTATTCAAGGATAAACACAAAATAGACCAAATTATACATGACAAACAGAAATGGAATCATTAAACAGTAAAAAGTCAACAGTATAAAGTGCAAATAATGCTTTTGTGCCAGAAAATGCGGTTTGGAAATTAAGGAGCAGCAGAAAAGTGGAATGTATTATTTAAATCGGTGCATTGGAAAACACGGACCGTAATTTTTTAAAAACTGGATCTGGATCGGCATTTTCCCATGCCTTACTGATACGCATTTTTTGGCAAATATCGGCGGCCGATCCGATCCGATCCAAATATCGGTTCAGGACAACCCTAATAATAATAAAATATTGAGCTTATTGGGTCGGGTTTGGAACTGGTGTGATGCTGGACCACGGTCTGTTCACACTGCGCTCTGGAAGTTCCAGGAATGTAGACACTTTATCTCATGTTTACATCTCATTGTGCTACATGCCAATGTTTTAAGGGGGATTAAACGAGATGGGGTACACATTCTTTCCGAAGTGGGACCCCCACCCAGACACACTGAAAAACAAGATGTTGTTGTTATTTTCATTGGAAGTCACTTTAATTATATAACAGTACTAAAATATTGAACTTATTAGGTCAGGTTTGTGATGCTGGACCAGGCTCTGGAAGTGTTTGTGTTTGCTCAGGCACATGAACGATGAGAGGGAACGTTGCTTGGAAGTCAACCAGGGTCAGAGAGCACAAAACACAGAGTGAGATGTTCTACCTCTTGTGAGAAACACAAATGCATCAAATGACTTAACACATTAAAATGACTAGTAAAATGAGGTGGCGATTTGTCCAGGGTGTACCCCGCCTTCCACCGGATTGTAGCTGAGATAGGCACCAGTGCCCCCCGCGACCCTAAAGGGAATAAACGGTAGAAAATGGATGGATGGACAACCAACTTCTAAAACACATAAAATGACTCCTAAGAGATGCACAGTGATGTCTAAAACATAAATTACTCCTAAAACACGTAACAAGACTCCTAAAACACATAATAAGTCTCCTAAAACACGTAAAAAGACTCCTAAAACACGTAAAAAGACCTCTAAAACACCTAACAAGACTCCTAAAACACGTGAAAAGACTCCTAAAACACGTAAAAAGACTCCTAAAACACGTAAAAAGACTCCTAAAACACGTGAAAAGACTCCTAAAACACGTAACAAGACTCCTAAAACACATAATAAGTCTCCTAAAACACGTAAAAAGACTCCTAAAACCCGTAAAAAGACCTCTAAAACACCTAACAAGACTCCTAAAACACGTGAAAAGACTCCTAAAACACATGAAAAGACTCCTAAAACACGTAAAAAGACTCCTAAAACACGTGAAAAGACTCCTAAAACACGTAAAAAGACTCCTAAAACACATAATAAGACTCCTAAAACACGTAAAAAGACTCCTAAAACCCGTAAAAAGACCTCTAAAACACCTAACAAGACTCCTAAAACACGTGAAAAGACTCCTAAAACACGTAAAAAGACTCCTAAAACAAATGAAAAGACTCCTAAAACACGTAAAGACTCCTAAATCATGTAACAAGACTCCTAAAACACGTAAAAAGACTCCTAAAACACATGAAAAGACTCCTAAAACACGTAAAAAGACTCCTAAAACACGTGAAAAGACTCCTAAAACACGTAAAAAGACTCCTAAAACATGTAACAAGACTCCTTAAACACGTAAAAAGACTCCTAAAACTAGTAAAAAGACTCCTAAAACACATAATAAGACTCCTAAAACATTAAAAAGACTCCTAAAACACGTAACAAGACTCCTAAAACACGCAAAAAGACTCCTAAAACTAGTAAAAAGACTCCTAAAACACATAATAAGACTCCTAAAACACGTGAAAAGACTCCTAAAACACGTAAAAAGACTCCTAAAACACATAATGACTCCTAAAACACATAATGAGACTCCTAAAACACGTAAAAAGACTCCTAAAACTAGTAAAAAGACTCCTAAAACACATAATAAGACTCCTAAAACATTAAAAAGACTCCTAAAACACGTAACAAGACTCCTAAAACACGTAAAAAGACTCCTAAAACAAGTAAAAAGACTCCTAAAACACGTAAAAAGACTCCTAAAACACATAATGACTCCTAAAACACATAATAAGACTCCTAAAACACGTAACAAGACTCCTGAAAAACATAAAAAGACTCCTAAAACACGTAACAAGACTCCTAAAATACATAATAAGACTCCTAAAACACGTAACAAGACTCCTAAAACACGTAAAAAGACTCCTAAAACACGTAAAAAGACTCCTAAAATACATAATAAAACTCCTAAAACACGTAAAAAGACACCCCTAAAAAACGTAAAAAAGACTCTTAAAACGCGTAATAAGACTCCTAAAAAACGTAAAGAGACTCCTAAAAGACGTATAAAGACTCTTAAAACGCGTAATAAGACTCCTAAAACTTGTATAAGGACTCCTAAAACACGTAAACAGACTCTTAAAACGTGTAATAAGACTCCTAAAACACGTAAAAAGACTCCTAAAACACATAAAAAGACTTAAAACACGTAAAAAGACTCCTAAAACAAGTAACAAGACTCCTAAAACATATAATAATACTTCTGAAATACATAAAAAGACTCCTAAAACACGTAAAAAGACTCTTAAAACGCGTAATAATACTCCTAAAACACGTAAAGACTCCTAAAACACGTAAAAAGATTCCTAAAACACATAAAAAGACTCCTAAAACACGTAAACAGACTCTTAAAACGCTTAACAAGACTCCTAAAACACGTAAAAAGACTCCTACAACACGTAAAAATACTCTTAAAACACGTAAAAAGACTCCTACAACACGTAAAAATACTCTTAAAACAGGTAACAAGACTCTTAAAACACTTAAAAGACTCCTAAAACACGTAACAAGACTCCTAAAATACATAAGAAGACTCCTAAAACACGTAATAAGACTCCTAAAACACGTAAAAAGACTCCTAAAACACGTAAACAGACTCTTAAAACGCATAACAAGACACCTAAAACATGTAAAAAGACTCCTAAAACACGTAAAAACACTCCTAAAACACGTAAAAAGACTCCTAAAACACGTAAAAACACTCCTAAAACACATAACAAGACTCCTAAAATACATAATAAAACTCCTAAAACATGTAAAAAGACTCCTAAAACACGTAAAAAGACTCTTAAAACGCGTAATAAGACTCCTAAAACACGTAAAAAACTCCCAAAACACGTAAACAGACTCTTAAAACGCGTAATAAGACTACTAAAACACGTAAAAAGACTCCTAAAACACGTAACAAGACTCCCAAAACACGTAAGAAGACTCCTAAAACACATAATAAGACACCTAAAACATGTAAAAAGACTCCTAAAACACGTAAAAAGACTCTTAAAACGTGTAATAAGACTCCCAAAACAGGTAAAAAGACTCTTAAAACGCATAATAAGACTCGTAAAACATGTAAAAAGACTCCTAAAACACGTAAAAACACTCCTAAAACATGTAAAAAGACTCCTAAAACACGTAAAAACACTCCTAAAACACATAACAAGACTCCTAAAATACATAATAAAACTCCTAAAACACGTAAAAAGACTCCTAAAACACGTAAAAAGACTCTTAAAACGCGTAATAAGACTCCTAAAACACGTAAAAAACTCCCAAAACACGTAAACAGACTCTTAAAACGCGTAATAAGACTACTAAAACACGTAAAAAGACTCCTAAAACACGTAACAAGACTCCCAAAACACGTAAGAAGACTCCTAAAACACATAATAAGACACCTAAAACATGTAAAAAGACACCTAAAACACGTAAAAAGACTCTTAAAACGTGTAATAAGACTCCCAAAACAGGTAAAAAGACTCTTACAACGCATAATAAGACTCGTAAAACATGTAAAAAGACTCCTAAAACACGTAAAAACACTCCTAAAACACGTAAAAAGACTCCTAAAACACGTAAAAAGACTCCTAAAACACATAACAAGACTCCTAAAATACATAATAAAACTCCTAAAACACGTAAAAAGACTCCTAAAACACGTAAAAAGACTCTTAAAACGCGTAATAAGACTCCTAAAACACGTAAAAAACTCCCAAAACACGTAAACAGACTCTTAAAACGCGTAATAAGACTACTAAAACACGTAAAAAGACTCCTAAAACACGTAAAAAGACTCTTAATACGCGTAAAAAGACTCCTAAAACACGTAACAAGACTCCTAAAACACGTAAGAAGACTCCTAAAACACATAATAAGACACCTAAAACATGTAAAAAGACTCCTAAAACACGTAAAAAGACTCTTAAAACGTGTAATAAGACTCCCAAAACAGGTAAAAAGACTCTTAAAACGCATAATAAGACTCGTAAAACATGTAAAAAGACTCCTAAAACACGTAAAAAGACTCTTAAAACACGTAGAAAGACTCCCAAGACACGTAAAAAGACTCCTAAAACACGTAAAAAGACTCTTAAAACACATAGAAAGACTCCCAAGACACGTAAAAAGACTCCTAAAACACGTAACAAGAGTCCTAAAATACATAATAAAACTCCTAAAACACGTAAAAAGACTCTTAAAACACGTAAAAAGACTCTTAAAACGCGTAATAAGACTCCTAAAACACGTAAAAAACTCCCAAAACACGTAAACAGACTCTTAAAACGCATAATAAGACTCGTAAAACATGTAAAAAGACTCCTAAAACACGTAAAAAGACTCTTAAAACACGTAGAAAGACTCCCAAGACACGTAAAAAGACTCCTAAAACACGTAAAAAGACTCTTAAAACACATAGAAAGACTCCCAAGACACGTAAAAAGACTCCTAAAACACGTAACAAGAATCCTAAAATACATAATAAAACTCCTAAAACACGTAAAAATACTCCTAAAATACGCATAAAGACTCTTAAAACGCGTAATAAGACTCCTAAAACACGTAAAAAGACTCCTAAAATACGCATAAAGACTCTTAAAACGCGTAAAAAGACTCTTAAAACACGTAAAAAGACTCTTAAAACACGTAAAAAGACTCCTAAAACACGTAAAAAGACTCTTAAAACACGTAAAAAGACTCTTAAAACACGTAAAAAGACTCCTAAAACACGTAAAAAGACTCTTAAAACACGTAAAAAGACTCCTAAAACACATAAAGACTCCTAAAACAAGTAACAAGACTCCTAAAACATATAATACTTCTAAAAGACGTAAAATACTCCTAAAACACATAAAAAGACTCCTGAAACAAATGAAAAACAGCATGATGTGTTAGCATCCTTTGTGAGCACATACTGTAGACTTGGTTGCCTTGTAGGTGAACAGTGAACGTGAATGGAAGACCTGAAGAATAAAAGACCAGATTATGTTCCACTTTGGAGGTTCCACTGCATAACTATAATGACAAAAAATACCCTGCTCTTCCACCCGATAGTGAGGCTTGTGACGGCCATTTTTGGCTGGAGTTCCAGCAACCAAATATGGTTTGAAAATATCTAAGTAGGCCAGGGAGAGTCGGGGTTGAATCAACTCCGGCTCACAATCGCTGCAAGAAGGTTACAAAAACGTCTTTGTTCCAGCGTTCAAACAGTGCCAGAAACTATTGTCCCAACAACTGCAGCCCACGCACTGTTGAGCAAAACACAGCGGAAGGCTTTATGCTGCCTTCAAACGCCACGCCGAGGCAAATTGTGAGCAGAATTGACTTCCAAGATTACCCTCCAAGATGGTTTCTATCAAAGCCGGCATGAAGGAGGAGTGAGGACAGGCTGTTGGGTTCAGCCTCGCTTTTTTTTTTTTTTTCCCAGCAGCGTCCTAGGAGTACTAGGAGTAGTTTCCATCCTTGGACTGCTTTAGAAAAAAAGGGGGGGTGCTCGCGACCATTTTGCTGACTCCACCAGAACGAAGTCAAACATGTTGTGGTTAACAAAACATCTGATTCAGAGTTTCCCCTCGTCGCTCGGCTGGATTATTGTTCGAAAGGACTCGGGAGAGGGAAAACGTTTCACCAGCTCGCGCGCACTAAAACCCCCCGGAAGGCCAGAAAAGAACACTTCCTTCCAATCTTGGGAAACAAAAAAGACGAGGAAAAAGCAAAGTGATTTACCGTATTTCCTTGAATTGCCGCCGGGGCGCTAATTAATTTAAAACCTCTTCTCACTCCGGCGCTTACCAAAGGCATGCGGTAAATTTAGGCCTGCGCTTAAAATGTTTAGTGTGATGTAAGGATACCATCATGAAAAGCGCATTTAATAAAAAAACCCTAATATGGTCTTACCTTTACTTATAAATGAAGTCCATGCGCAGCTCCTTCTGATCAAAAGCATCGATAACTTGTTTATAGAAGTCTTCCTTATCTTTCTTCAGTTTTAAAAGTCTCTCTGCCTCGATGGAGATCTTCCTTTATTACCTCCTGCTTCGATTGAAAGCCCAGTGTAGAAAACGGTTTTATTTTAGATATGTAATCCTCCATGTTAAAAGTGCAAGCGAGAGGAATAAATAAACGATGGCGGCTCACTCTTGCTGCTTGTTGTCACTTCTTCTGCAGCCGAGTAGTGGCAAGAAGGATCACTAGTGCCCTCTACCACCAGGAAGCGGGAGTAATTTAATGACTCATATTTGACACACGCGACTACGGTATATTAATAAAACATAGCTGCTTACTGTTCTTTTTAGCATATTCAACAGCTTGGACCTTAAATCCTACTGAATAGCTCTTAATCTTCTTCCCTTTATGCGATTTCAAATGATTGAAATCAGCCTCCTCCATTTTGAAAATGATGACAGGTGAAGTGTCACTCCTGACGTGACGAGTTTGACCCGGTGGAAATTCTAGACATGCGCTAATAAAAGTAATATGTTGCGAAAGGAGTTTGACCCATCGTTAATCCTGAGCCGACGGTAATGCTAAGCATGCGCTAATTATTTTGCCGAATGAGTCTGACCCGGCAATAATTCTAGGCAGATGCATACTATGTATATATATATATGTATATATATATATATATATACATATATATATATACATATATATATATGTAGGAGTGTTCAAAACAACATGGAATAACCACAACGCCTCCTTTAGAAACCAGACTTTGCGGAATTCTACAGAACTCAGCAAACACATTTGGAACCTCAAAGACAATAATGTTGAATATTCAATAACATGGCAAATTCTTGCATCCAGCACACCTTACAACAGTGGTAATAAAAGATGCAACCTATGCTTAAAAGAGAAACTGTTTATTATATATCATCCAGACCTGTCATCCCTCAACAAGCGCAGTGAAATCATTTCAACATGCCGCCATGGACGGAAACACCTCCTAGGTAACACATGAGCCAATCACCACACCCTACGCCTGCCTGTACCCACCCACTCTGTGCTCTATATAAACCATTGTATGTGAATGCTTCCATTAAAATCTACTGATGATTGAGGGAACCCCTCATGAAACACTTCTGTAGAGATGAAGTAGCCTTGTGATTTTTCCCACACCTACACATATATGTATATATATATCTTAATTAGATTATCCAGAGAATATTGCTCGATACCGTGGTAGAGCGCAATATATGCATGTGTGGGAAAAATCCCAAGACTACTTCGTCTCTACAGAACTGTTTCATGAGGGGTTCCCAAATCTCCTGACGATTGAGTGAACCCCCTCATGAAACAGTTCTGTAGAGATGAATGTTTTCTGGGGAATTAACTGAGATGGGGTGCAAATTCTTAGCTAAAATGTGTTTTTGTTTTGTGTTCCACAGAAGAGACGTACATCACAGTGCAACCTTACACCAGCCAGGGAAAAGATGAAATAGCGTTCGAGAAGGGCGTGACCGTGGAAGTGATCCAGAAGAACCTGGAAGGATGGTGGTTCATCAGGTGGGCCTCCCAGCAGGACTTTCCCCGAGCAGCCTGTGATGCATCCTGTGTGCCGCTTGCTCGGCAGGTACCAGGACAAAGAGGGCTGGGCTCCGGCGTCTTACCTCAAGAAGATGAAGGAGGACCTTTCCCCGCGGAAGAAGACGGCGACGGGCCCGGTGGAGATCATCGGCAACATCATGGAGATCAGCACCCTGCTCAACAAAAAAGCCCCGGGCGAGAGGGATGCGGACGGAGTCTCGGAGGGTCCACAGGCGGCACGGACGGAGATCAGCTCGCCGGTGCTGTGTTCTGACTCCAGCCCTGTTGGTGGCGCTCAGGAGGGCAAAGGAAGAGCAGAGCAGGCCTCGCCGGCTGTGGCCCGTATCGCACCTCATCGAGTGGAGATCGGTCAGTCCCTGTATCGTTATTACTTGTAATGTCACTACACCAGGGGTCACCAACGTGGTGCCCGCGGGCACCAGGTCGCCCGTAAGGACCAGATGAGTTGCCCGCTGGCCTGTTCTAAAAATAGCTCAAATAGCAGCACTTACCAGTGAGCTGCCTCAATTTTTTTAATTGAATTTATTTACTCGCTTTGCTCGACATTTTTAATTCTAAGAGAGACAAAACTCAAATAGAATTTGAAAACCCAAGAAAATATTTTAAAGACTTGGTCTTCACTTGTTTAAATAGATTCATTTATTGTTTTACTTTGCTTCTTATACCTTTCAGAAAGACAATTTTAGAGAAAAAATACAACCTTAAAACTGATTTTAGCATTTTTAAACACATATACCTTTTTACCTTTTAAATTCCTTCCTCTTCTTTCCTGACAATTTTAATCAGTGTTCAAGTAAAAAAAAATGTTTTATTGTAAAGAATAATAAATATATTTTAATTTAATTCTTCATTTTAGCTTCTATTTTTTCAACAAAGAATATTTGTGAAATATTTCTTCAAACTTATTATGATTATAATAAAAAAAAACAATTCTGGCAAATCTAGAAAATCTGTAGAATCAAATTTAAATCTTATTTCAAAGTCTTTTGAATTTCTTTTAAAATTCTGGAAAATGTAGAAGAAATAATGATTTGTCTTTGTTAGAAATATAGCTTGGTCCAATTTGTTATATATTCTATCAAAATGCAGATTGGATTTTAATCCATTCAAAAAATGTCATCAAAATTTAAAAATTAATCTTAATCAGGAAAAATTACTAATGATGTTGCATAAATTATTTTTTTTTATTTTTTCAAAAAGATTCCAATCAGCTAGTTTTTCTCTTCCTTTTTTCGGTTGAATTTTGAATTTTAAAGAGTCGAAATTAAAGAGTCAAAATTTAATTTTCATTTTTTTCCTGTTTTCTCCTCTTTTAAACCGTTCAAATAAGTGTTTTTTCATCATTTACTCTCTACAAAAAACCTTCCGTAAAAGAAAAAAAATGTACGACGGAATGACAGACAGAAATACCCATTTTTTAATATATATAGATTTATTTATTAAAGGTAAATAGAGCAAATTGGCTATTTTTGGCAATTTATTTAAGTGTGTATCACACTGGTAGCCCTTCGCATTAATCAGTACCCAAGAAGTAGCTCTTGGTTTCAAAAAGGTTGCTGACCCCTGCACTACAACCAAGGGATGTCCCCGTACCATTATTTTAGTACTGATTCTGGTACCTAAATGTACTTTTCTAAATAAAGGGCACCACAAAAAATTTAATTATTGGCTTCATTTGAACAAAAAACATGTTTATTATTGTAACTTAGTCCTTAAATAAAATAGACAACTTGTCTTTTAGTAGTAAGTAAACAAACAAAGACTCCTAATTAGTCGTATGCAGTAACATATTGTGTCATTTATACACCTATTATTTTCTACACATTGTGAGGGACAAACTGTAAAAAATAATTATTAATCTACTTGCTCATTTACTGTTAATATCTGCTTATTTTCTGTTTTAACATGTTCTATCTACACTTTTGTTGAAATGTAATAATCACTTATTTTACATTAGTTGTGGATGATACCACACATTTAGGTATGGATCCAATACCAAGTAGTTACAGGATCATACAATAAAATATAATACCTAATAAACCAATACTAATATGGTTAAGAAATACTGATGTAAAGGGTAGGTGTCACACTGTTTTCTGTTTTAACATGTTCTATCTACACTTCTGTTAAAATGTAATAATCACTTATTCTTCTCTTCTTTGATACTTTACATTAGTTTTGGATGATACTACACATTTAGGTATTGATCCGATACCAAGTAGTTACAGGATCGTACAATAAAATATAATACCTAATAAACCAATACTAATATGGTTAAGAAATACCGATGTAAAGGGTAGGTGTCGCACTGTTTTCTGTTTTAACATGTTCTATCTACACTTCTGTTAAAATGTAATAATCACTTATTCTTCTGTTCTTTGATACTTGACATTAGTTTTGGATGATACCACACATTTAGGTATCGATCCGATACCAAGTAGTTACAGGATCAGACATTGGTCATATTCAAAGTCCTCATGTGTCCAGGGACATATTTACTGACTTTATAAACATAATATGAATTAAAAAAGTATATATATATTTTGATGCTAAAAAAATTATCATTGTTTTATCAAATAGATACACTCGTGTACTTGGTATCATTACAGTGGATGTCAGGTGTAGATCCACCCATGGCATTTGTTTACATTGTGACGCCAGTGAGCTATTGTATCCTCCTACGGTGTGTAGTGAAGCATGTTTAGCTGTTCCTCATCCTCCAGTGATAATGATACATGTAAGAATCTCACTTTATTTGTTGCCAAGGAGGCCAGAATTTGTGATTTAGAAGTAGCTACAACACCGCCTGCGTTGTAGTCAGTGTTACGACTTCACCTTAATCTTGAATTTTTACACCAAAATGCGTCCGTTTTCCCTTTTCCGTCCACACACTGTGTCTGCTTGTAAGCACTCTGTGTGTGTGCGATGCCGAACATGCTCCTCCGCTCGTAAAACCAGCAATGTCACCACGTGATGCCGTGCCCGTAAAAAAAAAAAAAAAAAAAAAAAAATGGGGTGGGGACCGGTACTTTTTAGAGGCGGTATAGTACCGAATATGATCGATTAGTACTGGTATACTGTACAACCCTACTACAAACTTTTGTTTACGAAATTGTTTCTAATTCTTTCCAAAAAAAACTATAAAACTAGATATTATCTCATGCTTTTAGTGATTGTGCTTTTTGTTTTGTTGGACATTATAAAAAAAAATGTTTCAATCATTGTTTTCGCTATAAAGTCGCTCTGAAATACAACAAAAAATGTATCAGAATGATTATTTCTCTGTTTTGTTTGGCAGGCTCCCCGGTCCTCAGGCAAAAACCTCCTCCACGCAGGGATGCAACGCTGGTGAGGATACTTTTTACACTTAAATATGTTATATATACTTGATGTAGTATACAAACACTCACTGTCGATATCTCATCAAGAGGTACAACCGCACATGTGCGAACCCCAAAAACACTGAAGTTGTCACGTTGAATAAAAAGAGAATAAAATGATTTGCAAATTCTCCTCAACTTATATTCAATTTAATAGACTGCAAAGACAAAATACTTAACGTTCTCACTGACAAACTTTGTTATTTTTTGCAAATATTAGCTCTTTTGGAAGAGCTGGCACAGGTGGAAAAAAAGACTGAGATAGTTGAGGAATGCTCATTTGTGACTTATTTGGAACATCCCACAGGTGAACAGGCTAATCGGGAAACAGGTGGGTGGCATGATTGGCTATAAAAGCAGCTTCCATGAAATGCTCACTCAAGGACGGGGCCAGGGTCACCCCTTTGTCAACAAATGCCTGAGCAAATTGTTTAAGAACAACATTTCTCAAGCAGCTATTCCAAGGAATTTAGGGATTTCACCATCTACACTCCCTAATATCGTTGAAATATTCAGGGAATCTGGAGAATTCACTGCACATTGAATGCCCATGACCTTCGAACCCTCAGGCTGCACTGCATCAAAAAGCGACATCAGTGTGTAAAGGATATCACCACATGGGCTCAGGAACACTTCAGAAAACCACTGTCAGCAACTACAGTTGGTCGCTACATCTGTATGTGCAAGTTAAAACTCTACTATGCAAAGCGAAAGCCATTTATCAACAACACCCGGAAACGCCGCCGGCTTCGCTGGACCCGAGCTCATCTAAGATGGACTGATGCAAAGTGGAAAAGTCTTCTGTGGTCTGACGAGTCCACATTTTAAATTGTTTTTGGAAACTGTGGTTCCAAAGAGGAAAATAACTATCCAGATTGTTCCAGGGTTAAAGTGTAAAAGGCAGCATTTGTGATGGTATGGGGGTGTACTAGTGGCTAAGGTATGGGTAACTTACACATCTGTGAAGGGCCCGTTAATGCTGAAAGGTACATACAGCTTCTGGAGCAACATATGTTGTTATCGTGGACGCCCCTGCTTATTTCAGCAAGACGATGCCGTTGAAAATGTGTGGAGACTGTTGAACAACTTAAGCTGTACATCAAGCAAGAATGGGAAAGAATTCCACTTCAAAAATGTGTCTCCTCAGTTCCCAAACCTTTACTGAGTGTTTTTATAAGGAAAGGCCATGCAACACACTGGTAAAAATGCCTTTTTTGCAATGTGTTGCTGCCATTCCATTCTAAGTTTTATTTACCATTTACACAAGGTGACAACTTCACCACTTTTTGCTTTTGTAATTAAATCCGTACCAAATGTTTGAACATTCCACATAATAATTGTGTTTCATATTATGTTACCACATGAATCTAAATGATGACATTCTTTAATAAATACAGAATTATCTTCCTGTGTTTGTAGGGCTTTCCTTTGCCCTCACCCCCAGAGCCTCCTACAGTCGAAGCAGAGTACTACACCATTGCAGAGTTCCAGTCTTGCATATCTGATGGGATCAGTTTCAACGGGGGCCAAAAAGCAGATGTAAGGAGCATGCAGTCTTTTACCCGTACTTTCATTTTCATCGGTAACCCTGCGTTTGTTTTGTGGGATTTTATTTTAGGTGATTGAGAAGAACTCTGGAGGATGGTGGTATGTGCAGATAGGCGAGAGGGAGGGCTGGGCTCCGTGTTCCTACATTGATAAACGCAAGAAGCCTAACCTGAACCGTCGGACGAGCACGCTATGCCGCCCCAAAGTTCCACCCCCGGCTCCACCCGCCAAGAAACAAGACTCGGTGGACACGGTCCCGCCCAGCAGCCCTGGTTCTGAAGCTCCGGAGTCCCCCGGGAAGCCTGTGTACGAAGAGCCGGAGTATGATGTTCCGGCTATCGGCGATCTGGATCTGGAGTCTGAGTTTGAGTTTCTGAGGGGCGAAGCTTCCTTGGTGGACGGGAAGAACGAGGACACGTCTTCCGAGAAAGGATCCCAACCGTCCTCAAAACCCTCCCCGGCGTCCTCGCTCCACAGCGCCTCGTTCCGGATGGGGGAGTCGTTCGAAGATGGCCATGAGGCCGAGGGAGAGGAAGAGTGCATCTATGAGAACGATGGCTTTCGGCCCTTCAGGGAGACCCCAGAGAGGCAGTGCAGCCGGGACTCCAACTCCTCCAAGACGAGTTTCTCGTCAGAAACTGGCAAGAAAAACCTCAAATCAGGAGGGTGGAGATCTGCGGCCAACAAACTGAAGATTGACTTGAACGGAAGCCAAAAGTCAGCCAAAAGGGAGGAGGGGTCAGGTTCTAAATCTGCCTCCAATGAGTCGACTCCAGATATGTCCAGACCCAAGAAGGACCAAGAGGAAAGCAAAGCCTTGCCCAACACCAAATCGTCCTCTAAACCAAAACCAGTAGTGAGACCAAAGCCACAGCTGGCTAAGGCGTCCAGTGGAGATAAGATGGACATCAGCACTTTGAGAAGACAGTTGCGGCCCACGGGGCAGCTTAAGAACGGCACTAAAACCAAAGGAGAGGACTCTGAGACCGCATCCGTCGTCTCTTCCGAGGACTCCTTCTCTTCTCAGAGCACGTCCTCAGAATTCTCCTCCAACTATTCCAAAGGCAGCCGGGGAGACTCGGACCTGGAAGGCTGCATTCTCTATCGCACCACCGACCCTTACGAGAAGGTCCAAGAGTCCGAGGTGAGCTTTCCTGCGGGGGTCGAGGTGCTGGTGCTTGAGAAGCAGGAGAGCGGCTGGTGGTATATCCGCTGGGGGGAAGCCGAGGGTTGGGCACCGACGTTCTTCCTAGAGCCCGTGCGGCAACAAGACGACATAGCGGGATCGGAATCTGACGGTACTCCTTCAAAACCCGGAAGCCTCAGTAAGTCCAACAGCCTGGAGAAGAACGAGCAAAGGGTCCAAGCTATGAACAACCTCAACCAAAACCTAAAGAAAGTGATTCCGCCCATTCCTTCCAAACCTCCAGGTGGTTTTTCCATACCGACCGGCTTGTTTGGATCACGAAAACAGAACAGAGCCAAACAGCAGCAGGTTGTCCGTCCCCAGTCTGTCTTCATCTCAGCCCCCATCAGGGATAGTCCGAGCCCGGTCGGCTCTCTCAGGAGAAACGAGTCCCTCAACTCCACCGACCACCCTCGCTCCAGCCCCACTGTGAGACGCAACGCCTCCTTTGGCACGATGCCACGCAGCCTGGCGCCCAACAACATAACGCTGCCTAGCCGGAACCGATCCGGGACCGGCAGCTCCGAATTCTTGGGCGGAAGCTCTCAGAAGAACGCCCTCCCCATGTCCACCGTGAGACCCAAGCCCCACATCATCCACAACAACCTCAGAGAGGTTTACGTCTCCATAGCGGATTACCACGGCGATGAGGAGACCATGGGATTCCCCGAGGGGACCAGTCTGGAGGTTCTTGAGAGAAACCCCAATGGTTGGTGGTACTGCAAGGTGCTGGACAGTGGCAGGCCCAGGAAAGGGTGGGTTCCTTCGAATTACCTCGAGAAAAAGCCTTAGTGTGTGCGGAGCTGGCAGAACTCCGAGCACCAAGACTACTTACTTTTGTTTTGTAAAAGAACCTGAAGAAGTTTGGCCAGGGGTTCAATCGGGAAATTGAAAGAAAAGCAAAGACCGACGTGGAACTAAATGGTTCAGTAGCCCCTTTCACACAGAAACCGAGCTTTTTCCACCTTATTTGCTGTTCTGAACAAAAGCCATGGACACGGAATGGGTCTTGTGCTTCGAAACACAAGACCCGGAACAGGGTCTGTGTGAAAGCTATCTCGCAAATCTTAACATTTGATCAGTTGTAGGTTCTGTATAAAAAGCACAAGTGAATGGATTCACGATATTCAGTTCCAGTTTTAATGCAGCATTTCTAAGAGATCTCTGTGTGAATCAGAATCTGAAGTACTTTATTAATCCCGGAGGGGTAATTGAGATTTTCAGCACAATCCCTTTCAAAATCAGACAAACATTACAGGGAGACAGAACAGGATCGCTGACGGGTCTGCCAACTTCCGGCGCCCCTTACATAAAATGGTGAGAAACAAGTAAATGTTGGGGGGCGGGGAAAGTAAAAAAAAATATTCAGTCTAAAGGCTGGACTCCAGGGAGGGGGTCCAGACTGAGGCCGAGGACAAAAACCCTCATAGCCATTGCACACATAAACAGGTTACATAGAACCAACAAAACTTGCAACAGAGGGGCTAGTGACGGACTGGTCGTCAGAAGGCTGTTGGAGGTCATATGTGTACAACTTTTTCTAGGAAGCATTTAAAGCGTACTGCATGTTTGAAGTGATCCATTATTCTGACAACGCCTCGAGCTTCTTCAACCTAACATTTTTCTTTAGCTGCTGAGTGTTCCTCGCCACTCGGTGCTGTTTGCATGTTTTTATATCCTTCTATTTTGTACCCGGGCGTCACATATCTTAGTCCTTTTCTTTCCCAGCATCTCTCCTCATCACAATTGATCGCAAACGACTTGAAGGTTCAGAAAAACAAAAAAAAGGTCCCGACTTGTATTTATTCATTTCTTGAAATTTCTCATTCGAAGTGGCATATTTTTCCGCCAACTCCATCTGCGCTAACCTTGATCCTGACATTTAAAAAATTTCTGCTGGGCAGTAAATTTGACGATTTAGTCTCACCTGAGGTGCTCACTTGTGTTTGGTGTTTACAAAGCAGCAATAACTCAAGTGCCTGAACATGGAAATAAATGCACTTTTCAATCCTGCTGTCATCTTTCCTTCGTTGTCACACTTTCAACTCTTGCTCTACATTTCACTTGTCATTGACAATGTTTACTTGCTGTTAGGACTCGCTCTTCATAGCCATTTTGGGCGTTATGTTGAAACAAAATCACACTCGGACTAGCTAGCGATGGGCGTGCCAGCTGTTTCTGTAAGAAATGGGTCGTGTGTTCAAGAAGAAAAGCCTACTGCAAAGATGTCCAGGGGCCATTTTCTAACTGTAGCTATTTTTTTAATGGGCTGTCGCTAATCTCATCTTTTTTTTTTTCTTTCTTTTTGGTCCTGTCCAGCTTCTCGGGCAAATCATATAGTTTTTATTTGATTTTATTATTATTATTATTATTATTATTTCCTTCATTTTTTTGGTCCTGTCTAGCTTCTCAGGCAAATCCTATATATATATATTTTTTATTATTATTATTATTATTTTATTATTATTATTATTATTTTTGTTCCTCTCCAGCTTTTCAGGCAAATCATATATTTTTATAGTTTTGTATTATTATTATTTTATTTGTGTTATTATTATTATTATTATTATTATTATTATTATTATTATGGTCCTGTCCAGTTTCTCAGACAAATCATAGCTTTTAATTTTTTATTTTGTTTATTTTATTGGATTATTTTTTTTGGTCCTGTCCAGCTTCTCAGGCAAATCATATATATATATTTAAAGAATTTATATATATATATATATATATATATATATATATATATATTTTTTTTTTTTTTTTACCTATTTATTTTTTGGGTCTTGTCCAGCTTCTCAGGCAAATCCTATATTTTTTTTATTTTATTTTATTTTATTATTATTTTTTGGTCCTGTCCGGCTTCTCAAAAAAATCATATTGTTTTTTATTTTATTTTTATTTATTATTATTATTATTATTATTTTTGGTCCTGTACAGCTTCTCAGGCCAATCATATATATATATTTTTTTTAATTATTTTTTATTTCTTTTTTGGGGGGTGAAGGGGGGGTTCCTGTCCAGCTTCTCAAGCAAATCATTTATTTTTCATTTTTATTTTTGTATTTATTTATTTATTATTATTTTTTTTTTTGGTCCTGTCCAGCTTCTCAGGCAAATAATTTATTTTTAATTTTTATTTATTTATTTATTTTTTATTATTATTTTTTGGGGTCCTGTACAGCTTCTCAAGCCATTCATATGTGGCGCAGTGGGGAGAGTGGCCGTGCGCAACCCGAGCGTCCCTGGTTCAATTCCCACCTAGTACCAACCTCGTCATGTCCGTTGTGTCCTGAGCAAGACACTTCACCCTTGCTCCTGATGGGTGCTGGTTAGCGCCTTGCATGGCAGCTCCATCCATCAGTGTGTGAATGTGTGTGTGAATGGGTAAATGTGGAAGTAGTGTCAAAGCGCTTTGAGTACCTTGAAGGTAGAAAAGCGCTATACAAGTACAACCCATTTATATATATATATATATATTATTATTATTTTGTTTTGGTTCTGTCCAGCTTCTCAGGCAAATCATATATTTGTTTATTTATTTTTATTTTATTATTTATTTTTTGGTCCTGTCCAGCTTCTCAGGCAAATCATATAGTGTTTTCATTTGTATTTATTCATTTATTTTAATTTGTATTTTTTTATAATTAATATTTGTTTTGGTCCCGTCCAGCCTCTCAGGCAAATCATATAGTTTCATTTATTTATTTACGTTTTATTTATGAAAATACCGCATTAAAGACGTCACATCCCAAACGTCACTTCCCTTTAGCTTACTTAGTCTGAAAAAACTTTTCTGCCAATTATTGTGAAATGCTCTAGGAAAAAAAATATATATATAAATATATATATGTATGTATTTTGTGAAACATCGTACAGAAAACAATGTAAATTGATTATAAGAAATTAATTTTATGTTACAAATATTGGCGCGTGTTAAACGCTATGCAAGATGTACAATTCAATACGGAAATGCGGAAGTCGCCACCTGCTGGTCATTCCGTTGTACTGCACGTTAGCGATTTGTTTGAACTATTTTGTTACGCAGTAAAAATGTCAATTAATATGCCCCAAAAACACAATGTGTTTCACTTAATTATATCGTTTTTACCAGCATGTATATGGACAAATGTTGACGTAAATTATACATTTTGTAACAGTTTGGGGGCGGGGCGTTTAGAATGTTAATTTGCATGTAAAATGACCGCCCCCTAAACTTTTTTTTTTTTCTGGGCACAGTCAATAAGCTGCTGTAAAGCAGCATTAAGTTACTTTAGAACCTTCATAATATATTGTAATTACTTTTGGGATGATTGATTTACAACTAGTCTGAATGACAGATTAAAACTACAAATGTGCCGACAAGCTTTACCGCAGACGTCACGCCCCTCTGTCCCCATTCGTTGGAAAGCCGGAAGTCGGTGCGAACGCCTGCGTCCCGCCAAAAAAAACAAAAGAGGAAGAGGAAGAAGAAGACTTATCATGGCTGATGCTTCAAAACAACCAAAGAAACAAAAAGTTTTGCCAGAGGAGACAAAAAAAGGACACTCAAGGACGGATTTCAGACCAACGCTGCTTTGTTCCTGCAAAACTCGTAAGTGACTTTCAATGCTCAAATCCAAAAGCTAATGCTAATGTTAGCTAACATAAATTAGCGTGCGGCAATAAATAGCCACAAGCTAGTTAGCTTGCAGTTAATAACACCAGCATAGTCATAATAGACATTTTTTTTGTACGTTATCACCACTTTTATGATAACGGCACAATTCCAACAGTTTTACCTCCCATAAAAAAACAAAACACTTTAGCATGCCTTGAATTTTAACTTTTTAAGGTCAAAGCAAGTGTTGCATGAAAGCATGCATGCATACGTATACAGTTGTTGTTTTTATTCATTGTTGATATCAACTTTTCAGCTCTCGGTTTTTAATCTGGCATCACATGGACCTTCAGGAGGAAAGTTATGTGGGATTTGTATATACATACTGTATATATATGCATGTATGTATGTATATACTGTATATAAATGATAAATGGGTTGTACTTGAATAGCGCTTTTCTACCTTCAAGGTACTCAAAGCGCTTTGACACTACTTCCACATTTACCCATTCACACACACATTCACACACTGATGGAGGGAGCTGCCATGCAAGCCGCTAACCGCAATACATCGCTTCCCACCTACATCTTTCTTCTTTGACGTCTCCATTATTAATTAAATAAATGATAAATGGGTTGTACTTGTATAGCGCTTTTCTACCTTCAAAGTACTCAAAGCGCTTTGACACTACTTCCACATTTACCCATTCACACACACATTCACACACTGATGGAGGGAGCTGCCATGCAAGGCGCTAACCAGCACCCATCAGGAGCAAGGGTGAAGTGTCTTGCTCAGGACACAACGGACGTGACGATGTTGATACTAGGTGGGGATTGAACCAGGGACCCTCGGGTTGCGCACGGCCACCACTGCGCCACGCCGGCCCATATATATATTTATATATATATTTATTTTATATATATATATGTATATATATATATATATATATATATATATATTACTTGCTAAGGGAAAAATAAGCAAATTACTGTTAAGCCTGTTTTGTCCTGCATTCTCCTGGGTGGCCACTAGAGGGCAGCAAAACTCAGCTCGTATTAGCAACAGCGCAGCCTCGCTCCTTATTTATGACGTCAACGTTTTTGCTCTGTAAGTTGAATTGTCGAATTATTGATGATCAATATTCCACTTGTGTGTGCCTGTGCCTTTTTTTTTTTTTTGGAAAGCCAGACTTAAATTGTCCGAGCACGCAGCTGTCAGGAGGTGTTTATAGCGTACATCATGTCCTAAACAACACACACACACACACATATATATATATATATATGTATATATATATATATATATATATATATATATATATATATATATATGTGTGTTTGTATGTATATATGTATATAGGTATGTATATTAGGTATGTATACATAATTATGTATCTATACATATATATGTATACATACGTGTATATATATATATGTCTATATGTTTATATATATGTGTATATATGTATATCTGAATATATATTTATGTGTGTGTATATATGTTTATATATGTTTATATATGTATATATATATTTATATATATGTGTGTATATATATACATATATAAATATATGTATATATATATACATATATATGTATATATATATGTGTATATATGTATATATATGTGTGTATGTATATATATATATATATAAAAAAAAAATATATATATATATATATATATATATATATATATATATATATATATATATATATATATATATATATATATATATATATATATATATATACATATATATATATATATATATATATGCCTAGTATCAAGATTTGCTGCTGGCATCAGATAATTTTGAGTAAAAATAAGTGATTATTATAATTATAAAAAAGTTAAAAAAAATGTGCCTTTTAATTGGTTATTTTAGCCAAATAATAAAATGTTCCCTTCATTGTGAAGAAGCAAACATACAATCAACACACTCGCTGGTGAAAACTCCAAAGAAAAGCGCAAAAGAATTCTTCTGGGTCTCAAAACAAGCATCTTTTAAAAAGAGTCTGACGTTTACACAAAAGCCACATTAAAAATGGAGAATAACTTGAAAAAGCACCTGAAAATAGCTTTTAGTGACGAGAGAGTGGCTTGATATGCAAATGAAAAGCGCTCGAGCAAACATTTGACTGGAGGGAAGTGGACTTATTGTTACTTAAGTGCACACTTTGCTATTTATGACTTTTACCACACACTTCCAATTAAACCCACTTTTAACGCTTGCTCTTGAACGCATCATCGGCCTCAAGGTGCCCTCCTATGGAGCCACTAGGAGCCTCTTGTACCGTCCTTACTGTAAATAAACCTTTTCTCTATGCACTTTATATTATTATTATTATTATTAGTTGGAGTATTTTTGCTGCAGCAAACACGTCCGCTTCTTTGAAACCTGATAAAAGGTTTCAAGGATTGTACTTAAATACTTCCCAAAAATGCAAATAACTTCATGCAGCGGTCAATCAATAAACTAGTAATTAGTTTAAAATGACCGTAATTAAGTGAAAATGATATCAAATTAAGAGGAAAAAAGTTGTAATGTGAAAAAAAAAGTATGACAATAAGTAATATCATGAAGAGAATAAATTTTAATTATGTGAATAAGTAAAAAAAATAAATAAATGACAAGAAAACTTTTGTTTGAGTCAGGTATTGGATTACCAACATCTTAAAGTTGGCTTATTTCCCAACAATAAAAAATAATCATTGAGAGAAAAAGTCACATTATGAAAAACTTATTTTAATCGAAAAAATTTTTTAATATTACGGTGGAAAACTTATTTTTAAAATCTAAAAAATTCTGTAATATTGTGACTGTTTTATGAAATTATTGCTACTTTTCCCCCCACAATAATTTCAGTTTTCTCTTTTTACAAATATGGCCCTTACATTCTTTTATTTATCACCATTTCAAATTTAGGTCAGAATATTAGAAACAAATATGACAAAAAAATAAACAATATAAGGTTTGGATTATATCAGGTTTTTTTTAGACTTCATTCTTTTACATTCTTTTTTGGAAAATATTGCTGCTTTTTTCCACAATAATTTCACTTTTGTCTTATAAAAATATGGCCCCTACGCTCTTTTATGCATCAACATTGAAATATTTCAGATTAAGGTCAGAATATTAGGGGGAAAATTACATCAAAATGTCAAAATATAAAAAAAATTACAAAATAACGTTCGGATTATAAAAAGTTTTTTTTATTTTTTACATTATGACTTTTTTATTTTTTTTTCTCTTAGAAATTATTGCTGCTTTTCCCCAAAATAATTTCATTTTTCTATTTTAAAAATATGACCCTTACACCCTTTTATGCATCACCATTGAAATATTATTTCAAATTTAAGTCAGAATGTTAGAAACAAATATGACAACAACCAAAAAAAACTAAATAAGGTTTGGATTATAAAAGGTTTTTATAGACTTCATTCTTTTACATTATGACTTTTTTTTTCTTCTTTTTTTTTTAAAATATTGCTGCTTTTTCCCCACAATAATTTCACTTATTTTCTTTTACAAATATATATGGCCCTTACACCATTTTATGTATCACCATTGAAATAGTTAAAATTAAGGTCAGAATATTGTAAACAAATGTGGGAACAAAATATAAAAAAATAAACAAGATAAGGTTCGAATTATATTTTTTTATTTTCTTTAGACTTCATTCTTTTACATTATGACTTCTTTTTTTTTTTAGGAAATATTGATGTTTTTACACCAATAATTGCACTTTTGTCTTATAAAAATATGGCCCTTACGCTCTTTTATGCATCACCATTGAAATATTTAAAATTAAGGTCAGAATATTGTAAACAAATGCGGGAACAAAATAAAAAAAATAAACAAGATAAGGTTCGAATTATATGTTTTTATTTTCTTTAGACTTCATTCTTTTACATTATGACTTTTTTTTTTTTTTTAGGAAATATTGATGTTTTTACACCAATAATTTCACTTTTGTCTTATAAAAATATGGCCCTTACACTCTTTTATGCATCACCATTGAAATATTTCAGATTAAGGTCAGAATATTAGGGGGAAAATTACATCAAAATGTCAAAATATAAAAAAAATTACAAAATAAAGTTCGGATTATAAAAAGTTTTTTTATTTTTTACATTATGACTTTTTTATTTTTTTTTCTCTTAGAAATATTTGCTGCTTTTTCCCACAATAATTTCATTTTTCTCTTTTACAAATATGGCCGTTACACCCTTTTATGCATCACCATTGAAATATTATTTCAAATTTAGGTCAGAATATTAGAAACAAATATGACAACAACAACAACAAAAAACTAAATAAGGTTTGGATTATAAAGGTTTTTATAGACATCATTCTTTTACATTCTTCTTTTTTTTTTAAATATTGCTGCTTTTCCCCACAATAATTTCACTTTTTTTTCTTTTACAAATATATATGGCCCTTACACCATTTTATGTATCACCATTGAAATATTTAAAATTAAGGTCAGATTATTGTAAACAAATGTGGGAACAAAATATTAAAAAATAAACAACATAAGGTTCGAATTATATTTTTTTATTTTCTTTAGACTTCATTCTTTTACATTATGACTTTTTTTTTTTTTAGGAAATATTGATGTTTTTACACCAATAATTTCACTTTTGTCTTATAAAAATATGGCCCTTACGCTCTTTTATGCATCACCATTGAAATATTTCAGATTAAGGTCAGAATATTAGGGGGAAAATTACATCAAAATGTCAAAATATAAAAAAAATTACAAAATAACGTTCGGATTATAAAAGTTTTTTTTTTTTTTACATTATGACTTTTTTATTTTTTTTCTCTTAGAAATTATTGCTGCTTTTTCCCACAATAATTTCATTTTTCTCTTTTACAAATATGGCCCTTACATTCTTTTATGCATCACCATTGAAATATTATTTAAAATTTAGGTTAGAATATTAGAAACAAATATTACAAAAAAAATAAACAAAATAAGGTTTGGATTATATCAGGTTTTTTTTAGACTTCATTCTTTTACATTGACCTTTTTTTTTTTTTTTTTAGAAAATATTGCTGCTTTTTTCCACAATAATTTCACTTTTGTCTTATAAAAATATGGCCCTTACGCTCTTTTATGCATCACCATTGAAATATTTCAGATTAAGGTCAGAATATTAGGGGGAAAATGACATCAAAATGTCAAAATATAAAAAAAATTACAAAATAACGTTCGGATTATAAAAAGTTTTTTTATTTTTTACATTATGACTTTTTTATTTTTTTTTCTCTTAGAAATTATTGCTGCTTTTTCCCACAATAATTTCATTTTTCTCTTTTACAAATATGGCCCTTACACCCTTTTATGCATCACCATTGAAATATTATTTCAAATTTAGGTCAGAATATTAGAAACAAATATGACAAAAAAATAAACAGAATAAGGTTTGGATTATATCAGGTTTTTTTAGACTTCATTCTTTTACATTGACCTTTTTTTTTAGAAAATATTGCTGCTTTTTTGCACAATAATTTCACTTTTGTCTTATAAAAATATGGCCCTTACGCTCTTTTATGCATCACCATTGACATATTTCAGATTAAGGTCAGAATATTAGGGGGAAAATTACATCAAAATGTCAAAATATAAAAAAAATTACAAAATAACGTTCGGATTATAAAAAGTTTTTTTATTTTTTACATTATGACTTTTTTATTTTTTTTCTCTTAGAAATTATTGCTGCTTTTTCCCAAAATAATTTCATTTTTCTATTTTAAAAATATGACCCTTATATTCTTTTATGCATCACCATTGAAACTTTTCAAATTGAGGTCAGAATATTACAAAAAAAAAAGGCCCTGTGATGAGGTGGCAACTTGTCCAGGGTGTACGCCGCTTTCTGCCCGATTGTGGCTGAGATAGGCACCAGCACCATAAGGCCATAAGCGGTAGAAAATGGATGGATGGGTAATAGAAAAAAAATGTGAGGACAAAATATAAAAACAAACAAAATAAGGTTCGGATTATTAAAAGGTTTTTTTTTTTAGACTTCAAAGTTGTTGACACCACATCATCACTTTATGATTTATTGCAATGCAAAACATATTTCAAAGACTTAAAAAACCATAACCTGCGACGAGGTGGCGACTTGTCCAGGGTGTACCCCGCCTTCCGCCCGATTGTAGCTGAGATAGGCACCAGCGCGGTAAAAAATGGATGGATGGAAAAAACCATAACCATATGACTCATGTGATTGGACATATTCACACACCTGCTCACAGATATGATGTCTGAGTGGAAAGTTCTGGGCTCAATCCCTGGACTAGCGAACTGCGTGACGACGTAGCGGCGCGTCGACGTCTGCTACGTTCAAAAAAGGTGTCGTCCCAAAACATTTGGCTCCCCGAGTGTTGCCCGTCAGCGGCGCACGGAGCTGCGGTAAATCTTGATGACGTCCGTGATCTTCTTCCTGCAGATGGGACACTGGCCCTCCTTCAGCCTGAGGGCGCAGCGGTGGCAGAGACACATGTGGCCGCAGGAGTACAGCACCGTGTCCACCGCCTCCTCGTAGCAAACCACGCACTCCTCCCACGCAGCCGCCGCCTCTGCCGGCGAGTAAACACACGACACTCAGAAAGCAGGTTGGCCGTTTTCAAGCACACAATTATTCAAGATTAACATCAAAATTGGGGGGAAATACGGAATTATTCAGGATTAAAATTAAAATTGGAGAAAAAAAAAGAAATTCAAGATTAAAATCTAAATTGGGGAAAATACGTAATTATTCAATATTAAAATTAAAATTGGAAAAAAATAAAGAATTTTTCAAGATTAAAATAAAAGTTGGAGGAAAAATACAGAATTGTTTTAGATTAAAATCAAAATTGGAGAAAAATACAGAATTATTCAAGATTAAAATAAAAATAGGAGAAAAATACAGAATTATTCAAGATTATAATGAAAAATTAGAGCAAAAATACAGAATTATTCAAGATTATAATCCAAATTGGAGAAAAAATACAGAATTACTCAAGATTAAAATCCAAATTGGAGAAAAATAAATACTTTTTCAAGATTAAAATCAAAGTTGCGGAAAAATACAGAATTATTTTAGATTAAAATCCAAATTGGAGAAAAATACAGAATTATTCAAGATTATAATCAAAATTGGAGAAAAAATACAGAATTACTCAAGATTAAAATCCAAATTGGAGAAAAATAAATAACTTTTCAAGATTAAAATCAAAATTGGGGAAAAAGACAGAATTATTTTAGATTAAAATCCAAATTGGAGAAAAAATACAGAAATATTCAAAGATTAAAATCAAAATTAGAGAAAAATAAATAACTTTTCAAGATGAAAATCAAAATTGCAGAAAAAATTCAGAACTATTTAAGATTGAAATCCAAATTTTTGAAAAATACAAAATTATTTAAGATTAAAATCAAAGTTGGAGAAAAATACAGAATAATTTTAGATTAAAATTAAAGGTGGAGAAAAATATATAATTATTTAAGATTAAAATCAAAGTTGGAGAAATATACATAATTTTTCAATACTAAAATGTAAATTGGAGAAAAATAAATAATTATTCGAGATTAAAATTAAAATTGTAGAAAAATATAAAATTATTTAAGATTGAAATCAAAATTGGAGAAAAATACAGAATTATTCAAGATTAAAATCAAAGTTGGAGAAAAAAAAAATTTCAAGATCAAAATCAAAGTTGGAGAAAAATACAGAATTATTTTAGATTAAAATCAAAATTGGAAAAAAATTAATAATTTTTCAAGATTAAAATCAAAATTGGAGAAAAATACAGAATTATTCAAGATTAAAATCAAAGTTGGAGAAAAATACAGAGGTAATTAAGATTAAAATAAAAGTTGGAGAAAAACACAGAATTATTCAAGATTATAATCAAAATTGGGGAAAAATAAATAATTTTTCAAGATTAAAATCAAAGTTGGAGAAAAATACAGAATTATTTTGGATTAAAATCAAAATTGGAGAAAAAATTATAATTTTTCAAGATTAAAATCAAAGTTGGAGAAAAATACAGAATTATTCAAGATTATAATCAAAATTGGGGAAAAATAAATAATTTTTCAAGATTAAAATCAAAGTTGGAGAAAAATACAGAATTATTTAGATTAAAATCAAAATTAGAGAAAAATACATAATTTTTTCAAGATTAAAATCAATGTTGGAGAAAAATACAGAATTATTTAAGATTAAAATCAAAGTTGGAGTAAAATACAGAATTATTCAAGATTAAAATCAAAATTCGAGAAAAATAAATAACTTTTTAAGATTAAAATCAAAGTTGTAGATAAATACAGACTGATTCAAAATAAAAATCAAAATTGGAGAAAAATACAGAATAATTCAAGATTAAAAACAAAATTTGAGAAAAATACAGAATCATTTAATATTAAAATCAAAATTGGACAAAAATAAAAAAATATTTAAAATTAAATTAAAAATTTGAGAAGAATAAAAAATGTTTCAAGATTAAAATCAAAATTGAAGAAAAATACAGAATTATTTAAGATTAAAATCAAAGTTGGAGAAAAATACAGAGTAATTTTACATTAAAATTAAAGGTGGAAAAAATATAGAATTATTTAAGATTAAAATCAAAGTTGGAAATAAATACAGAATTTTTCAATATTAAAATATAAATTGGAGAAAAATACAGAATTTTTCTAGATTAAAATAAAAGTTGGAGAAAAATACAGAATTATTTAAGATTAAAATCAGAATTGGAGAAAAAAACAGAATTATTCAAGATTAAAATCAGAATTGGAGAAAATAAAAAAATATTTAAGATTAAATTCAAAATTGGAGAAAAAAACAGAATAATTTAAGATTAAAATCAAAATTGGAGAAAAATAAAAAATATTTAAGATTAAAATTAAAATTGGAGAAAAATAAATACTTTTTCAAGATTAAAATCAAAGTTTGAGAAAAATACAGAATTATTTAAGATTAAAATCAAAATTTGAAAAAAATACAGAATTATTTAAGATTAAAATAAAAGTGGAGAAAAATATTGAATTTTTCAAGATTAAAATCAAAATTTGAGGAAAATACAGCATTATTTAAGATACAAATCCAAATTGGAGAAAAATACAGAATTATTTAAGATTAAAATAAAAATTGGAGAAAAATACAGAATTATTCAAGTTTAAAATCAAAGTTAGAGAAAAATACACAATTATTCAAGATTAAAATCAAAGTTGGAGAATAATACAGAATAATTTAGATTAAAATCTAAATTGTAGAAAAATACAAAATCATTTAAAATAAAAATCAAAATTTAAGAAAAATAAAGAATTATTTAAGATTAAAATCAAATTGGAGAGAAACACAGAATCATTTTGATTAAAATCAAAATTGGAGAAAAATACATAATTTTTCAAGATTAAAATCAAAGTAGAAGAAAAAAAATCCCAACTATAAATTTCAGCAGGATGTACTTTTTTAAACATGAATCCAAAAATCCAAAAAATGTCATATTGCAAAAACATGTTTTATTAAATGTTTAATATTAGTAATATTTCAAAATATTAGGCAGCTACTTTAAATAATTGTCATAATTCTAAAAATAAATAAATGAAAATAATGAAAACAAAAATAGTGCTGAAATTTTGTTGTAATTTTTTTGCAGCAATAAAATAATTTTGGAGTTGGGGAAATAAAATCGATACTTTAGGAGAATTATGTTGCAATTTGACTGGGAAAATAGCAAAAATATACAAGAAAAAGAAAAAAAAAATACATTGTTTTTATATACACAATCTTTTGACAACAATAAAAAATCAAGTGGAGAAATTACCGGGATAAAGTCATACTTTAACGAAAAACAATAAATAATATTTAAAATAAAAGTCAGAATATTAGAAAATGTTACAAAAATAAACAAAATGTTTGGATTATAAAAGTAAAGTGAAATGTGAGATGGCATTGTGAAGTCATGATCATGTCGAGTGGCGCTTTCCATCATTTTCAGCAGGCTGTATTGCAAAATGAACCCCCCTGCCTCCTTGGAGATCTGTATGAATCCCTTCTCTAGTCCATGGCGTGTAAACAGTTTACAAAGCATGGCTTTAATGCGGTTTGAGCAAAGCCAGGAAGGAGTTTTTGCTGCAAACCTGCGTGTGAAGGAAGTGGCGAGCTGGACACGCTGTCAAACACTGCGGGAGGAGGGGGCGAGCTGGGGGGTGACGGATCTCGCACATCTGCGTCTGAAAATGTACAACAAAATCAACAAAGTGGATTTTTTCTCACTTATTTGCCAGTTAAAACATGAAAAACAGTTAAAAAACAGTTGATGGACAGTTTGACCCTGGAACGGATTATCTCTATTATTTCTTACATGGAAGAGAGAGTTCAATGCAATTTTAACAGCTGTAAGTAAAACTGTAATATAATAAGAAGTCAAAATATTACAAAAAGTTAAATTACAGTAAAGTTGCATTATTGTGAGAATTTTTATTTTTTGCAATTTAAGTAAAAGCGATTACGTTAAAATATTATTTGCAATATTATGTGGGAGTTATTTGGAATTATATGACAAAAGTCACAATTTTGCTAGGGAAAAAAAGGAGCAAAATCTTTGAATTAATATTGCTTAAAAAATATTGAAAAACATGAAAAAATACTTAATTTTTAAAAACTGCTGAAATATATGATGTAGCAAACGGTTTTAATTTGACAAGAAAACAATATTGTAGAATGGAAAAAAAGAGAAAAAAGTTTTTACAAAAAAACATTTTTAACGGGAGAAAAAAAAGAAGCAAAATCTTTAAAGAAATATTGCTTAAAAAATTAAAAAATTATTTGATTGTTGAAATATCATGTATCAAACATGTTTAATTTTTCAAGAAAACAATATTGTAGAATGGAAAAAAGAGCAAAACATTTTACACCAAAAAATGTAATTTTATGAGAAAAAAAAGCAAAATCTTTAAAAAAAATATTGCCTAAAAAATGAAAAAAAAAAAAACATTTTAAAGACTGTTGAAATATTATTTATCAAAACAGTTTTAATTTTACAAGAAAACAATAAACTAGAATGGAGAAAAGAGAAAAAACTTTTTACAAAAAAACATTTTTAACGAGAGAAAAAAAGAAGCAAAATCTTTAAAGAAATATTGCTTAAAAAATGAAAAAATACTTTGACTGTTGAAATATTATGTATCAAACATTTAAATTTTCTAAAGAAAACAATAGTGTAGAATGGAAAAAAGAGAAAAACATTTTATACCAAAAAATTTAATTCTACGAGAAAAAAAGAAGAAGCAAAATCTTTAAAAAAAAAAATATTGCCTAAAAAATGAAAAAAAAAAAAAACATTTTAAAGACTGTTGAAATATTATTTATCAAAACAGTTTTAATTTTACAAGAAAACAATATACTAGAATGGAAAAAAGAGAAAAAAGTTTTTACAAAAAACATTTTTAACGAGAGAAAAAAAGAAGCAAAATCTTTATAGAAATATTGCTTAAAAAATGAAAAAATACTTTGATTGTTGAAATATCATGTATCAAACATTTTTAATTTTTCAAGAAAACAATATTGTAAAATGAAAAAAAGAGAAAAACATTTTACACCAAAAAATGTAATTTTACGAGAAAAAAAAGAAGCAAAATCTTTAAAAAAATATTGCCTAAAAAATGAAAAAAAAAAAAAAAACATTTTAAAGACTGTTGAAATATCATTTATCCAAACAGTTTTAATTTTACAAGAAAACAATATACTAAAATGGAAAAAAGAGAAATTTTTTTTTACAAAAAAACATTTTTAACAAGAAAAAAAAAAGAAGCAAAATCTTTAAAGAAATATTGCTTAAAAAATGAAAAATACTTTGACTGTTGAAATATTATGTATCAAACATTTAAACATTTTCAAGAAAACAATATTGTAGAATGGAAAAAAGATAAAAACATTTTACACCAAAAAATGTAATTTTACGAGAAAAAAAAAGAAGCAAAATCTTTAAAAAAAATAATGCTTAAAAAATGAAAACATTTTTAAAGACTGTTGAAATATTATTTATCAAACAGTTTTAATTTTACAAGAAAACACTATTCTAGAATGGAAAAAAGAGAAAAAAGTTTTCACAAAATAAAAAGTAATTTAACGAGAAAAAAAAGAAGCAAAATGAAAAAAATATTTTATTTTTAAAGACTGTTGAAATATTAGGAAATATATTATGTATCAAACCGTTTTAATTTTACAATAAAACATACTATTTTAGAATGGAAAAAAGACAAAAAACTTTACAAAAAAAATGTATTTAACGAGAAAAAAAAAAGAAGCAAAATCCTTAAAAAATATTGCTTAAAATATGAAAAAAATACTTTTTTTTTTTAAAAACTGTTGAAATATTATGTATCAAACATTTTTAATTTTACAAGAAAACAATATTGTAGAATGGAAAAAAGAGAAAAACTTTTTAACCCCAAAAATTTAATTTAACGAGAAAAAAAAAGAAAAAAGAAGCTAAATCTTAAAAAAAATATTGCTTACAAAAAAATACTGCTTAAAAAATAAAAAAACACTTTTTTTTTAAATACTGTTGAAATAGTATGTATCGAACACTTTTAATTTGACGAGAAAACAATATTTTTGAATGTAAAAAGAGAAAAAAGTTTTTACAAAAAAAATTTAATAATTTAACAAGACAAAAAAGAAACAAAATATTTAAAACAAATATTGCAAAAAAAAAGAAAAAATACTTTTTTTTTTAAAGACTGTTGAAGTAATATGACATATTATGTATCAAACAGTTTTAATTTAGCAAGAAAACATAATATTTTAGAATGGAAAAAACTGAAAAAACTTTGCAAAAAAAATGTAATTTAATGACAGAAAAAAAAAGCTAAATCTTTAAAGAAATATTGCTTAAAAAATAAAGAAAATACTTTATTTTTAAAGACTGTTGAAATATTATGAAATATATTATGTATAAAACAGTTTTAATTTGACAAGAAAACAATATTCTAGAATGGGGAAAAAAGGAGAAAAACGTTTTACAAAAAAAAAAACTATATATAACGAGCATAAAAAAAGAAACAAAATCTTTAAAAAATATTGCTTAAAAAATGAAAAAATACTTTATTTTTAAAGACTGTTGAAATATTATGACATATTATGTATCAAAAATAATATTTTAGAATATAACAAATAGAAAAAACTTTGCATATTTTTTTTATTTAACGACAGAAAAAAAGAAGCAAAATCTTTAAAGAAATATTGCTTAAAAAAATACTTCATTTTTAAAGACTTGACATATTATGAAATATATTATGCATCAAAAAGTTTTAATTTCACGGAAAAAAGAGAAAAAAACTTTAACTTTTTACTACATTTCTTTTTAATTTAATGAGAAATATATTATTTTATTTGGTTGAGTTTTTTTCCTGGCCGCCACCTACTGATATTGAAGAGTATTACACGGTTACTCTGCCGAGCTCTAGACAGCACCGACACTCAACAACAACAACAAATATTTCTAACCCGAATAGTTGAAACTAGATCATCTCCCACGGCACACTAGTGTGCCGCGGCACAGTGGTTCTAAAACACTGCTCCAAAGTAACAGTTGACCTACTTTAGAAATCAAAGTACCAATGATTGGCGGAATTATTCTCTGCATTTGACTCTGCACGTAAGCGATGATATTACGGACCTTTGACCCCTCGGGCGGTACTGCATCAAAAACCGACATCAGTGTGTAAAGGATATCACCACATGGGCTCGGGAACACTTCAGAAAACCACTGTCAGTAACTACAGTTGGTCGCTACATCTGTAAGTGCAAGTTAAAACTCTAGTGCAAGTTAAAACTCTACAATGCAAAGCGAAAGCCATTTATCAACAACACCCAGGAACGCCGCCGGCTTTGCTGGGCCCAAGCTCATCTAAGATCGACTGATGCAAAGTGAAAAAGTGTTCTGTGGTCTGACGAGTCCACATTTCAAATTATATTTGGAAACTGTGGATGTGGTGTCCTCCGGAACAACCATCCGGATTGTTTTAGGGGCAACGTTCAAAAGCCAACATCTATGATGGTATGTGGGTGTATTAGTGCCCAAGGCATGGGTAACTTACACATCTGTGAAGGCACCATTAATGCTGAAAGGTCCATACAGGTTTTGGAGCAACATATGTTGTCATCCAAGCAACGTTATCATGGACGCCCCTGCTTATTTCAGCAAGACACTTGTTACAACAGCGTGGGTTCGTAAAAAAAGAGTGCGGGTACTCTCCTGGCCCGGCTGCAGTCCAGACCTGTCTCCCATCGAAAATGTGTGGCGCATTAGGAAGCGTAAAATACGATAGCTGTTGAACGACTGAAGCTCTACATAAAACAAGAATGGGAAAGAATTCCACTTTCAAAGCTTCAACAATTAGTTTCCTCAGTTCCCAAACGTTTATTGGGTGTTGTTAAAAGAAAATGTGATGTAACACAGTGGTGAACATGCCCTTTCCCAACTACTTTGGCACGTGTTGCAGCCATGAAATTTTAAGTTAATTATTATGTGCAAAACAAAAAATAACAATAATAAAGTTTATGAGTTTGAACATGAAATATGTTGTCTTTGTAGCATATTCAACTGAATATGGGTTGAAAAGGATTTGCAAATCATTGTATTCCATTTATATTTACATCTAACACCATTTCCCAACTCATATGGAAACGGGGTTTGTACTTTGCATTTCCTGCTTGGTTAATTTTGTTAGCCAAAAAAAAAAAAAAAAAAAAAACCGTCACAGTCCCCCTCGGTTCCACTTGACAACGCTCGGCGACATAACTGTCACTCGCCTCGCTGGCTGCGTGTCTCCATGGCAACCAAGTGGGCGCGTGGAGACATTTGGAAGGATGGAGGAGGGACGGCAAGGGAAGAAAAACTGAGTGGGTTACAGCAGTGGTCCCAAACCACTGGAATTTTTTATTATTTTTTTATTAAATCAACATAAAACACACGAGATGCATTTACAATTAGTGCACCAACCCCCCCCAAAAATCCCTTTTTCATGACAAAAAAATAAATAAAAATTAGATGAAGAATCACCGCCAGGCCGCGGGACAAAATTTCAAGCAATGACCGGTCCGCAGCTACAAAAAGGTTGCAGTTCCTACCTGAGATCTTGAGCGGGTGATTGGCCCACATCTCGCCGTGCCGGTCCGGCGGTGGCACGTGCTCGCCGCGGTGCGGCTCGGCGTCCGGGTCGTGGCGGCAGCAGCCGTTCAAGGGGCCATGTTCTTGATAATGAGGAGGGAGAAGGACGTGGACGCCACGTTGCTGGGGGCATTCCTCGCCGAAAAGGCTGAGAGGAAGCGGGTCGCCGCGCTTCCTCTGCTGGAAGCCATTTCGGTGTCTGGCGGTGAAAGCCACACCGGCATGGAGGTCATTGTCTGTGGACACAGCAGCACGTTACTAGTAAACACACTTTTCACTTACTTTAGAGTAGTCTGTGTGCAGCCGTGTACTGTACTACCGCATTAATGACTGCCTTTGGCTCACTTTCGGTGGATATACAAGCTGCACACGGACTACTCTAAGTTAGCTTTCATATAGCGGCCCGCCCCAGGGTCACTTCAAACCTTGGGAGGCAAAACATTTTTCCAGAAAATTCCGAAAATCACTAGAAAGTTCCTGTGCTGTATCTGCTACTTTATGTTCACGTCTACAATGTAATACATCTATCCAGCCATCCATTTTTCTACCGCTTGTCCCTTTTGAGGTCGCGGGGGGTGCTGGAGCCTATGTCAGCTGCATTTGGGCGGAAGGCGGTGTACACCCTTGGACAAGTCCCCACCTCATTTAATAATAATACATAAACTATGTACATAAAATGAGTACACTAAATGATATTAAAACAATACATGATACGTTTAAATAACTATGCAACGAAATAAAAAGGGAAAAAGAAATGAATAAAATACAATAGACAACGAACACTATGCATCATCATAAACAAATTATAATAATAGTACGTTTTTAAGACAAATATTGAACATGTTAATAAAAGGAATACATCATACATTTAAAAACAAAACAATGCAACAACCAAAACTATCATTCATGAAGTAAAAAACGAAATGCACCGACTAAAAAAAAGATGTAAAATAAAAAAATGTGAAAGAAAACAAATCCATCAAATACAATAAATAGGATAGTAGTACGTGATATGGTACAAAAACAAAAAATAAATACAACAAAAAATGCCTTGCATAAAAAAATACAAAATAAAATAAAATGAATATAAAACAAGCTCAAATATATATATATATATATATATATATATATATATATATATATATATATATATATATATATATGTATACAAAATGTATCCATAATTAGCTGTATCATTGCTGCTGGTTCCTGTTGCATCATCAACTTGTGGCGTTTAATGAAAAAACAAACACACACGAGACTAAAACCCATGTAATAAGGGACATTAAATATCCATAAATTATCCTTTTCACATGAATTTCATAAGGATGTATATTTCTTAATTAGCTGTGTCATTGCTGCTGTTCCTATTGCATCAACATGTGGTGTTTATGGAAATACACACACACAAACAAGATTAAAACAAGTGTAATAAGGGACATTAAATATCCATAAATGATCCTTTTCACATGAATTTCATAAGGGTATATATTTCTTAATTAGCTGTGTCATTGCTGCTGTTCCTGTTGCATCATCAACATGTGGCATTTATGGAAACACACGCAAGATTAAAACAAGTGTAATAAGGGACATTAGATACCCAGAAATGATCCTTTTCACATGGAAATCACAGGGATGTATATTTCTTAATTAGCTGTAACATCGCTGCTGTTCCTGTTGCATCATCAACATGTGGCATTTATGGAAACACACAAGATTAAAACAAGTGTAATAAGGGACATAAAATATCCATAAATGATCCTTTTTACATGAACTTCATAAGGATGTATATTTCTTAATTAGCTGTGTCATTGCTGCTGTTCCTATTGCATCAACATGTGGTGTTTATGGAAATACACACACACAAACAAGATTAAAACAAGTGTAATAAGGGACATTAAATATCCATAAATGATCCTTTTCACATGAATTTCATAAGGGTATATATTTCTTAATTAGCTGTATCCTTGCTGCTGTTCCTGTTGCATCATCAACGAGTGGCATTCATGGAAACACACACAAGATTAAAACACGTGGAATAAGGGACATTAGATACTCAGAAATGATCCTTTTCACATGGAAATCATAGGGATGTATATTTCTTAATTAGCTGTAACATCGCTGCTGTTCCTGTTGCATCATCAACATGCGGGCTTTATGGAAACACGCATATAAGATTAAAACAAGTGTAATAAGGGACATTAAATATCCATAATGATCCTTTTCACATGAATTTCATAAGGATGTATATTTCTTAATTAGCTGTATCATTGCTGCTGTTCCTGTTGCATCATCAACGAGTGGCATTCATGGAAACACACACAAGATTAAAACACGTGGAATAAGGGACATTAGATACTCAGAAATGATCCTTTTCACATGGAAATCATAGGGATGTATATTTCTTAATTAGCTGTAACATCGCTGCTGTTCCTGTTGCATCATCAACATGCGGGCTTTATGGAAACACGCATATAAGATTAAAACAAGTGTAATAAGGGACATTAAATATCCATAATGATCCTTTTCACATGAATTTCATAAGGATGTATATTGCTTAATTAGCTGTATCATTGCTGCTGTTCCTGTTGCATCATCAACATGTAACATTCATGGAAACACACACAAGATTAAAACACGTGTAATATGGGACATTAGATACCCAGAAATGATCCTTTTCACATGGATTTCATTAGGATGTATATTTCTTAATTAGCTGTATCATCGCTGCTGTTCCTGTTGCATCATCAACATGTGGCGTTTATGGAAACACGCACACACAAGATTAAAACAAGGGTAATAAGGGACATTAAATATCCATAAATTATCCTTTTCGCATGGAATTCACAGGTATGTATATTTCTTAATTAGCTGTGTCACTGCTGTTGCATCATCAACATGTGGCATTTATGGAAACACACACACAAGATTAAAACAAGTGTAATAAGAGACACTAAATATCCATAAATTATCCTTTTCACATGGATTTCATAGGGATTTATATTTCTTAATTAGCTGTATCATTGCTGCTGTTCCTGTTGCATCATCAACATGCGGCCTTAATGGAAACAAGCACGCAAGATTAAAACATGTGTAATAAGGGACATTAGACACCCAGAAATGATCCTTTTCACATGGAATTCACAGGGATGTATATTTCTTAATTAGCTGTAACATTGCTGCTGTTCCTGTTGCATCATCAACATGCGGCCTTTATGGAAACACGCATATAAGATTAAAACAAGTGTAATAAGGGACATTAAATATCCATAATGATCCTTTTCACATGAATTTCATAAGGATGTATATTTCTTAAGTAGCTGTAGCATTGCTGCTGTTCCTGTTGCATCATTAACATGTGGCGTTTATGGAAATATACACACACAAGATTAAAACAAGTGTAATAAGGGACATTAGATACCCATAAATGATCCTTTTCACATGGATTTCATAAGGATGTATATTTCTTAATTAGCTGTATCATCGCTGCTGTTCCTGTTGCATCATCAACATGTGGCGTTTATGGAAACACACACACAAGATTAAAACAAGTGTAATAAGGGACATTAAATATCCATCAACTATTCTTTTCGCATGGAATTCACAGGGATGTATATTTCTTAAGTAGCTGTGTCATTGCTGTTGCATCATCAACATGTGGCATTTATGGAAACACGCACACACAAGATTAAAACAAGTGTAATAAGGGGCATTAAATATCCATAAATGATCTTTTTCGCATGGAATTCACAGGGATGTATATTTCTTAATTATCTGTGTCATTCCTGTTGCATCATCAACATGTGGCATTTATGGAAACACGCACACAAGATTAAAACAAGTGTAATAAGGGACATTAAACATCCATGAATGCTCCTTTTTGCATGGAATTCACAGGGATGTATATTTCTTAAGTAGCTATGTCATTGCTGTTGCATCATCAGCATGTGGCATTTATGGAAACACACACACAAGATTAAAACAAGAGTAATAAGGGACATTAAACATCCATAAATGATCCTTTTCACATGGATTTCATAAGGATGTATATTTCTTAATTAGCTGTATCATCGCTGCTGTTCCTGTTGCATCATCAACATGTGGCGTTTATGGAAACACACACACAAGATTAAAACAAGTGTAATAAGGGACATTAAATATCCATAAATGATCATTTTCACATGAATTTCATAAGGATGTATATTTCTTAATTAGCTGTGTCATTGCTGCTGTTCCTATTGCATCAACATGTGGTCTTAATGGAAATACACACACACAAACAAGATTAAAACAAGTGTAATAAGGGACATTAAATATCCATAAATGATCCTTTTCACATGAATTTCATAAGGGTATATATTTCTTAATTAGCTGTATCCTTGCTGCTGTTCCTGTTGCATCATCAACGAGTGGCATTCATGGAAACACACACAAGATTAAAACACGTGGAATAAGGGACATTAGATACCCAGAAATGATCCTTTTCACATGTAAATCACAGGGATGTATATTTCTTAATTAGCTGTAACATTGCTGCTGTTCCTGTTGCATCATCAACATGTAACATTCATGGAAACACACAAGATTAAAACACGTGTAATAAGGGACATTAGATACCCAGAAATGATCCTTTTCACTTGGATTTCATAAGGATGTATATTTCTTAATTAGCTGTATCATTGCTGCTGTTCCTGTTGCATCATCAACATGTAACATTCATGGAAACACACAAGATTAAAACAAGTGTAATAAGGGACATTAAATATCCATAGATTATCCTTTTCGCATGGAATTCACAGGGATGTATATTTCTTACGTAGCTGTGTCATTGCTGTTGCATCATCGACATGTGGCATTCATGGAAACACGCACACACAAGATTAAAACAAGTGTAATAAGGGACATTAAATATCCATAAATGATCTTTTTTGCATGGAATTCACAGGGATGTATATTTCTTAATTAGCTGTGTCATTGCTGCTGTTCTTAATTAGTCATTAATGGTGTGATTAATGCGTTTTATTTGGGCTTTTCCATGAGTCAGATCAACTGAAACTTGCCTCTCAGTTTCGTTCCAACGCACTCTCTCAGCCAATTCAAATCTAAGTTATGGCATATTTTTACTCCCTGGCGTTCAAATCCAGTTCAAGAATTAGAACACTTGTAATATTTGGCTCAGTTTTGTGTTTGTGTTGAGCGGTTTTTAAGCAGCCGGGTGGAAGAATGCAGATTGAGTACTCTGGTCCTGTAACGCTCTTGATCAATCACTTGGAACCAGCGCCCGATTAGCACGCAGCGAACACAATGGCGGTGATGTTGTATGCCGACAAAGAAGCGATTTTGGTGGGCGAGTGAAGAGGGAAACAAAGAGCTGATTAAAGGCGCAGAGATGGAATAAAAACCATGGAGTGGTCTGGAAGGAGAGGCTAGAGAAGGCGTCTCAGCGCCCAGTCAAGTACCAGCTGGACTCTTCACTTTCTCCACCAAGTTGTTTTTTAAGTAAACACCCTCAAACCAAGCCAGTGTTGGTCAAGAAATGCCAAGCAATAAATGAAACTAAGGGAAAAAAATCATTTGAAAATTAAATCTGAGCCCGTTTATGTTGACACAAAGCGTTTTATTTAAAATTCTCGGCAGTTTGGTTCCTATATGTACATATTTTCATATTTTTACTCAGAGTCTTCCTAACAATGATATTAAAGCTTTTGTACAGGCGGGAACCTAACAAAAAAAACAATAAATGTGTGCATTTTGGTAGTTTCTGTGGTAGAATTCGGGCTAATGCTGCCATGCTTTTATTTTGAAGCTGAGCAGGAAGTCCCCGTATGCAGGTTTGACTGTTGTGTAAGTGACACATGTCGACGTAAATATTTTGTTAGTTGCTGTGGTGGAATTTGGGCTATTACTGCCAGGCTTTTATTTTGAAGCTGAACAGGAAGTCACTATGTGCAGATGTTGACGTTATAAATTGGACAATTGTCATGTTTTGGTACGCTGGGATTATGATGAGGTTAATACAACACATGTGACATAAACCTTTTGTTAGTTGCTGTTGTAGAATTTGGTCTTATACTGCCATGCTTTTATTTTGAAGCTGAGCAGGAAGTCAATTTAAGCTGGTTTTAATGTTGCACAAATGACACGTGTCGACATAAATATTTAGTTTGTTGCTGCGGTAGAATCCAGGTTAATGCTGCCGTACTTTTATTTTGAAGCGTACTTTGCACTGAGCAGGAAGTCACCGTGTGATCGTTTTAATGTTGTGTAAGTGACACATGTCAACATAAATATTTTGTTGGTTGCTGTCATAGAATTTGGTCTAATACTGCCATGCTTTTATTTTGAAGCTGAACAGGAAGTCACCGTTTGCAGGATTTAATGTTGTGTGACACATGTCGACGTGAATATTTAGTTTGTTGCTGAGGTAGAATCCATGTTAATACTGCCATACTTTTATTTTGAAGCGTACTTTGCACTGAGCAGGAAGTCACCGTGTGCAGGCTTGACTGATGTGTAAGTGACACATGTCGACATAAATATTTTGTTAGTTGCGGTGGTAAAATTTGGTCTAATACCGCCATGCTTTTATTTTGAAGCTGACCAGGAAGTCAGTCTGTGCAGGTTTTGATGTTGCATAAGTGACACATGTCGACGTACATATTTTGTTAGTTGCAGTGGTGGAATTTGGGCTATTACTGCCAGGCTTTTATTTTGAAGCTGAACAGGAAGTCACTATGTGCAGATGTTGACGTTATAAATTGGACAATTGTCATGTTTTGTTATGCTGGGATTATAATGAGGTTAATACAACACATGTGACATAAACCTTTTGTTAGTTGCTGTTGTAGAATTTGGTCTTATACTGCCATGCTTTTATTTTGAAGCTGAGCAGGAAGTCAATTTAAGCAGGTTTTAATGTTGCACAAGTGACACGTGTCAACATAAATATGTAGTTTGTTGCTGCGGTAGAATCCAGGTTAATGCTGCCGTACTTTTATTTTGACGCATACTTTGCACTGAGCAGGAAGTACTGTGTGCATGTTTTAATGTTGCATAAGTGACACATGTTGACATAAATATTTTGTTAGTTGCTGTGGTAGAATTTGGTCTAATACTGCCATGCTTTTATTTTGAAGCTGAGCAGGAAGTCACTCGTGCAGGTTTTAATGTTGCATAAGTGACACATGACAACATAAATAGTTTGTTAGTTGCTGTGGTAGAATTTGGTGTAATACTGCCATGCTTTTATTTTGAAGCTGAGCAGGAAGTCACCGTTTGCAGGTTTTAAAGTTGCATAAGTGGCACATGTCAACATAAATAATTTGTTAGTTGCTGTGGTAGAATTTGGGCTATTACTGCCAGGCTTTTATTTTGAAGCTGAACAGGAAGTCACTCCGTGCAGGTTTTAATGTTGCTTAAGTGACACATGTCAGGATAAATATTTTTTTAGTTTCTGTGGTAGAATTTAGTCTAATACTGCCATGCTTTTATTTTGAAGCTGAGCAGGAAGTTACTCTGTGCAGGTTTTAATGTTGCGTAAGTGACACATGTCAACATAAATATTTTGTTAGTTGCAGTGGTAGAATTTGGGCTAATACTGCCAGGCTTTTATTTTGAAGCTGAACAGGAAGTCACTGTGTGCAGGTTTTAATGTTGTGTAAGACACACATGTCAAAATATATATTTAGTTTGTTGCTGTGGTAGAATTTAGTCTAATACTGCCATGCTTTTATTTTGAAGCTGAGCAGGAAGTTACTCTGTTCAGGTTTTAATCTTGCGGAAGTGACACATTTCAACATAAATATTTTGTTAGTTGCTGTGGTAGAATTTGGGCTATTGCTGCCAGGCTTTTATTTCGAAGCTGAAAAGGAAGTCACTGTGTGCAGGTTTTAATGTTGCGTAAGTGACACATGTCAACATAAACATTTTGTTAGTGGGTGTGGTAGAATCCAAGTTGATACTGCCATACTTTTATTTTGAAGCTTACTTTGCACTGAGCAGGAAGTCACCGTGTGCAGGTTTGATTGTTGTGTCAGTGACTCCCATCCATCTATCCATTTTCTACCGGTTGTCCCTCTTTGGGCACATGTAGACATAAATATTTTGTTTGTTGCTGTGGTAGAATTTGGTCTAATACTGCCATGCCTTTATTTTGAAGCTGAGCAGGAAGTGACCATATGCAGGTTTTAATGTTGCATAAGTGAAACGTGTCGACATTAACATTGTGTTTGTTATTGTGGTAGAATTTGGTCTAATACTGCCATGCTTTTATTTTGAAGCTGAGCAGGAAGTTACTCTGTGCAAGTTTTAATGTTGCGTAAGTGACACATGTCGACATAAATATTTTGTTAGTTGCTGTGGTAGACTTTGGGCTATTACTGCCAGGCTTTTATTTTGAAGCTGAACAGGAAGTCACTGTGTGCAGGTTTTAATGTTGCGTAAGTGACTAATATCAAAATAAATATTTAGTTTGTTGCTGCGGTAGAATTTGGTCAAATAGTGCCATGCTTTTATTTTGAAGCTGAGCAGGAAATCACTGTGCAGGTTTTAATGTTGCGTCAGTGACACGTGTCGACATAAATACTTTGTTACTTGCTGTGGTAGAATTTTGTCTAACACTGCCATGCTTTTATTTTGAAGTTGTGCAGGAAGTCGCCGTTTGCAAGTTTTTAAGTTGCGTAATTGACACGTCAACATAAATATTGTGTTAGTTGCTGTGGTAGAAGTCGGTCTAATACTGCCATGCTTTTATTTTGAAGCTGTGCAGGAAGTCACTGGTTGCAAGTTTTAATGTTGCGTATTTTGTTAGTTGGTGTGGTAGAATCCAAGTTGGTACTGCCATAGTTTTATTTTGAAGCTTACTTTGCACTGAGTAGGAAGTCACCGTGTGCAGGTTTGATTGTTGCGTCAGTGACACCTATCCATCTATCCATTTTCTACCGGTTGTCCCTCTTGGGGCACATGTCAATATAAATATTTTGTTTGTTGCTTTGTTAGAATCCAGGTTAATACTGCCATACTTTTATTTTGAAGCTGAGCAGTAAGTCACCGTATGCAGGGTTTAATGTTGCATAAGTGACACGTGTCGACATAAACATTTTGTTTGTTGTTGTGGTAGAATCCAGGTTAATACTGCCATACTTTTATTTTGAAGCTGAGCAGGAAGTCACCGTATGCAGGGTTTAATGTTGCATAAGTGACACGCGTCGACATAAACATTTTGTTTGTTGTTGTGGTAGAATCCAGGTTAATACTGCCATACTTTTATTTTGAAGCTGAGCAGGAAGTCACCGTATGCAGGTTTTAATCTTGCATAAGTGACACGTGTCGACATAAACATTTTGTTTGTTGTATTGGTAGAATCCAGGTTAATACTGCCATACTTTTATTTTGAAGCTGAGCAGGAAGTCACCGTATGCAGGTTTTAATGTTGCATAAGTGACACGCGTCGACATAAACATTTTGTTTGTTGTTGTGGTAGAATCCAGGTTAATACTGCCATACTTTTATTTTGAAACTGAGCAGGAAGTCACAATACGCAGGTTTTAATGTTGCATAAGTGACAAGTGTTGACATAAACATTTTGTTTGTTGTTGTGGTAGAATCCAGGTTAATACTGCCATACTTTTATTTTGAAGCTGAGCAGGAAGTCACCGTATGCAGGTTTTAATGTTGCATAAGTGACACGTGTCGACATAAATGATAAATAAATGGGTTGTACTTGTATAGCGCTTTTCTACCTTCTAGGTACTCAAAGCGCTTTGACATTACTTCCACATTTACCCATTCACACACACATTCACACACTGATGGAGGGAGCTGCCATGCAAGGCGCCAACCAGCACCCATCAGGAGCAAGGGTGAAGTGTCTTGCTCAGGACACAACGGACGTGACGAGGTTGGTACTAGGTGGGATTTGAACCAGGGGACCCTTGGGTTACGCACGGCCACTCTTCCACTGCGCCACGCGTCAACATAAATATTTTGTTTGTTGTTGTGGTAGAATCCAGGTTAATACTGCCATACTTTTATTTTGAAGCTGAGCAGGAAGTCACCATATGCAGGTTTTAATGTTGCATAAGTGACACGTGTCGACATTAACATTGTGTTTGTTATTGTGGTAGAATTTGGTCTAATACTGCCATGCTTTTATTTTGAAGCTGAGCATGAAGTTACTCTGTGCAGGTTTTAATGTTGCGTAAATGACACATGTCGACATAAATATTTTGTTAGTTGCTGTGGTAGCCTTTGGGCTATTACTGCCAGGCTTTTATTTTGAAGCTGAACAGGAAGTCACTGTGTGCAGGTTTTAATGTTGCGTAAGTGACACATGTCGACATAAATATTTTGTTAGTTGCTGTGGTAGCCTTTGGGCTATTACTGCCAGGCTTTTATTTTGAAGCTGAACAGGAAGTCACGGTGTGCAGGTTTTAATGTTGCGTATGTGACACATGTCAACATAAACATTTTGTTAGTTGCTGTGGTAGAATCCAAGTTGATACTGCCATACTTTTATTTTGAAGCTTACTTTGCACTGAGCAGGAAGTCACCGTGTGCAGGTTTGATTGTTTCGTCAGTGACTCCCATCCTTCTATCCATTTTCTACCGGTTGTCCCTCTTGGGGCACATGTCAACATAAATATTTTGTTTGTTGCTGTGGTAGAATTTGGTGTAATACTGCCATGCTTTTATTTTGAAGCTGAGCAGGAAGTCACCGTATGCAGGGTTTAATGTTGCATAAGTGACACGCGTCGACATAAACATTTTGTTTGTCATTGTGGTAGAATCCAGGTTCATACTGCCATACTTTTATTTTGAAGCTGAGCAGGAAGTCACTTTGTGCAGGGTTTAAATGCAGCAATATTTGCCAATTTATCTATGCGGGAACTACAATGAGGTTAGTAGTGCGACATAAACAGATTCTTAGACGTTCAAAGAAGTTGAGCAGGTGACTGGGACTTGATGTGGACTTAGACTGCATGTGAACAAACGAGCTTTGTTAAGACAAGCGGGACTGGCCGCACCCTTGCGAAGTATGACGGTGCATCACAATGCTTTTTAGGAGCGTCATTTTCACTTTGGCAAACAGGAAGATCCAGTTGTTGGCAAACAACGACTCTGTCACTTTTTCCTCCGTCGTCAGCACGTTAGTGAAGGAATGAACGGCTTCCTGCTGCTTGGACACATCAAAGCCGACGCCATGAACCGGCTCCAATATTGTAACAAAAACACCAACAGTTACAATCTAGGGTCGTACGCTATACCGGTACTAGTGTAGTGTCACGGTACTAATGAATCAAAAACGGTACTGTACCCTGTATGAAAAGTACAGGTTTCCGGGCATGACGGTGCGTGGTCACGTTGTGACAGTGCTGGTTTTACGAGCAGAGGAGCATGTTCGGCAGCGCGCACTCACAGAGTACTTCCAACCGGACACAGTGTGTAGACAGAAAAGGGAGAACGGACGCATTATGATGCAAAAAGTTAAGATACAGGTGAAGTTATAACGCTGAAACACCCTCAGGAAGAGCTGCTTTAAGACATGGCTAACGTCCATCCGCAGTGTTTTAGCTACTTCTAAATCACTAATAATGGCCTCCATGGCAACAAATAAAGTAAGTTTCTAACAAGTAGCATTATCACTGGAGGAAGAGTGAGAGCTAAACATGCTTCACTACACACCATAGGAGGACACAATAGCTCACCGACGTCACAAATGAACAAATGCCATGTTTGGATCTACACCTGACATCCACTGTAATGATACCAAGTTTAAGAGCGTATCTGGTCAATACTTCTATGATTACATCAATATTTTTTAGCATCACAACATTTTTTTGTTTAGAAAAAAAATGTATATTATGTTTATAAAGTCAGGAAATATGTCCCTGGACACATGAGGAATTTGAATGTGACCAATGTATGATCCTGTAACTACTTGGTATCGGATCGATACCTAAATGTGTGGTATCATCCAAAACTAATGTAAAGTATCAATGAAGAGAAGAATAAGTGATTATTACATTTTAACAGAAGTGTGGATAGAACATGTTAAAACAGAAAACAGTGCGACACTTACCCTTTACATCAGAATTTTTAAACCATATTATTATTGGTTTATTAGGTATTATATTTTATTGTACGATCCTGTAACTACTTGATATTGGATCGATACCTAAATGTGTGGTATCATCCAAAACGAATGTAAAGTATGAATGAAGAGAAGAATAAGTGATTATTACATTTGAACAGAAGTGTAGATAGAACATGTTAAAACAGAAAACAGTGCGACACCTACCCTTTACATCAGAATTTTTAAACCATATTATTATTAGTTTATTAGATATTATACTTTTTGTACGATCCTGTAACTACTTGGTATTGGATGGATACCTAAATGTGTAGTATCATCCAAAACGAATGTCAAGTATCAAAGAAGAGAAGAATAAGTGATGATTACATTTTAACAGAAGTGTAGATAGAACATGTTAAAACAGAAAACAGTGCGACACCTACCCTTTACATCAATATTTCTTAACCATGTTATTATTGGTTTATTAGGTATCATATTTTATTTTACGATCCTGTAACTACTTGGTATCGGATCCATACCTAAATGTGTGGTATCATCCAAAACGAATGTAAAGTATCAATGAAGAGAAGAATAAGTGATTATTACATTTTAACAGAAGTGTGGATAGAACATGTTAAAACAGAAAACAGTGAGACACTTACCCTTTACATCAGAATTTTTAAACCATATTATTATTGGTTTATTAGGTATTATATTTTATTGTACGATCCTGTAACTACTTGATATTGGATCGATACCTAAATGTGTGGTATCATCCAAAACGAATGTAAAGTATCAATGAAGAGAAGAATAAGTGATTATTACATTTGAACAGAAGTGTAGATAGAACATGTTAAAACAGAAAACAGTGCGACACCTACCCTTTACATCAGAATTTTTAAACCATATTATTATTAGTTTATTAGATATTATACTTTTTGTACGATCCTGTAACTACTTGGTATTGGATGGATACCTAAATGTGTAGTATCATCCAAAACGAATGTCAAGTATCAAAGAAGAGAAGAATAAGTGATGATTACATTTTAACAGAAGTGTAGATAGAACATGTTAAAACAGAAAACAGTGCGACACCTACCCTTTACATCAATATTTCTTAACCATGTTATTATTGGTTTATTAGGTATCATATTTTATTTTACGATCCTGTAACTACTTGGTATCGGATCGATACCTAAATGTGTGGTATCATCCAAAACGAATGCAAAGTATCAATGAAGAGAAGAATAAGTGATTATTACATTTGAACAGACGTGTAGATAGAACATGTTAAAACAGAAAACAGTGCGACACCTACCCTTTACATCAGAATTTTTAAACCATATTATTATTGGTCTATTAGGTATTATATTTTATTGTACGATCCTGTAACTACTTGATATACGATCGATACCTAAATGTGTGGTATCATCAAAAACGAATGTAAAGTATCAATGAAGAGAAGAATAAGTGATTATTACATTTGAACAGAAGTGTAGATAGAACATGTTAAAACAGAAAAAAGTGCGACACCTACCCTTTACATCAGAATTTTTAAACCATATTATTATTGGTTTATTAGGTATAATAATTTATTGTACGATCCTGTAACTACTTGGTATTGGATCAATACTTAAATGTGTGGTATCATCCAAAACGAATGTCAAGTATCAAAGAAGAGAAGAATAAGTGATTATTACATTTGAACAGAAGTGTAGATAAAACATGTTAAAACAGAAAAATAAGCAGATATTAACAGAAAATGAACAAGTAGATTAATAATAAATTTTTACAGTTTGTCCTTTATAATGTGTACACAATAATAGGTAGATAAATGACTCAATATGTCAAATACTTCAAACTAGGAGCCTTTGATTGTTTACTTACTACTAAAAGACAAGTTCTCTAGTATGTTCAACATTTTATTTAAGGACTAAATTGCAATAATAAACATGTTTAATTTACTCTCAGATTTTGGGTTCAAATAAATACAATAATGACATTTTTCGTGGTCCCCTTTGTTTAGAAAAGTATCAAAAAGTATCAAAATACATTTTGGTACCGGTACCAAAATATTGGTCTGGGGACAACCCGAGTGTGTCCACACAATTGGTGGCCCACTAATGACATCATATTGGCCTCTAAGGAAGCCTCTTGGTACAAATAAAAATAAGAACGATTTTACAATTACAATAATAAACATATGTTTAATGTACCCTAAGATTTTCTGTTCAAACAAAGCCAATAATGCCATTTTTTGCGGGACCCTTTATTTAGAAAGGTATCGAAATACATTTTGGTACCAAAACATTGGAATCGGGACAGCCCAAGACTTAACTTGTTTAGTTTCAAAGATTTTCTTTAAGACCATGGCGAGAAGATGTGTGTAAGGATGAGATTGTGTCATGATTGCAAACAACAAACACAAGCAGATCCAAGTCTGACTTAATAATAATAACAATAATAATAATAATTAAAGCTGCAAGCAGCGATGGACGGGACCGCTTGGGCTGCTGCCCCTGCGACCCAGATGGATGGATGGATTATTACACAGAGAAAAAGTTGTATACACATGTGTTATACATCAGTCTCATAGTAATAAAAGTTGTAAAGTGGCTTGGACATTTTACGAGGACATTTTGAGACTCTAATGCATTGTGAACGGAGTGGAGCTTTTGTATGGAAGGGGGAATAGCAAACTTCCTGTTGATTTTAGCTGGAGTCTATGAAATATAGGTTTCAGTGAGACCTACATTGAGGTTTTTGTTTCACGTGAGTATGGCATGTCTACAGTGAGTTAGAGGCAGTTTTGTCTGAGCAGGAGGCCGAGCAGGAAACCGCCCTCAACATTAGCGCAATTGCAACAGCGCACCAGTACTTTGCGGGCTCATAAAATCTAAACCGGGGTAGTAATTAAAAGTATTTCATCAACTTTTAATCAGACGGGTTCCATCTCTCTTTTGTGCTTATTTGAAGACGAAACGACAAACGGCCTCAGAGGAGATAATGTTTGAAAACATTTTTTAGCCAACGTTTGTATGGAAGTGGGAATAGCAAACTTCCTGTTGATTTTAGCCAGGGGGTCTCAGTGGAAGAAATATAGGTCTAACTGAGACCTACGTAGTGGGTTTTGTTTCATGTTTCTACGACGTTCCTACTGGGAGTTACAGTTTTGTCTGTGTTTTCTTCCTAGGGGGCGCTAGAGCGCAATTTTGAGTTTTGTGTTTGGGTTTATGATTAGATCGCAATTTTCACCAGTCCTGATGTGTGTGTCAAATTTAGTGAGTTTTGAAATATGTTAAGGGGGACAAATTACAGCTCAAAGAGGCGGCGGTATGATAATAAAGGATAAAAATAATAATAATTAGAAATTCAATAGGGTCCTCTGTCCCAAATGGACATCTGTCCCTAAAAATAGAAATATTGGCATGAAAGAACTGCATAAAACAGATAGGCAAGCAATGTATTCCAAAAGAAGAATGCAGAGAAATGAGATAAAAGCTGTGCTTAAAAAAAGGCGGCTTTTTAGTCCCTTCTTAAAAACGGTCGACCGTCTGTGGTGCTCTAAGATGGTCGGGGAGAGCGTTCCAGAGTTCGAGTGCGGTCACCACAACGTCCAACTCGGTGAGAGAAGCCTTGAGAAACTGGCTGGAAACTAAGAGGTTTAGCATGACCTGGCATCCGCCCTAGAGTTTTTTACCCAAAAAAGGTATCACCTCCTGTACCTCTGCGTGAACCTGAGTAGAGCTTCCACGCTTCAGTGATTTCCCAAAGTGGAGACCTTAAGAAATGTTCTAATCAGGTCCAAACATTCACTCCTTTGAACATAATCGTTATTTGATCCTTCCAATGATTTATTGCCTGAACCGGAAGGACAACACCGCCTAATTATATTTCTAACAGGGCTAAAATTATGCTTTAATCGCATAATTACACAGTTTTCTGGACATCTGTGTTGCTGAATCTTTTGCAACTTGTTCAGTTAATAATGGAGACATCAAAGAAGAAAGACGTTGGTGGAAAGCGGCGTACTGTGGCCGGCTGTAGCAACACAAACACAGCTGGTGTTTCATTGTTTACATTCCCTAAAGATGACGGTGAAGCTTTAATATGGAACAGAGCGGTCAAGCGAACATGGTTCTCTACCTCATGTCAACCGGCAGGTTTCGGTGAGAAAATTGTGGTAATAAGTCGGCGCTTACCGTAGACATGAGCGGAGCTTGCGTCATTTCTCCTGCAGCTGTGACTCTCTTGGCTCCTCCGTGGCTTCCCTCAGAGACACTGGCGGTCACAACACCCCTCCGACTTTCAGGTATGACTATATAATCTCACTAATGCTCTAGTAACACAATAAGCAGATGAGGGATTTTCCAGAATGATCCTAATAAATGTGTCTAATAAGCCCCACTTGTCTTTTTTTTTTCTTCTAGTCCTTCACTCTCACTATCCTCATCCATGAATCTTTCATCCTCGCTCAAATTAATAGGGAAATGGTCGCTTTCTCGGTCCGAATCGCTCTAGCTGCTGGTGGCCATGATTGTAAACAATGTTCAGATGTGAAGAGCTCCACAACCCGTGACGTCACACGCACATCGTCTGCTATTTCCGGTACAGGCAAGGCTTTTTTATTAGCGACCAAAAGTTGCAAACTTTATCGTCTATGTTCTCTACTAAATCCTTTCAGCAAAAATATGGCAATATCGCGAAATGATCAAGTATGACACATAGAATGGACCTGCTATCCCCGTTTGAATAAGAAAATCTCATTTCAGTAGGCCTTTATTAGACTAATAAGTCGGCTCTTACCGTAGACATGAGCGGAGCTTGCGTCATTCCTCCTGCAGCTGTCAAAGAGGGAGCTGTGACTCTCTTGGCTCCTTCGTGGCTTCCCTCAGAGACACCGGCGGTCACCACACCCCCTCCGACTTTCAGGTATGACTATATAATCTCACTAAAACACTAGTAACTCAATAAGCAGATGAGGGATTTTCCAGAATTATCCTAATAAATGTGTCTAATAACCCCCCCCCTTGTCTTTTTTTTTCTTTCTTCTAGTCCTTCACTCTCACTATCCTCATCCACAAATCTTTCATCCTCGCTCAAATTAATGGGGAAATCGTCGCTTTCTCGGTCCGAATCGCTCTCGCTGCTGGTGGCCATGATTGTAAACAATGTTCAGATGTGAGGAGCTCCACAACCCGTGACGTCACGCGCACATCGTCTGCTACTTCCGGTACAGGCAAGGCTTTTTTATTAGCGACCAAAAGTTGTGAACTTTATCGTCGATGTTCTCTACTAAATCCTTTCAGCAAAAATATGGCGAAATGATCAAGTATGACACATAGAATGGACCTGCTATCCCCGTTTAAATGAGAAAATCTCATTTCAGTAGGCCTTTAATAGACTACTTTGTTGTTGTTGGAGGATCGGGATGAACCGAGCAGAGCAGAACTGAACAGATTTAACGACTAATTTAGGACACGTTGGACGACCCCGTGAGATATTTTGCATTTTTTTGGACTCCCAACTAAGCCTGGCCGGAACAATCTGTTGGCTGTCAAACGGCTGACAGGCCGGCTCGCCTGAGTTCCAAGTCTCGTGGGGTTGGAAAGTCTCGCAGCATCCGAGGAAGTCTCACATGATTCAGCGTTGCAAGATTGGATTTATGTAGAGCTCTCAAGACTTCAGGAGGTTTTGCGCGACGAAGGACCGGTCTTGCAAAATTTGATGCGGTCTTCAGTGACTTCACGGAAATCTTGCGAGATTCAGTCCAGTCCATAGTGGATCTAACATAATAGTGAGAGTCCAGTCCATAGTGGATCTAACATAACAGTAAGAGTCCAGTCCATAGTGGATCTAACGTAATAGTGTGAGAGTCCAGTTTATAGTGGATCTAACATAATAGTGTGAGAGTCCAGTTTAGGTTGGATCTAACATAATAGTGTGAGAGTCCAGTCCATAGTGGATCTAACATAATAGTGAGAGTCCAGTCCATAGTGGATCTAACATAATAATGTGAGAGTCTAGTCCATAGTGGATCTAACATAATAGTGAGAGTCCAGTCCATAGTGGATCTAACATAATAGTGTGAGTCCAGTCCATAGTGGATCTAACATAACAGTAAGAGTCCAGTCCATAGTGGATCTAACGTAATAGTGTGAGAGTCCAGTTTATAGTGGATCTAACATAATAGTGTGAGAGTCCAGTCCATAGTGGATCTAACATAATAGTGAGAGTCCAGTCCATAGTGGATCTAACATAATAGTGTTAGAGTCCAGTCCATAGTGGATCTAACATAATAGTGAGAGTCCAGTCCATAGTGGATCTAACATAATAGTGTAAGAGTCCAGTCCATAGTGGATCTAACATAATAGTGTTAGAGTCCAGTCCATAGTGGATCTAACATAATATTGTAAGAGTCCGGTCTATAGTGGATCTAACATAATAGTGTGAGAGTCCAGTCCATAGTGGATCTAACTTAATAATGTGATAGTCCAGTCCATAGTGGATCTAATATAATGGGGAGAGTTCCGTCCATAGTGGATCTAACATAATAGTAAGAGTCCAGTCCATCGTAGATCTACCATAATAGTATGAGAGTCCAGTCCATAGTGGATCTAACATAATAGTGTGAGAGTCCAGTCCATAGTGGATCTAACATAATATTGTGAGAGTCCAGTCCATAGTGGATCTAATATAATAGTGAGAGTTCCGTCCATAGTGGATCTAACATAATAGTAAGAGTCCAGTCCATCGTAGATCTACCATAATAGTATGAGAGTCCAGTCCATAGTGGATCTAACATAATAGTGTGAGAGTCCAGTCCATAGTGGATCTAACATAATAGTGTGATAGTCCAGTCCATAGTGGATCTAACATAATAGTCAGAGTCCAGTCCATAGTGGATCCAACCCCATTGGGTTGATATTTTCCTTGCCCTGATGTGGGCTCTAAACCGAGGATGTCGTTGTGGCTTGTGCAGCCCTTTGAGACACTTGTGATTTAGGCCTGAATAAATAAACATTGATTGATTGATTGATAGTAGCTTGGTCTGTCTCTAGAAGTAAAAAAAACATGTTATCATCTCTCCCGCTCAGCCACACCAGATTCCCGTAAATGACGTGAGACGATAGCAAAGCCTCCGAGATTTCTGCTAAACTACTGGAAACTTACTCAAATCCCGCAAGACTTTCTCAAAATCTTGCGATCTCTTAATCAGATCTGCCAGATTTCTGCCAAATCGAGCACGCCTTCCGCAAATCGTACAAGTTTTTCCCTGAACTACTCGAAATGTCATGTATGGCCAACAGCTGCATTAGAGGCTTTAAATAGACTCCCTTTTTAGACCAGTTGATCTGCCGTTTCTTTTCTTTTTCTTCTATGTCCCACTCTCCCTTGTGGAGGGGGTCCGGTCCGATCCGGTGGCCATGTACTGCTTGCCTGTGTATCGGCTGGGGACATCCCCGCGCTGCTGATCCGCCTCCGCTTGGGATGGTTTCCTGCTGGCTCCGCTGTGAACGGGACTCTCGCTGCTGTGTTGGATCCGCTTTGGACTGGACTCTCGCGACTGTGTTGGATCCATTATGGATTGAACTTTCACGTTATCATGTTAGACCCGCTCGACATCCATTGCTTTCGTCCTCTCCAAGGTTCTCATAGTCATCATTCGACATGCTACATTCGAGATGCTACCTCAGTAGAAGCATTTAAGTCTCACCTTAAAACTCATCTGTATACTCTAGCCTTTAGATAGACCTCCTTTTTAGACCAGTTGATCTGCCGCTTCTTTTCTTTCTCCTATGTCCCCCCCTCCCTTGTGGAGGGGGTCCGGTCCGATAACCATGGATGAAGTACTGGCTGTCCAGAGTCGAGACCCATGATGGACTGCTCGTCGGGACCCAGGATGGACCGCTCGCCTGTATCGATTGGGGACATCCCTACGCTGCTGGACCCGCCTCCGCTTGAGATGGTCTCCTGTGGACGGGACTCTCGCTGCTGTCTTGGATCCGCTTTGAACTGAACTCTCGCGGCTGTGTTGGAGCCACTATGGATTGAACTTCGCTCGACATCCATTGCTTTCGGTCCCCTAGAGGGGAGGGGGTTGCCCACATCTGAGGTCCTCTCCAAGGTTTCTCATAGTCAGCATTGTCACTGGCGTCCCACTGGATGTGAATTCTCCCTGCCCACTGGGTGTGAGTTTTCCTTGGCCTTTTGTGGGTTCTTCCGAGGATGTTGTAGTCGTAATGATTTGTGCAGTCCTTTGAGACATTTGTGATTTGGGGCTATATAAATAAACATTGATAGATTGATTGATCATTGTCACCGATGTCCCACTGGGTGTGAGTTTTCCTTGCCCTTATGTGGGCCTACCGAGGATGTCGTAGTGGTTTGTGCAGCCCTTTGAGACACTAGTGATTTAGGGCTATGTAAGTAAACATTGATTGATTGATTGATTGATAGAGATAGAGCATGGAAACTGGGACTTCAATGGGAGAAACTGATCTTGATCCTGAATCGGCTAGACCAGTGACTCATGTATGCTATCACTATATGGTATGGACCTCATGCTTGAAAAACAGGACATTAAGTCTTCCCTGCCAACCACCAAGGTGACTCGTTGTTGTATCGTATTTCCTTCTAGAACAAGGTGACCCCCCCTCTATTTAGAACTATTTTATCCCTTAATCAAACATGGCCCCTCGATCCTTTATTGACAGGCCAAACAATAGGCCAGCTTTGTAGCGCTCCAAAAATAGAGCTCAACAGAGGGAAATAATGGGGTTGAGTTGACCTACACACTGATGTCTCACTCTCACCTATCTTGTTGATCCGGTTTATAGCGAAGCAATCCAGATGAGGACAGTTGCGTACCACCGAGGAGACACGAGATAAAGATAGCGAGGTGATAGATTCTGGGGACGTGGCGAGTGGAATTCATAATGTTGGCTTGACTTTGGGGAAGTCTCGAATTAGCAGAAGTCTTAGACTTAAGTCTTGTTAGATATGAGGAAGTCTCACGTGGTCTAGCGGAAATTTTTGTAGGGTTTGACTGCACCACAAGTGACTTGGCAGAAATCTTGTGGGTTGTACGGAAGTATTTGAATTGATTAGCACAAGTCCAGGGAGATCTGAACAAATGGGATTTTACACAAAACCTTCCAAGACTTCCAAAAGTCGCGCTTTACTTAGAAACATTTTTATTAGATTTAAAAACATTTAGCATGATTTAGCGAAGGTCTTTGCAGAAATCTCATAGGATTTAGTAGAGGTCTAAGGACATCTCTCGTGATTTCATAAAAGCCTTGTGAGATTTAAAAAAAAATCTTGTGTGATTTAGCAAAGGTCTTTCCGGAAATCCAACAGGTCTAAGGACATCTCTCGTGATTTCATAAAAGTCTTGTGAGATTTAAAAACGACCTGCTTGATTTAGCGAAGGTCTTTGCGGAAGTCTCGCAGGATTCAGTGGACTTCTAACAGGTCTAAGGACATCTCTCATGACTTTCTTAAAGTCTTATGAGATTTAAAAACATTTTGCGTGATTTAGCAAAGGTCTTTGCAGGAGTCTCGTACAGGTCTAAGGACATCTCTCGTGATTTGAGCTTTTAAAACATCTTGCCTGATTCAGCAAAGGTCTTTGCGGAAGTCTCGCAGGATTTAGTGGACATCTAACAGGTCTAAGGACATCTCGTGACTTTCTAAAAGTCTTATGCGATTTAAAAACATCTTGCGTGATTTAGCAAAGGTCTTTGCGGAAGTCTCTGACAGGTCTAAGGACATCTTTCGTTATTTCATAAGTCTTGAGATTTAAAAACATCTTGGATGATTTAGTAAAGGTCTTTGCGGAAGTCTCGAACAGGTCTAAGGACATCTCTGGGGATTTCATTAAAGTCTTGTGAGATTTAAAAACGACCTGCTTGATTTAGCGAAGGTCTTTGCGGAAGTTTCGCAGGATTCAGTGGACATCTAACAGGTCTAAGGACATCTCTCGTGATTTCATAAAAGTTTTGTGAGGTTTAAAAAGATCTTGCGTGATTTAGCAAAGGTCTTTCCGGAAATCCAACAGGTTTAAGGACATCTCTCGTGACTTTATTAAAGTCTTATGAGATTTAAAATCATTTTGCGTGATTTAGCAAAGGTCTTTGCAGGAGTCTCGTACAGGTCTAAGGACATCTCTCGTGATTTGAGCTTTTAAAACATCTTGCCTGATTCAGCAAAGGTCTTTGCGGAAGTCTCGCAGGATTTAGTGGACATCTAACAGGTCTAAGGACATCTCGTGACTTTCTAAAAGTCTTATGAGATTTAAAAACATCTTGCGTGATTTAGCAAAGGTCTTTGCGGAAGTCTCTGACAGGTCTAAGGACATCTTTTGTTATTTCATAAGTCTTGAGATTTAAAAACATCTTGGATGATTTAGCAAAGGTCTTTCCGGAAATCCAACAGGTTTAAGGACATCTCTGGTGATTTCATAAAAGTCTTGTGAGATTTAAAAACGACCTGCTTGATTTAGCGAAGGTCTTTGCGGAAGTCTCGCAGGATTCAGTGGACATCTAACAGGTCTAAGGACATCTCTCGTGATATCGTAAAAGTCTTGTGAGATTTAAAAACATCTTGCGTGATTTAGCAAAGGTCTTTCCGTAAATCCAACAGGTTTAAGGACATCTCTCGTGACTTTCTTAAAGTCTTATGAGATTTAAAAACATTTTGCGTGATTTAGCAAAGGCCTTTGCAGGAGTCTCGTACAGGTCTAAGGACATCTCTCGTGATTTGAGCTTTTAAAACATCTTGCCTGATTCAGCAAAGGTCTTTGCGGAAGTCTCTGACAGGTCTAAGGACATCTCGTGGTCTCATAAAAGTCTTGTGAGATTCAAAAACATCTCGGGGGATTTAGTGAAGGTCTTTGCGGGAGTCTCGAACAGGTCTAAGGACATCTCTCGTCATTTCATAAAAGTCTTTTGAGTTTTAAAAACAACTTGCGTGATTTAGCAAAGGTTTTTGCGGAAGTCTCGCAGGATTTAGTAGACATCTAACAGGTCTAAAGACATCTCGTGACTTACTAAAAGTCTTATGAGATTTAAAAACATTTTGTGTGATTTAGCAAAGGTCTTTGCGGAAGTCTCTGACAGGTCTAAGGACATCTTTGGTGATTTCATAAAAGTCTTGTGAGATTTAAAAAAAACTTGCGTGATTTCGCAAAGGTCTTTGCGGAAGTCTCTAACAGGTCTAAGGAAATCTCTTGTGAGATTTAAAAACAGCCAGCGTGATTTAGCGAATGTCTTTGTGGAAGTAGCGCAGGATTTAGTGGAAATCTAACAGGTCTAAGGACTTCTCGTCACTTTGTAAAAGTCTTGTGAGATTTAAAAACATCCAGCATGATTTAGTAAAAGTTTTTGCGGAAGATTCTTGTGAGATTTGCGGTCAGCTCCGAGGTTTCTCATTGTCATCCCATTGGGTTGAGTTTTTTCTTACCCTGATGTGGATTCTGAGCTGACAAAGTCGTTGTGTCTTGTGCAGCCCTTTGAGACATTCGTGATTAAGGGCTATATAAGTAAACTTTGATTGATTGACATGGTGGAGCTGACTCTGATTTGAAAAGATTTCAGGTGATTTTGTGAAAGATCCACAGGAATTTAGATTTTTTTTTTGTGGAAGTCTTGTGAGACTTAGTAAGTCCTGGTTGACATACTCACAGGATTTGATTAGGCTTTGCGGCATTTAGTGCATCCCACGGGATTTGCAGAACTTCCGCTCGATTTCAGCGAGAGAGTTTCCCGATTTAGTGAAGTCTCATGTTATTTCGTAGAAGTCTCATGAGATTCGAGGAAGTCCCAGGCGACAGTTTCAGTCTCTGACCACAGAATAGGCGATCGCTGTCCAAAGTCAGTGACCTGATTCTGGACCACTCATCTGTGCATCAGTTGGGGACGTCTCTGAGCTGCTAAACCGGTCTCCACTCAAGATGATGTCCTGTTGGCCCCACTATGGACTGGACTCTCACTATTATGTTAGATCCGCTATGGACTGGACTCTCTAACTATTATGTTAGATCCACTATGGACTGGACTCTCACACTATTATGTTAGATCCGCTATGGACTGGACTCTCACACTATTATGTCATATCCGCTATGGACTGGACTCTCAAACTATTATGTTAGATCCAATATAAACTGGACTCTCACTATTATGTTAGATCCAATATGGACTGGATTCTCACTATTATGTTAGATCCGCTATGGACTGGACTCTCACTATTATGTTAGATCCACTTGACGTCCATTGTACCGTTTGCCCATTGGGTTGAGGTTGTTTCTTGCCCTGATGTGGGATCTGAGCCCAAAGTAAACTTTGATTGATTGACTGATTGACATGATGGAGCTGACTCTGGTTTTGACAAGATTTCAGGTGATTTTGTGAAAGTTCCACAGGAATTGAGAATTTTTTTAGTGGACATCTTGAGAGACTTAGGAAGTCCTGGTTGACATACTCACAGGATTTGATTAGGCTTTGCGGCATTTAGTGGATCTGATGAGATTTGCAGAAGATTTTTAGCAGAAATCGCACGTAATTTAGCCAAGGTGAGATTGGGAGCAAGTCTTGCAAGATTGGAGTCAGCAAAAGGTTTGTAAGATTTAACGAAGCCAAGCAGATTTTTGTGCATGATTTAGCAAGATTACCAATACAAAAAGTCAAACGCAGTCAAGGCGTTGAGGGGTTCCGGTTTGGTGGTTGCAGGATTAGGTCTCTGCTTTTTCCAGATGATGTGGTCCTGATGGCTTCATCTGGCCGGGATCTTCAGCTCTCGCTGGATCGGTTCGCAGCCGATTGTGAAGGGACCGGAA